>NW_028182181.1:1047500-1445000 GCF_964271855.1 Acomys minous | reverse complement strand
TGCCATCTAGAGGGATGGTAAACACAGAGAAGAGAGAAGATCACTTCGGAAATGTTTTCCCCCCTGTGTGGTGGTGCCTCAGAATTCAAAGAAAGAGATCACGAAGACAAAGCAAATGGGACTAGAGAGATGGATCGGTGGTGAGGAGCACTATCACCTCTTCCAAAGGACCTGGGTTGGATTCCCAACACCCACACGGCAGCTCACAACTGTCTGTAACGCCACTAGAAGGGATCTGACACATTCATACAGAATGATGCACAGAAAAAAATTCAAATAAGGCCAGGCTGTGGTGGCGAATGCCAATAATCCCAGGACTCAGGAGGCAGAGGCAGTTGGATTTCCGTAAATTTTAGTACAGCCTGGTCTACAAAGTCAAGTAAGTCCAGGACAGTCAAGGCTACACAGAGAAACTCTAACGTGAAAAACGAATCCCTTGCCCCCGCCCCCCCCAAAAAAATAAATAAAAAATAATGAAATGAAAAAAAGGTAAATAAAATGGAAGGAACCATCTCAGAGGTCTGGTGTAGCTCCTAGGTCTAAATTTTTTTGTTCTTTTGGTTTGGTTTTGGTTTGGGTTCCTGAAGATAGCGTTTCTTTATGGAACCTTGGCTGTCCTGGATGTGCTGTGTAGATGAGGCTGGCCTAAAACTCACAACAATCCACCTGTCTCTGCCTCCCGAGTGCTGGGATTGAAAAAAGGCTTGTGCCACCACCACCTGGCTATGCCTTTAATCCCAGCACTCTGGAGGCAGGGGCAGGCAGATCGCTGTGAGTTCATGGCCAGCCTGGTCTACAAAGGGAGCCCAGGACTGGTCAGCCAATGCTACACCGAGAAACCCTGTCTCGGGGTGGAGGGTGTGGGGTGGTAGTAGTGGAAGACAGAAACAAAAAAACAAAACACAAAAACTTGGCTGTCACACCCACCAGGTAGAGAGGGAGAGCCCCGCCCACCTCCGCCATGGCCTGTGCCAGTACTGGAGGGGCGGAGCCAATATTGCCCTTGAGGTGGTATCATAAATCGAGCACCACAGAGCCCGGATGATGGTGTGTTGTTCTCATAAATTACACTCTTTAATATTTGACAGCGCCTCAGCATTTAAACTAAAGAGAGCATTACCCAAAATAAAATGGAGCCGGGCGGTGGTGGCGCACGCATGCCTGTTGCCTCAGAACTTGGAAGGCAGAGGCAGGCGAGAGCTCCAGGGCAGTCAGACCTGTTACACAGAGAAACCCTGTCTCGGAAAAGCACAAAAAGATATAAAAATAAACAAAATAAAAGAAAAAATGCCTGACGAGGGGTTAAAAGCACTGGCTGCTCTTCCAAAGACCCTGAGAGGCAAGCAGAACACTGCACTCTTAATCCAGAAATCAATTTAAAACAGAAAGAGAGAAAAACAAAATGAAAGGCCCCAGCTGAGAGGGAGGTCTGGTGTGGCTCCTGTGGTCTTATTTTTAAGAGAGAGAGATAGGGCTCAATGGAAATCTGGCGTGTTCCATGGGTAGATGGGGACCTCGAGGATATAAACTAGAAATGGATTGTTAAAGTGTACATATGTGATTCTTCTAAGACTTATATGCACCCCAGCGTGAATGCGAACACACACACACATCTTTAAAGTTAAATAACAAAACAACCGATTCTGTCTTTGTAACTGAACTCATTGGAGCTTTTCTTCTTTCGTCGTGTCTGTGTGTGTGTGTGTGTGTGTGTGTGTGTGTGTGTGTGTGTGTGTGTATGTGTGCGCGGGCACCGGAGCACGGGTGTTATAAATTAAGCCCCAGCTGAGAAATCAGTCAAAGTCTCTAGCTATAACCACCACCTCTGACGTGCTGAGATTCTTTTTTCACCCCATTCTTCCTTTTTTCCTTCCTACCTATCTCATTCCCAGCACCCATTTCTTTCCTCTTTATGAAATGGACTGCTTCCTTATGTCACCTTAAGTCAGTCACTTCTAGGTCATGCTAGAGGGGACTAGGAAGGACCCCAAACCATTTCACATAAATAGTATCCTGAACGATAAGAACAGGCATCGGCTGCTCTGTCTTTTGTTCTCGTTGCTCTCCTGTTTATGTTTGAGACTGTATGTGAATCCACATATTTCTTTTTCCTTTAAGTTATATTCCAAAACAAATTACTGCTTGTAGTGGTCTTTTTGTTGTTGTTGTTGTTGTTTGTTGGTTGGCTGGTTATTTATTTTATATTTTTCTGCTTCTCTTTTTTATTGAAAGGGTGGGTATTGTTTCTAGATCAGAAGAGAGAGCCTCGTCACACAATTCTCTCTCTCTTCTCTTTCCCCTCTCTTGCTGGGTATAGAATCACATTGAATTTCTGGGCTGGTTATAGAGTCACTGCTGCATTGCTAATAAATAGATTCAGTACTGACTGATGACTAATAAACATTAGAAGGTAGCTGGCACTACCCAGACCAGGCTGCCTGACTCTGCTGTGATCTAATGAGGGAACTATGAGGATTGGTATCCATGAGTCTGTCTGTGTGTCTATTATCTATCTATCTAAATATCTATCTATCTATCTATCTATCTATCTATGTGTGTATGTACGTATGTATCTAACATCTATGTGTTTACGTATTTGTATAGTACGGAGAGTAAACTAAATAAAGGACAGGTTTATCCTTTTTAAATAGTTGAGTAAAGAGTAAAATATTTAGCCAGACACGGTGGCACATGCCTTTAATCTTATCTATCTATCTATCTATATATCTATCTATCATCGATGCATTTACTTACTTACTTATCTACTTACACAGTGTTTAAATTATTTTGGAGACAGTGTCTCTATGTATTTCTGTCTGTCTTGAAAATCGCTGTGTATACTAACCTTGTTTGGAACTAGAACTTTTCTTGGGTTAAAGAAATTGTAGTTTTTTGTTTGTTTGTTTCCAGACAAGGTTTTTCACATAGCCTTGCCTGTCCTGGACTTGCAAGTGCAAGTGATTCTCTCCCCTCTGTCTCCCAAGTGCTTGAATTAAAGGCAAAGGCAAACAAAACCAAAAACAAAGCCAGGCATGGCATAGTGGGGCACGTCTATAATCCCAGCACTCGGGAGGCAGAGGCAGGCAGATCGCTGTGAGTTTAAGGCCAGCCTGGTCTACAAAGGGAGCCCAGGACTGGACAGACAACGCTACACCGAGAAACCCTGTCTCGGGCGGAGGGTGTGGGGTTGGTGGTAGTGGGAGACAGAAACAAAACAAAACAAAACACCAAAACTTGGCTGTCACACCCGCCAGGTGTAGAGGGAAAACACCGCCCACCTCCTCCATGGCTGGTGCCAGTACTGGAGGGGCGGGGCCAATATTGCCCTTGTGATGGTATCATCCAGTGAGCACCACAGTGCCCGGATAACGGTGTGTTGTTCTCATAAATTACACTCTTTTCTGTGTGACAGCGCCTCAGCATTTAAACCAAAGAGAGCATTACGCAAAATGAAATGGAACCGGGCAGTGGTGGCACATGCATAACTGTTGTCTCAAAATTTGGGAAGCAGAGGCAGGCGTGAGCTCCAGGGAAGTCAGAGCAGTTACACAGAGAAACCCTGTCTCGAAAACCCACAAAAAGAAATAAAAAGAAACGAAATAAATGTAAAAAATGCCTCAGGAGGGGTTAAAAGCACTGGCTGCTCTTCTAAAGGTCCTGAAATACAAGCAGAACACTCCACTCTTAATCCAGAAATCAATCTGAAACAGAAAGAGAAAAACAAAATGAAAGGCCCCAGGTAAGAGTGAGGTCTTGTGTGGCTCCTGTGGTCTCATTTTTAAGAGAGCGATATAGGGCTCAATGGAAATCTGGCGTGTTCCATGGGTAGATGGGGACCTCGATGATCTAAACTAGCAATGGTTTGTTAAAGTGTATATATGTGATTCTTCTAAGACTTATATACACCCTAGCGTGCATGAGAATACACACACATCTTTAAATATAAATAACAAAACAACCGATTCTGTCTTTGTAACTGCACTCATTGGAGATTTTCTTGTTTCATCGTGTGTATGTATGTGTGTGTGTTTGTGTGTGTGTGTGTGTGTGTGCGTGTGTGTGTGCGCGCGCGCGCGCGAAAGTTTGCGCACCCGTGTGTACGGGTGTTAAAAATTAATCCTCAGCTGAGTGATCACAGTCTCTAGCTATGACCACCTCTTCTGACGTGCTGAGATTCTTTTTTGACCCCATTCTTCCTTCTTTCCTTCCTACCTATCTCACTCCCAGCACCCATTTCTTTCCTCTTCTAGAAATGGACTGCTTCCTGATGTCACCTTAAGTCAGTCATTTCTAGGTCATGATAGAGGGGACGAGGAAGGACCCCACACCATTTCAAATAAATAGTACTCTGAACGATAACAACAGGCATCACCTGCGCTGTATTTTGGTCTCATTGCTCTCCTGTTTATGATTGAGCCTGTATGTGAATCCACACATTTCTTTCCCCTGTAAATTATATTCCAAAACAAATGACTGCTTGTAGTGGTATTTTGTTTGTTGTTGTTGTTATTTTTTGTTGGTTGCTCGGTTATTTACTTTATTTTTTTCTTCTTCCCTTTTTTATTGAAAGGATGGGTATAGTTTTCATATCAGGAGAGAGAGCCTCCTCACACAATTCTCTCTCTCTCTCTCTCTCTCTCTCTCTCTCTTTCGCTCTCAAATTCTCCTGTTGGGTATAGAATCACATTGATTTTCTGGGCTGGTTATAGAGTCACTGCTGCATTGCTAATAAATAGATTCAGTACTGACTGATGACTAATAAACATTAGAAGGTAGCTGGCACTACCTAGACCAGTCTGCCTGATTATGCTGTGATTAAATGAGGGAACTATGGGGACTGGTATCCATTTGTCTGTCTGTGTGTCTATTATCTCTCTATCTATCTCTCTATCTATCTCTCTATCTATCTATCTATCTATCTATGTGTGTATGTATGTATGTATCTAACATCTATGTATTTATGTATTAGTATAGTATGGAGAATACACTAAATAAAGGACTAGTTTAATCTTTTATAATGTTTGAATAAAGAATTCAATATTTAGCCATGCATGGTGGCACACACCTTTAATCCTATCTATCTATCTATCTATCTATCTATCTATCTATCTTCGATGTATTTACTTATTTATCTAAGTACACAGTGTTTAAATTATTTTGGAGACAGAGTCTTTCTATGTGTTCCTGTCTGTCTTGAAAATCGCTGTGTATACTGACCTAGTTTGGATCTAGAACTTTTCTTGGGTTAAAGAAATTGTAGTTTTTTGTTTGTTTGTTTCCTTGCTTGCTTCTTGTTTGTTTGTTTCCAGACAAGGTTTCTTGCGTAGCCTTGCCTGTCCTGGACTTGCAAGTGCAAGTGATTCTCTCCCCTCTGTCTTCCAAGTGCTGGGATTAAAGGCAAAGGCAAACAAAACCAAAAACAAAGCCAGGCATGGCATGGTTGTACAGGCCTTTTATCCCAGCATTCAGGAGGCAGAGGCAGGCAGATCGCTGTGAGTTTAAGGCCAGCCTGGTCTACAAAGGGAGCCCAGGACTGGACAGCCAATGCTACACAGAGAAACCCTGTCTCTGGGCGGAGGGTGTGAGGGTGGTGGTAGTAGGAGACAGAAACAAAAGAAAACAAAACACCAAAACTTTGCTGTCACACCCATCTGGTGGAGATGGAGAGCACCGCCCACCTCCGCCATGGCTGGTGCCAGTACTGCAGGGGCAGGGGCAATATTGCAATTGCGATTGTATCATCCAGGGAGCAGCACAGCACCTGGATGATGGTGTGTTGTTCTCACAAATTACACTCTCTTCTGTCTGACAGCACCTCAGCATATAAACCAAAGAGAGCATTACGCAAAATGAAATGGAGCCGGGTGGTGGTGGAGCATGCATGCCTGTTGTCTCAGAACTTGGGAGGCAGAGGCACGCGTGAGCTCCAGCCAGTCAGAGCTGTTACACAGAGAAACCCTGTCTTGAAAAACTACAAAAAGAAATAAAATGAAATGACATAAAAGTAAAAAATGCCTCAGGAGGGGTTAAAAGCACTGGCAGCTCTTCCAAAAGTCAGAACTGAGGCCATGATTAAGAGGGATGGCTGGGGATATTCATATTGCACCGTTAGAGGTGAAATTCTTGGACTGGCACAAGAAGGACCAGAGCGAAAGCATTTGCCAAGAATGTTTTCATTAATCAAGAACGAAAGTCGGAGGTTCGAAGACGATCAGATACCTTCGTAGTTCTGACCATAAACCATGCCTACTGGCGATGTGGCGGCGGTATTCCCGTGACCTGGCGGGCAGCTTCAGGGAAACCAAAGTCTTTGGGTTCCGGGGGGAGTATGGTTGCAAAGCTGAAACTTAAAGGAATTGATGGAAGGGCACCACCAGGAGTGGAGCCTGCGGCTTAATTTGACTCAACACAGGAAACCTCACCCGGCCCGGACACGGACAGGATTGACAGATTGATAGCTCTTTCTCGATTCCGTGGGTGATGGTGCATGGCCGTTCTTAGTTGGTGGAGCGATTTGTCTGGTTAATTCCAATAACGAACGAGACTCTGGCATGCTAACTAGTTACGCGACCCCCGAGCGGTCGGCGTCCCCCAACTTCTTAGAGGGACAAGTGGCGTTCAGCCACCCAAGATTGAGCAATGACAGGTCTGTGATGCCCTTAGATGTCTGGGGCTGCAGGCGCACTACACTGACTGGCTCAGCGTGTGCCTACCCTAAGCTGGCAGGCGTGGGTAACCCGTTGAACCCCATTCGTGATGGAGATCGGGGATTGCAATTATTCCCCATGAATGAGGAATTCCCAGTAAGTGTGGGTAATAAGCTTGCATTGATTAAGTCCCTGCCCTTTGTACACACCGCCCATCGCTACTACTGATTGGATGGTTTAGTGAGGCCCTCGGATCGGCCCCGCCCGGGTCGGCCCATGTCCCTGGCGGAGCGCTGAGAAGACGGTCGAACTTAACTATCTAGAGGAAGTAAAAGTCATAACAAGGTTTGCGTAGGTGAACCTGCTGAAGGATCATTAAAGAGAGGCACAGGTTGGCAAGCCGTGTCCATCAGTCAGTCTGTCTTTGTCACTCCTCGCCTGGAGGCCCGTGTCCCGGGTCGCATCACCTGCTGCCTTGTGCGTGGTCGGTCGGTAGGTCCTCTGGGTTTTGAAAGAAGGAGGGAAGAGGAAAGAGGATGGTGAGGAGGCGGGGCGCGTTGACATCTGTTGTGGGGCGGCAGCCCTTGCTGTTCCCGTCCCTCTTTTGTGCTCCTCTGCCTTCTCTTTGCTCTTTCCGCTTCTTCCCCGGGGTGACCGACCCTGCCCTTTCACTTCCTGCTGCGACCCGTGGGCCGCCCCTCTTTCTCGTCCGGCTCGTCTCCACCCGTGGCGGTGGTGCGCTTCTATGTCGTGGTTGTGGTAGGGGGCGCTGTCGTGTCTCATCTCAGCCGCCTACGCCTCGACTCTGGCTTTACCCCGCCCTGAGCGTGTCGCATGTGGTCGGAGATGGCCGCGATGGGTCCGGCATCCGTCCCCTCCCGGACTTTCTGACCTTGCGTGTCCTCCCCAAACCTTTCCGGGTACCTGGCTGTCGTGTTCCGGCGCGCAGGTTTAAAGACCCCTGGGGAGGTCACCTCTCCGCCCACGGGATCGGGGGGGGGGGGTCGGCGGGGCCTGTAGGGACTCGGCATGTGGGTGTGTGGTCCTTCTCTTCCTCCTGTGGCTCTCTCCGACTCTTGCCCTCTTTCCCCCTTCTGTGGGATTATGACTGAACGCCTCTAAGTTAGAATCCCGCCCAGGCAGAACGATAAGGCAATGTCGAAGTAGCCTCGGTTGGCCCCGGATAGCCGGGTCCCCGTCCGTCCCCACTGGCGGTCCGTCGTCATCGCTGTCGCGCGTGCGCCCTCTCCCTGGGGTGTCGCCAACGGCCTGCCAGCGGTCTTCCCCACCACACGTTGGGACCGGGGTCTGGTGCGGAGAGCCATTCGTCCAGGGAAATGGGGCGCGGCGGGAAAGGGGGCCACCCTCTCGCCTGTCACATCAGGGCAAGTTCCTGTGGAACCTGGCGCTAAACCAATCATATACGACCTGCTTCTGGGTTGGGGTTTCTACATTGCAGAGCAGCTCCCTCGCTGTTATCTACTGAAAGTCAGCCCTGGACACAAGGGTTTGTCTTGGCGGCCCGTCCGCAGTTCTCTCACTCCCCCTGTCTCCCGAACAACGGGTTCCAGTTTTTCCCCTCCGCCTCTCCAGGAGAAAGCGACCCCTGCCCGCGTCTCCACTGCCGCCTCTTCCTGCCCGCCCCCACTCCGACCCTGGCCAAGCCGGGGTGTGAGGCGAAGGCAGTGGCAGCAGTGTGACCGCTGGGGGGGGGGGGCGGGGTAGGCTTTATCAATTTTGCATCGCTCACGCCCCGACCCGCCTGGAAGTTGGGGATCACCCCGCCCTTCTCCCCAGAGACCGGGTAAACCAGTAGTCCTACATGGGGAGTCGCGCGCTCTCATTTGGGACACCTCAGGTCGACCAGATGTCCCTTCTGGACTCTTATTTTTTAAAATAATATATTATAAAAAAATATATATATATATATCTGTATACACAACTGATGCGAGTCCTATAACCATGGAGGTCGACCAGTTGTCCCTTCTGCCTAACTGCGGAAGTTTGATGAAGTTTGGTTTGTTTTTTTGTTTTCCCATGCCACTGGGGGGAGGGGGATGGGCGGGCTAATTACTAATTAATTAATTAATTAATTAATTAACTTATTTGTTTATTTATTTACTTGTTTATTTGTGTGTTTTATTCATTCATTTGCCTAACTTTCTATCCATTTATTTATTTATCTGTCTATTTGTTTATCTATCTATCAAGCTATCTATTTGTTTATCTATCTATCTATCTATCTATCTATCTATCTATCCTATGCTTCTCTATCTGCAGATATATATACGGGCAGGCCAGAAGAGTGCACCAGATATCTTTCTCCTCCTCCTCCTCCACCTCCTCCTCCTCCTCCTCCTGCAGCCATTTATTAATAAATATGTGGTTAATTACTCAGTCTGTGAAGATCGAACTTTCTTTCTTTCTTTCTTTCTTTCTTTCTTTCTTTCTTTCTTTCTATTTATCTGTCTATCTATCTATCTGCACCTGCAGGCCAGAAGAGGGCACCATAATCTTTCTCTACCTCCTCCAGGAGCTATTTTATTTATTTACTTATTCATTCATTCATTCATTCATTCATTCATTCATTCATTACTTTCTCTATGTTTATATGCAGGCCAGAAGAAGACACCAGATCGCCTTGAAGAGAGGTCCAGTGTTTGCTCCAGAAATAGCAGACTACCATAGTTTTCTGTTTTGTTCCAGGTCTGATCACAGATACGCGCTCCCCCCCTTACTGTGTGTATGTGTGGGGGGGAGGTGATGTCATTTGCTGAAGGTGGGGAAGAGAAACAGGGAAAAGACATTGGGAAGCATTGTGTTATCTAAAACTTTGTGTGTTAGATGCAGGTCTCTCCCCCCCTTTCCCACCTCTCTCTCTCTCTCTCTCTCTCTCTCTCTCTCTCTCTCTCTCTCTCTCTCCCCCTCCACTTCCTGTCAGCATTTGTGGAATGGACACTTGCTTTATGGGTCCCAACTTGACAGCCATTTTCTCTGCTTGCTTTCTTGCCTCCATGTAGGAGGGAGAGGCCAGAAGGAAGATTCTTCTTGGAGAAAAAAGCCAGCCCATCTGGACTGACGGATGAAACTTCATCCTCACAGCATAAGAAGACAACCCTCCCCTCCTGACCCATAGCTGGTACTCTCCCTAAATCACAGCCCTCTTTCACTAACCCTGACTCAATAAAATAATGTGAATAAATGGATAAAGAATTAGTTTCCAGGTATTTATTTGTTTCTCGGCTTGTCTGGCTGTGCTTGCATCTATCTGTGGACTACTGGTACTCACAAGGAGTGTGTCAGAACAGCCGGTACTCTTAACTGCTGAGACATGATTCTCCTGGTGCATGAGTTCAGTTTGCTTTCAGAGGGAATGTTTTAGAACTTGCCCCCCCCAAGAAAAGGAAAACAACAACAACAACAACAACAAACCCTCACTTGCTCCAGTTGAAGATATAGTCTTTAATGTTTACTTAGAAAGAACCACCTCTGACTCCTCTAGTCTTCCTCTTGCAATGTAATCCCACAATGTGAGGATAAAAATCAAAGGAAGGCTTTGCTTGACTCACTGTTTCTTTCAGAAGTAAAGAGGAACACCCACCCCACCCCCCAAACACGCACACACACACACCTCTTTGCAGACTGGTTAGTGTCCACTTCTTCCCGAAGAAAAGTGATTTTTCCACCCTTTTAGGAGGGGTGGGGGGTGGGAGGGTTCAAGATAGAGGTTTCCCCTGTGTGACAGCTCCTGGAAGTCACTCTGTAGACCAGGCTCATGGAGATCTACCTGCCTCTGCCTCCAAGCTGAGTGCTGGCTAGACTTTCCACTGATGTGTGGAGAGAGCTGCCCAATTTATAGCTCACCTTTTGAGTACGAGGGGGGGTGGGATGGTTCTTTACCAGTGGAGACCAAGATAGGTGAGGTCCTCCTGGTGTTGAGAGAGACCTGTTCCTGTTCCTGTTCCTGTTGGATCGCATACCTATATTTTTGTTTCAGGCACACCAGCCACATCATCATTTCTGGGCTAAGGTTTGGATTTTGTATTTTATTTTATTTCATGAATGAGAAACTCTTTGGCTCGGCTGCGCGCAACTGCCAGGCATGCCGAGGGCTATCTTGTTCAAGGAGCTCATTAGCCATGTGGGCTTTCTTGGAGGTGATCCTGTACTGTGATGCATCTCCAAAATTGCTTCCGACTTCTAAGAACAAGGCAGGCATGAAAGTGTCAGATAACCTTAGACCTGGAGTTAAAGACAGACAGGTGGGAGCTGCCATGTGGGAGCTGGGAATTGAGCAGACAGTGCTCTTAACCACTGAGCCGTCTCTCTCCATCCCCCACCCATCTTTGTTTTTCTTTTTCTTTTTTCAGTTTCTTTTAACCAAGCACACTCTCGATGGATGAAAGCGTACAGTTGGCTTAGACACTCGCTACCTGAGGGTTTCAAGACTGACTGACTGTTTGTTCGATTAGGTTTGCGGAGGGGCAGGACTCTCAATTTAATCGATTTTTAATTTCCTACCATGCCTTCCAATCATAGTTTCCTATCCCCAAACTCATCATGGTCTATATACAACCCAGTGAGGCTTTATTGTCCTCCTATGGCCCAGATGCATGGCAGGCCCTGCTACTTTGTTTCCTTTGGTTTGGTTTGACACAGACAGACAGACAGACAGACAGACACGCAGGCAGGCAGGCAGGCAGGCTGGCTGGCTGACCAGCTGGCCTCGAACTCAAAGTGATCTGTCTGCCTCTGCTTCCGGGGTGCTGAAAATTCAAGGAAGGCAGGCAGGCAGGCCATGCTTTTTGAAAAGTTTGAAAATCAGGCACCACACATAAGAACCATTTGGCTATTCTTTGAAAACGGACACTTTTCTTAGGAACACAAAGTTTAACCCAAAGTACGCAGAATGAATGGTATAACAACTTAAAATTGCTTACGGACAGAGAAAATACTTTCCTTTTTCTGGATTTTGGTTCCATTTTTTCCCATTTATTTATTTATTTATTTATTTATTTATTCATTTATTTATGTTTGGATTTTTTTTTTGAGACACGGTCTCTCTGTGTAGCCTTGGCTGTCCTGGATTCGCTTTGTATACCAGGCAGGCCTCGAACTCACAGCGATTCACCTGCCTCTGCCTCCCGAGTGCTAGGATTAAAGGTGTGTGCTACCACGCCCAGCCAGTTATTTCTTTTAGTCAAGATTTCTCTCTCTCTCCCCCCCCCCCTCTCGTGCTGGGTATAGAATCACATTGATTTTCTGGGCTGGTTGTAGAGTCACTACTGCATTGCTAATAAATAGATTAAGTACTGACTGATGACTAATAAACATTAGAAGGTAGCTGGCACTCCCTAGACCAGGCTGCCTGACTCTGTGGTGATCAAATGAGGGAACTATGAGGATTGGTCTCCATTTGTCTGTCTGTGTGTGTATTATCTTTCTATCTCTGTATCTCTTTCTCTCTATCTATCTATGTATCCATGGGTGTATGTGTGTATGTATCTAACATCTGTGTATTTATGTATTAGTATAGTACAGAGAATACACTAAATAAATGACTAGTTTAATCTTTTAAAATATTTGAGTAAAGAATTAAATATTTAGCCAGGCATGGTGGCACACACCCTTAATCCTATCTATCTATCTATCTATCTATCTATCTATCTATCTATCTATGTATCTATCTATCATCGATGTATTTACTTACTTACTTATCTACTTACACAGTGTTTAAATTATTTTGGAGACACAGTCTCTCTATGTATTCCTGCCTGTCTTGAAAATCGCTGTGTGTACTGACTTAGTTTGGAACTGGAACTTTCATTGGGTTAAAGAAATTGTAGTTTTTTCTTGCTTGCTTGCTTGCTTGCTTGCTTGTTTGTTTGTTTCCAGATAAGGTTTCTGGTGTAGCCTTTCCTGTCCTGGACTTGCAAGTGCAAGTGATTCTCTCGCCTCTGTCTCCCAAGTGCTGGGATTAAAGGCAAAGGAAAACAAAACCAAAAACAAAGCCAGGCATGGCATAGTGCTGCATGCCTTTAATCCCAGCACTAAGGAGGCAGAGGCAGGCAGATCGCTGTGAGTATAAGGCCAGCCTGGTCTACAAAGGGAGCCCAGGACTGGACAGCCAACGCTACACGGAGAAAACCTGTCTCGGGGTGCAGGGTGTGGGGGATATGGTAGTGGGAGACAGAAACAAAACAAAACACAAAATCTTGGCTGTCACACCAAACAGGTGGAGAGGGACAGCACCGCCCACCTCTGCCATGGCGCGTGCCAGTACTGGAGTGGCGGGGCAAATATTGCCCTTGTGATGGTATCATCCAGCAAGCACCACAGCGCCTCGATGATGCTGTGTTGTTCTCATAAATTATACTCTTTTCTGTGTGACAGCGCCTCAGCATTTAAACCAAAGAGAGCATTAAGCAAAATGAAATGGAGGCGGGCGGTGGTGGCGCATGCATGCCTGTTGTCTCAGAACTTGGGAGGCAGAGGCAGGCGTGAGTTCCAGGGCAGTAAGAGCTGTTACACAGAGAAACCCTGTCTCGAAAAACCACAAAAAGAAATAAAATAAAACGAAATAAAAGTAAAAAATGCCTCAGGAGGAGTTAAAAGCACTGGCTGCTCTTCCAAATGTCCTGAGAGGCAAGCAGAACACTCCACACTTAATCCAGAAATCAATCTAAAACAGAAAGAGAGAAAAACAAAATGAAAATCCCCAGCTGAGAGGGAGGTCTGGTGTGGCTCCCGTGATCTCATTTTTAAGAGAGCAAGATAGGGCTCAATGGAAATCTGGCGTGTTCCATGGGTAGATGGGGACCTCAAGGATCTAAACTAGAAATGGTTTGTTAAAGTGTACATATGTGATTTTTCTAAGACTTATATACACCCCAGCATGCAAGCGAACACACACACATCTTTAAAGATAAATAACAAAACAACCGATTCTGTCTTTGTAACTGCACTCATTGGAGCTTATCTTTTTTCATCATGTGTGTTTATGTGTGTTTGTTTGTGGGTGAGTGTGTGCCTGCAAGCATGCATGAACGAGTGCACAAGTGTTAAAAATTAATCCTCAGCTGAGTGATCAGTCACAGTCTATAGCTATGACAACCGCCTCTTACGTGCTGAGATTGATTTTGACCCCATTCTTCCTTTTTTACTTCCTACCTATCTCACTCCCAGCATCCATTTCTTTCCTCTTCAAGAAATGGACTGATTCCTGATATCACCTGAAGTCAGGCACTTCTAGGTCATGCTAGAGTGGACTAGGAAGGATCCCACACCATTTCATATAAATAGCACCCTGAACGATAACAACAGGCATAGGCTGCACTGTCTTTTGGTCTCTTTGCCCTCCTGTTTATGATTGAGCCTGTATGTGAACCCACACATTTCTTTCCCCTGTAAATTATATTCCAAAATAAATTACTGTTTGTAGTGGCCTTTTGTTGTTGTTGTTGTTGTTATTTGTTTGTTGGTTGCTTGGTAATTTGTTTTATTTTTTTCTTCTTCTCTTTTTTATGGAAAGAGTGGGTATACTTTCTATATCAGGAGAGAGAGCCTCCTCACACAATTCTCTCCCTCTCTCTCTCTCTCTCTCTCTCTCTCTCTCTCTCTCTCCTCCCCCCCTCTCGTGCTGGGTATAGAATCACATTGAATTTCTGGGCTGGTTATAGAGTCACTGCTGCATTGCTAATAAATAGATTCAGTACTGACTGATGACTAATAAACATTAGAAGGTAGCTGGCACTACCTAGACCATGCTGCCTGACTCTGCTGTGATCAAATGAGGGAACTATGAGGATTGGTATCCATTTGTCTGTCTGTATGTCTATTATCTATCTATCTACCTACCTATCTATCTATCTATCTATGCGTGTATGTATGTATGTATCTAACATCTATGTATTTATGTATTAGTATAGTATGGAGAATACACTAAATAAAGGACTACTTTATCCTTTTTAAATAGTTGAGTAAACAATTAAATATTTAGCCAGGCATGGTGCCACATGCCTTTAATCCTATCTATCTATCTATCTATCTATCTATCTATCTATCTATCTACTATCTATCTATCTATCATCGATGTATTTACTTACTTATTTATTTACTTATACAGTGTTTAAATTATTTTGGAGACAGAGTCTCTCTATGTATTCCTGTCTGTTCTGAAAATCGCTGTGTATACTGACCTAGTTAGGAACTAGAACTTTTCTTGGGTTAAAGAAATTGTAGTTTTTTGTTTGTTTCTTTGCTTGCTTGCTTGCTTGCTTGTTTGTTTCCAGACAAGGTTTCTCATGTAGCCTTGCCTTTGCTGGACTTGCAAGTGCAAGTGATTCTCTCGCCTCTTTGTCCCAAGTGCTGGGATTAAAGGCAAAGGAAAACAAAACCAAAAACAAAGCCAGGCATGGCATAGTGGTGCACACCTTTAATCCCAGCACTCAGGAGGCAGAGGCACGCAGATCGCTGTGAGTTTAAGGCCAGCTTTGTCTACAAAGGGAGCCCAGGACTGGACAGCCAACGCTACACAGAGAAACCCTGTCTCGGGGTGGATGGTGTGGCGGTGGTGGTAGTGGGAGACAGAAACAAAACAAAACAAAACACCAAAACTTGGCTGTCACACCCACCAGGTGGAAAGGGAGAGCACCACCCACCTCCGCCATGGCCAGTGACAGTACGGGAGGGGCGGGCCCAATATTGCCCTTGCGATGGTATCATCCAGCAAGCACCACAGCGCCCGGATGACGATGTGTTGTTCTCATAAATTACACTCTTTTCTGTGTGAGAGTCCCTCAGCATTTAAACCAAAGAGAGTATTACGCAAAATGAAATGAAGCCAGGCAGTGGTGGCGCATGCATGCCTGTTGTCTCAGAACTTGGGAGGCAGAGGCAGGCATGAGCTCCAGGGCAGTCAGGGCTGTTACACAGAGAAACCCTGTCTCGAAAAACCACAAAAAGAAATAAAAAGAAATGAAATAAAAGTAAAAAATGCCTCAGGAGTAGTTAAAAGCACTAGCTGCTCTTCCAAAGGTCCTGAGAGGCAAGCAGAACACACCAGTCTTATTCCAGAAATCAATATGAAACAGAGAGAAAATAAAAATGAAAGGCCACAGCTGAGAGGGAGGTCTGGTGTGGATCCTGTAGTCTCATTTTTAAGAGAGCGAGATAGGGCTCAATGGAAATCTGGCGTGTTCCACGGGTAAATGGGGACCTCGAGGATCTAAATTAAAAATGGATTGTTAAAGTGTACATATGTGATTCTTCTAAGACTTATATACACCCTAGCGTACATGTGAATACACACACATCTTTAAAGATAAATAACAAAACAACCGACTCTGTCTTCGTAACTGCACTCACTGGAGATTTTCTTGTTTCATCGTGTGTGTGTGTGTTTGTGTGTGTGTGTGTGTGTGTGTGTGTGTGTGTGTGTGTGTGTGTGGGCGCGCCTGCGCATGCAAGCATGAGAGTTCATGTGTGATAAAAATTAATCCACAGCTGAGTGATTAGTCACAGCCTCTAGCTATGACCACCGCCACTGACGTGCTGAGATTGGTTTTTGACCCCTTTCTTCCTTCTTTCCTTCCTACCTATCTCACTCCCAGCACCCATTTCTTTCCTCTTCTAGAAATGGACTGCTTCCTGATGTCACCTTAAGTCAGTCACTTCTAGGTCATGCTAGAGGTGACTAGGAAGGACCCCAATCCATTTCACATAAATAGTACCCCGAACGATTAGAACAGGCTTCGGCTGCTCTGTCTTTTGGTCTGGTAGGTCTCCTGTTCATGTTTGAGCCTGTATGTGAACCCACACATTTCTTTCCCCTGCAAATTATATAGCAAAAAAAATGACTGCTAGTTGTCTTTTTTTTGAGGTTGTTATTATTTGTTTGTTGGTTTTTGGTTATTTATTTTATTTTTTTCTTCTTCTATTTTTTATTGAAAGGGTGGGTATACTTTCTAGATCAGGAGAGAGAGCCTCCGCACACAATTCTCTCTCTCTCTCTCTCTCTCTCTCTCTCTCTCTCTCTCTCTCTCTCTCTCCCTCCCTCCCCTCTCTCGTGTTGGGTATAGAATCACTTGATTTTCTGGGCTGGTTATAGAGTCACTGCTGCATTGCTAATAAATAGATTCAGTACTGACTGATGACTAATAAACATTAGAAGGTAGCTGGCTCTACATAGACCAAGCTGTCTGACTCTGCTGTGATCAAATGAGGGAACTATGAGGATTGGTATCCATTTGTCTGTCTGTGTGTCTATTTTCTATCTATCTATCCATCTATCTATCTATGTGTGTATGTATGTATGTGTCTAACTTCTCTGTATTTATGTATTAGTATAGTACAGAGAATACATTAAATAAAGGACTAGTTTATCCTTTTTAAATAGTTGAGTAAAGAATTAAATATTTAGCCAGGCATGACGGCACAGGCCTTTAATCCTATCTATCTATCTACCTATCCATCTATCTATCATCGATGTATTTACTTACTTATTTTTCTACTTACACAGTGTTTGAATTATTTTGGAGACAGAGTCTCTCTATGTATTCCTGTCTGTCTTGAAAATAGCTGTGTATACTGACCTAGTTTGAAACTAGAACTTTTCTTGGGTTAAAGAAATTATAGTTTTTTATTTGTTTGCTTGGTTGCTTGCTTGGTTGCTTGTTTGTTTGTTTCCAGACAAGGTTTCTCATGTAGCCTTGCCTGTGCTGGACTTGCAACTGGAAGTGATTCTCTTGCCTATGTCTCCCAAGTGCTGGGATTAAAGGCAAAGGAAAACAAAACCAAAAACAAAGCCAGGCATGGCATAGTGGTGCACGCCTTTAATCCCAGCACTCGGCAGGCAGAGGCAGGCAGATCGCTGTGAGTTTAAAGCCAACCTGGTCTACTAAGGGAGCCCAGGAGTGGACAGCCAACGCTACACCGAGAAACCCTGTCTCGGTTCTGAGGGTGTGGGGGTGCTGGTACTGGGAGACAGAAACAAAACAAAACAAAACACCAAAACTTGGCTGTCACACCGGCCAGGTGGAGAGGGAGAGCACCGCCCACCTCCGCCATGGCTGGTGCCAGTACTGGAGGGGCTGGGCCAATATTGCCCTTGTGATGGTATCTTCCGGCGAGCACCACAGTGCCCGGATGACGTAGTGTTGTTCTCATAAATTACACTCTTTTCTGTGTGACAGTGACTCAGCATTTAAACCAAAGAGAGCATTACCCAAAATGAAATGGAGCCGGGCAGTTTTGTCGCATGAATGCCTGTTGTCTCAGAACTTGGGAGGCAGAGGCAGGCGTGAGCTCCAGGGCAGTCAGAGCTGTTACACAGAGAAACCCTGTCTCGATAAACCACAAAAGGAAATAAAAAGAAATGAATTAAAAGTAAAAAATGCCTCAGGAGGGGTTAAAAGCACTGGCTGCTCTTCCAAAGTTCCTGAGACGCAAGCAGAACACTCCACTCTTAATCCAGAACTCAATCTGAAACAGAAAGAGAGAAAAACAAAATGAAAGGCCCCAGCTGAGACGGAGGTCTGGTGTTGCTCCTGTGGTCTCATTTTTAAGAGAGCGAGATAGGGCTCAATGGAAATCTGGCGTGTTCCATGGGTAGATGGGGACCTCGAAGATCTATACTAGAAATGGTTTCTTAAAGTGTACATATGTGATTCTTCTAAGACTTATATACACCTCAACGTGCATGCGAACACACACATCTTTAAAGATAAATAACAAAACAACCGATTCTGTCTTTGTAACTGCACTCATTGGAGCTTTTCTTGTTTCATCATGTATGTGTATGTGTGTGTGTTTGTTTGTGTGTGTGTGTGTGTGTGCTGACAAGCGTGCCCGACCGTGTGCACAGGTTTTAAATATTATTCCTCAGCTGAGTGATCCGTTACAGTCTCTAGCTATGACCACCGTCTCTGACGTTCTGAGATTGTTTTTTTGACCCCATTCTTCCTTCTTTCCTTCCTACCTATCTAACTCTCAGCACCCATTTCTTTGGTCTTCAAGAAATGGAATGCTTCCTGATGTCACCTTAAGTCATTCACTTCTAGGTCATGCTAGAGGGGACTAGGAAGGACCCCAAACCATTTCACTTAAATAGTACCATGAACGATAAGAACAGGCATCGGCTGCTCTGTCTTTTGGTCTGGTTGGTCTCTTGTTCATGTTTGAGCCTGTATGTGAACCCACGTATTTCTTTCCCCTGTAAATTATATTCCAAAACAAATGACTGCTTGTCGTGGTCTTTTGATGTTGTTGTTGTTGTTGTTATTTGTTTGTTGGTTGCTTGGTTATTTACTTTATTTTTTTCTTCTTCCCTTTTTTATAAAAAGGGTGGGTATACTTTGTATATCAGGAGAGAGTGCCTCCTCACACAATTCTCTCTCTCTCTCTCTCTCTCTCTCTCTCTCTCTCTCTCTCTCTCTCTCTCCCTCCTCCCCCCCTCTCTTGCTGGGTATAGAATCACATTGATTTTCTGGGCTGGTTAAAGAGTCACTGCTGCATTGATAAAAGATAGATTCAGTACTGACTGATGACTAATAAACATTAGAAGTTAGCTGGTACTACCTAGACCAGGCTGCCTGACTCTGCTGTGATCAAATGATGGAACTATGAGAATTGGTATCCGTTTTTCTGTCTGTATGTCTATTATCTATCTATCTACCTATCTATCTATCTATCTATGTGTGTATGTATGTATGTATTTAAAATCTATGTATTTATGTATTAGTATAGTACAGAGAATACACTAAATAAAGGACTAGTTTATCCTTTTTAAATAGTTGAGTAAAGAATTAATTATTTAGCCAGGCATGGTGGTACATGCCTTTAATCCTATCTGTCTATCTATCTACTATCTATCTATCTATCATCGATGTATTTACTTACTTATTTATCTACTTACACAGTGTTTAAATTATTTTGGAGACAGAGTCTCTCTATGTATTCCTGTCTGTCTTGAAAATAGCTGTGTATACTGACCTAGTTTGAAACTAGAACTTTTCTTGGGTTAAAGAAATTGTAGTTTTTTGTTTGTTTGTTTGCTTGCTTGCTTGCTTGCTTGTTTGTTTCCAGACAAGGTTTCTCATGTAGCCTTGCCTGTGCTGGACTTGCAAGTGCAAGTGATTCTCTTGCCTATGTCTCCCAAGTGCTGGGATTAAAGGCAAAGGAAAACAAAACCAAAAACAAAGCCAGGCATGGCATAGTGGTGCACACCTTTAATCCCAGCACTCGGGAGGCAGAGGCAGGCAGACCGCCGTGAGTTTAAGGCCAGCCTGGTCTGCAAAGGGAGCCCAGGACTGTACAGGAAATGCTCCACAGAGAAACCCTGTCTCAGTTCTGAGGGTGTGGGGGTGCTGGTACTGGGAGACAGAAACAAAACAAAACAAAACACCAAAACTTGGCTTTCACATCCGCCAGGTGGAGCGGGACAGCACCGCCCACCTCCACCATGGCCGGTGCCAGTATTAGAGGGGCAGGGCCAATATTGCCCTTGTGATGGTATCATCCAGCAAGAACCACAGAGCCCGGATGATGGTGTGTTGTTCTCATAAATTACACTCTTTTCTGTGTGACAGCGCCTCAGCATTTAAACCAAAGAGAACAGTACCCAAAATGAAATGGAGCAGGGCGGTGGTGGCGCATGCATGCCTGTTGTCTCAGAACTTGGGAGGCAGAGACAGTTGTGAGCTCCAGGGCAGTCAGAGCTGTTACACAGAGAAACCCTGTCTCAAAAAACCACAACAAGAAATAAGAAGAAACGAAATAAAAGTAAAAAATGCCTCAGGAGTAGTTAAAAGCACTAGCTGCTCTTCCAAAGGTACTGAGAGGCAAGCAGAACACTCCACTCTTAATCAAGAAATCAATCTGAAACAGAGACAAAAACAAAATTAAAGTCACAAGCTGAGAGGGAGGTCTGGTGTTGCTCCCGTGGTCTCATTTTTAAGAGAGCGAGATAGGGCTCAATGGAAATCTGGCGTGTTCCATGGGTAGATGGGGACCTCGAGGATCTAAACTAGAAATGGTTTGTTAAAGTGTACATATGTGATTCTTCTAAGACTTTTATACACCCTAGCGTGCATGCGAATACACACACATCTTTAAAGATAAACAACAAAACAACCGACTCTGTCTTTGTAACTACACTCATTGGAGATTTTCTTGTTTCATCGTGTGTGTGTGTGTGTGTGTGTGTGTGTGTGTGTGTGTGTGTGCGCGCGCGCACTTGGGTGCCTGCGCAAGCACCAGCGTGCCTGGGTGTTAAAAATTAATCCTCAGCTGAGTGATCAGTCACAATCTCTAGCTATGATCACCGCCACTGACGTGCTGAGATTGGTTTTTGACCCCCTTCTTACTTCTCTCCTTCCTAGCTATCTCACTCCCAGCACCCAATTCTTTCCTCTTCTAGAAATGGACTGCTTCCTGATGTCACCTTAAGTCAGACACTTCTAGGTCATGCTAGAGGGGACTAGGAAGGACCCCAAACCATTTCACATAAATAGTACCCTGAACGATAAGAACAGGCATCAGCTGCTCTGCCTTTTGGTCTGATTGGTCTCCTGTTCATGTTTGAGCCTGTATGTGAATCCACACATTTCTTTCTCCTGTAAATTATATTCCAAAACAAATGACTGCTTGTAGTTGTCTTTTTTTTTTTAGGTTGTTATTATTTTTTTTGGTTGATTGGTTATTTATTTTATTTTCTTCTTCTTCTTTTTTTTATTGAAAGGGTGGTTATATTTTCTCTATCAGGAGAGAGAGCCTCCTCACACCATTCTCTCTCTGTCTCTGTCTCTGTCTGTCTGTCTCTGTCTGTCTGTCTGTCTGTCTGTCTCTCTCTCTCTCTCTCTCTCTCTCACACACACACACACACACACACACACACACACACACACACACTCACACACACAGGTGAATTGGATTTATGTTCCTGCCATCTAGAGGGATGTTAAACACCGAGATCACTTTTGAAGAATTTCATTTCTGTGTGGCTGGGCCTTAGAATACAAACAAAAGAAACTGTCTCAGAGGTCTGCTGTTGTTCCTTAGTCTAATTTTGTTTGGTTTTGGTTTTGGTTTTGGTTTTTAGAGACAGGGTTTCTCTATGTAGCCTTCGCTGTCCTAGTCTCACTGTGTAGACCAAGCTGGCCTCAAACGCACAAAGATACATCTGTCTCTGCCTCCTGATTGCTGGGATTAATGAAAAGTGTGTGCCACCAAAGCCTGACTATTGAAAGATTCTGAAGCAGTTTGAACTAGGTTTTATTTTCTGTCATTATTATTATTTTAAAAGTTTGGTTCTAATTTTAAAAATGTCTTTATTTATTATTATTTATACAGTGCTCTCTCTATCTGCTTTTATGCCTGCCTGTCAGAGGAGGACATTAGATCACTTTATAGATGGTTGTGAGCCACTGTGTGCTCGCTGGTAATGCAACTCAGGACCTCTGGAGGAGCAGTCAGTGCTCTTAACCTCTGAGCCACCTCTCCAGCTCTGATTGATTTATTCTTTTATTTATTTATTTATTTATTTATTATATTTTATTGTTGTTGTTGTTGTTGTTGCTGTTGCTGTTGTTTGTTTTGTTTTAAGACGGTGAATTAAAACCTTAATATGGATTATCTGTTCATGGAGCAAGGGGGACTGTGCAGATCAGCAGAGGCTACCCTATCATTTGTCACATGCAAATTGGGTTAAAGTTCTGAAACCAGAACTTAAAGAAGCCAGCTGTGTGGTCCTGTATGTCTTTAATCCCTTAGCTCTGAAGGTAGAGGCAGGTGAAAATTTTGTGAGCTGGAGGCAGGCCTCATCTAGTTAGGGATTTCCAAGGTTACCTAGGGTATGGAGAATAGTTTATCATTTCTAAGTAGTAGAGTAAAGAATTAAATACTTGTTCAAAAGAATTAAATATTTACCTTATAAGATAAATAAATGAGCCGGGTGTGGTGGTGCACGCCTTTAATCCCAGCACTTGAGAGGCAGAGGCAGGCGAATCGCTGTGAGTTCGAGGCCAGCCTGGTCTACAAAGTGAGTCCAGGATGGCCAAGGCTACACAGAGAAACCCTGTTGGTGAGTGCTGGGATTAAAGGTGTGTGTCACCACCATGACCAGATGGGTTTTGTTTTGTTTCGTTTCGTTTTAAGAGATGGTGCCAGTCTCTTTATGTAGCCTTTATTGTCTCAGAATTCACTGGGGTTTATTGTTTTGTTTTGTTTTTTCCTTTTTGAAGATTTCTTGACTATTACGTATACAGTGCTCTGCCTGCATGTACATATACCGGCAGGCCAGAAGAAGGCATCAGATCACATTATAGATGGTTGTGAGCCACCATACATTTTGTTGCTGGGCGTTGCACTCAGGACCTCTGGCAGAACAGTGTCCTTAACCTCTGATCCATCTCTCCAGCCCCCGCCTTCACTATTCACAGCATATCTGCCTCTCTCTGTCTCCCATCTGACATCCATAAAGTCCTATTGATAGCTGTTGCTGAGATACTTAATTCTTTCTTTCCTTCTTTCTTTCATCTTGTGTGGCCCCTCTTTTATCACACATGAATTATGTTCATATTTTTATTTATTCATTCATTCTTTCATTTATTTTTTACTTATCTCTACGGTTATTTATTTAATTTTGTTGTTGTTGTTGTTGTTTCTGTTTTTTGAGACAGGGATTCTGTGTAGGCTTGGCTGTCCTGGACTCACTTTGTAGACTAACCTGGCATTAAACTCATAGCAATCTGCCTTCCTCTCCTGGGATAAAAGGAAGCCCTGCGCACCACCCCCTGACTTTCAGTTATTTCTTTGAGTCAAGGTCTCTCCCTCTCCCTTTCCCTCTCCCTCTCCCTCTCCCTCTCCCTTTCCACCCCCTCTCTTTCCCTACCTCCAGCACTCCCACCCCACTGTATGCCCGTAGTGCTGAGTATAGTAGAATCATACTGTTTTTGTGGACTGGTTAGAGACACTGCTGCATTACTAATAAATAGAATCAGTTTTTTGTTTGCTTGTTTGTTTCCTGACAGGGTTTCTCATGTAGCCTTGGCTGTCCTGGACTTACTTTGGAGACCAGGCTGGCCTCCAACTCACAGCGATCCTCTTGGCTTTGCCTCCCATGTGCTGGGATTAGAGGTGGGGTAGTCTTATTTCAGGTTTTAATTACAACTAATGTAATGAAAAATAAAGTGATCAGTTCCTTGCTGCTCTGCCTTAGGGTCTCCCTGACCATAAGGTTTTGGCTTTGGTTGTTGTTGTTGTTGTTGTTGTTGCTGTTTTTTTTTTAATTTTACCTCTCTCTCTCTCTCTCTCTCTCTCTCTCTCTCTCTCTCTTTCTCTCTGTAAATCCATATTTCATGTCTTCCCTTTTAAATGATTTCTTTATCTGTGTGTCTATTGTTGCTGTTGTTTAGTGTTTTTTGTTTCCTTTTGTTTGAGACAGGGCTTCTCTGTTGTAGACAAAGAGCTGCTTGCCTCTTTTGCCTCTGCCCCCTGAGTGCTGGGGTTAATTACAACTAATAACATGAAAATTAAAATGATCAATTCATTGCTGCTCTGCCTGTCTTAGGCAAGGTCTCCCTGATCCCTAACCATATGGTTTTTGTATTTTTACTTTTGCATTTTTTCCTTTTTCTTTCTCTGTAAATCCATATTTCATTTCTCCTTATTACTTCTTATTGTTTTTATGCGCATCAGTTTGTTGTTGTTGTTGTTGATTTTGGTTTGTTTTTCTGTCCTTTCTGTTTCGATTTTGAATGCAAGTATGACTGCGTGAGGCTGTCTTATTTCTCTGGAACTGCCCTGTGGGGGCAAGCCTCATGGATGGTTGTTCCACTGCCTTTACCTAAGTTGGGGGGGAGAGGGGAAGGGGAAGGGGAAGCCACGGCATAGGGTGCTTCCAAAGCCCTGGGCTCCATCCTCTTAATACTCCGTGCACTTAATCCATGCATGCCTGTCATGTCAGCACCCAGCAGCTGGAAAGAGAAGATCATCTCTAGCACCATTGGACTGGTGCTTTAATTTGCTCTAACTCTGTATTTAGTCTGAGACCAGAAGTTGGGGCTGGGCAGGAACAGCATTAGCAGCAACAGCAGACACAACAAAGGAGGGACCCCAAGCGGTGAAGTGTTTTCAAAAGGAGCCTCCCTCCCTGAAGCTGCCTTCCCTAACTTATTTGCCACTACCTGATTTGTCAGGCAGGTCACTTTCGCTCGCTTTCCCTTGGGCCTCCCAGTTAGAGAAGGAAACAGCACTCTGTTTATTCTACTTTCACTTTGTATGGCCTGAGGTGTTGGCCCAGTTAGGGTATGGGTTAGCTACTCATCAGAGACTAAGGTTCAATCATAGTTTGTATGAGCAATCATAACGGATGACAGTATCAGACCACACATGCTCATTTACACACACACACACACACACACACAGAGAGAGAGAGAGAGAGAGAGAGAGAGAGAGAGAGAGCTACCTTATAAAATCAAATTGAATGGACAATAAATAACAGGTAATTAAAAACACACAGGCTTTCAATCCCAGCACTCTGGAAGCAGATGCAGGTAGATCTCTGTTAGTTCGAGCCCAGCCTGGTTTACAAAGTCAGTCCAAGACAGCCAAAGCTACACAGAGAAAACCTGCCTCAAAACAAATACAAAAAAACCCAACCAACCAACCAACCAAACCAGACAGGATTGTTTGTGATGGGCATGGATGTCTTTGAACTTTCCCTGTAGGGCATTCTGGCCTGGAAACAGAGATTGGCCTGCTTTTGCCTTTCCCGTTTGGTAATTTGGTTTTATTTTGTTTTGGTTATGTGTTCAAGAGTGGCCACTCACTGACCACTCTCACACACCAGAGTCATATGGATGGAAGTGTATGTGAACACTGGAGGGAAAGAAAAAAAAAACAGAAAAAAAGCTGGGCATGGTGGTGCAGGCCATTAATCCCAGCATTCAGGAAGCAGAGGCAGGCGGATCTTTATAAGTTTGAGGTGGCCTAATCTACAGAGTGAGTCCAGGACAGGACAGCCAAGGATACACAGAGAAACCCTCTTTTGGGGAATAAAAAGACACACACACACACACACACACACACACACACACACACACACTCACACAAACACACACACACACAGACTTACAGGCCAGAACAATGCCTATTCATTTCAAAGGAAAAAAAGCAAAAGTTGGAGGTTACCCTTTGACCTTGTGTCAGAAAGTTTGGGTGAGGCTGCTGCTTGACTGCTTATCTCTTAATTATCTTCCAGTTACACCCTACTTCTCCTTGGAGGTGGAGATCGAGCAGCCTTCATGGCTGGCTGATGTGAAAGTTGGGCATTTTCAGGTTTCACAGGAAAACTCTCATTTGTTTGCTGTTTGTTTGGTTTTTCACAGACAGGGTCAGTCTTTTTATGTAACCTTTATTGTCTCTGAATTCACTATTTAGGGCAGACTAGCCACCTGAATTCACAGTCTATCTGTCTCCCTCTGACTCCCAATTGACATTCGTAAGGCCCTATTGATATCTCACCTTTTTTACACCCTGAACTCCACACAGACACGTTATTTTACAAGGGTTTCTCTCTCTCTCTCTCTCTCTCCTTCCCCATTCATGTCCCCCCCCACCCCACCCCACATGTGTGTGTGTGTGTGTGTGTGTGTGTGTGTGTGTGTGTGTCTGTGTGTGTGTGTGAAGGCTACACAAAGAAACTAGCTCTCAAAGAACCCAAAACTAACTAAATAAGTCTGCCTGAAACACAGGAAAATTCCAGACCGGTCAATTCTATTTGTGTTTTCTGTTGTAAATACTGAAAATAAAATGATCAGTTTCTCTCTTCATGGCTACTCTGCTGTAGGGTCTCTCTAACCATATGTCTCTTTCTTTATCTTTTTGCCTGTTTGTAAGCCCACGTTTCATTCCTTATTCTTTATTAATGATTCAGTAAATTTTATGTGCATTTTTGGGTTGTTGTTTTATTTGTCTTGTTTTTTCCCATCCATGTCATTATTTTTATCTAAAAGCGAGTACCACAGCGTCTGGATGTGTACCACAGTGCCAACTTCTGGTCTCAGACAAAATACAGAGTTAGAGCAAATTAAAGTACCAGTCCAATGGTGCTAGAGATGATCTTCTCTTTCCATCTGCTGGGTGCTGATATGACAGGCATGCATGGATTAAGTGCATGCAGTACTAGAGGATGGAGCCCATGGCTTTGGAAGCACCCTAGGCCATGGCTTCCCCTTCCCCTATCCCCCCCACCTCTCTCTCTCTCTCTCTCTCTCTCTCTCTCTCTCTCTCTCTCTCGACATTTTTGGGGTGCGGGTGGGTGGCTCTTTTTGCCCAGGATGACTCCTACTTGTTAGGCATGGGCCAGCATGTTCATTACAGGGAGGAGTGGAGCCCAAGGCTTTTGAAGCACCTTAGATTAGGGCTTTCCCTTCCCCTCATGCGTCTGGAGCACTGAAGGTAAGGGAGGTGGAACAATCCATGGCGCCTGCTACCATGGTTACCACATAAATTTAAAGCAAATTTAATAGTGAAATAAAAATCAAATGTGTGCCTTGAATCACAACACAACACTCAGGAAGCAGAGGCAGGCAGATCACTGTGTTGGAGGCCAGCCGGGTCTACAGATTGAGTCTGGGATGGACAAGGCTACACAGAGAGACCCTGTCTTGACAAACCTAAACAAAACAAACTAACAAAAACAAAAAACCCACCAAAAACAAAAATCAAGTATGCTAAAAAGACACATGAGCAACCCACACACAATCTGTTTATTTCCAGACATGGGCCAGCATATCCAAAGTTAATGCAGCACAGACAGAGCTTCGGATTCCCTAACCTATAGATACATAGATAGATAGACAGACAGACACACAGACACACAGACAGACAGATGGTAGTTAGGATAAGAGTCACTGGAAATCACTCGCTATCCCTCTCCAGATCAGACCTCCCTTTAATGCACAGAATTCTAACTGCTTTATGTCCACTGAGTGATTGGATTAAAGGTGGGTGTGTGTGCGCGCACGAGCGAGACCACACCCGGCCTCCTTTCATTTCTTTACCTTCAATTGATCTAAGTCTGGGGTTCTAGTGGTCAGTGTGTGGCTAATCTTGAACCCATAACGCTGTCACTTTATTATATGTTTAGTTTAAAGTCAAATTCTCTGACGGTGTTCACCAAAATGAAGCCACCTTCTGGAGGGCAGATATCACGGTGGCTTATCTCACCAATATGGATGCAGTCCTGGGACATACTTTTCAAGTTCATTTACTCTGGAGGACCAGAACTTAAACCCAATTTGCATGTGTGGAATTCTGAGGAAGTTCTCCTAATCTACACAGTACCCTCACTGTGTGAAAAGAAAATCAACCAAACTGTTTTACTCCCTGTCCTTTAAAAAATTCTTTATTTATTAATAAAAATATTAGAAGGAAGCCGGGCGTGATGGCACATGCATTAAATCCCAGCACTCAGGAGGCAGCGGCAGGCGGATCGCTGTGAATTCAAGGCCAGCCTGGTCTACAAAGTGAGTCCAGGACAGCCAAGGCTAACACAGAGAAACCTTGTCTCATAAAATATATATATATATATTAGAAGGAGGAGAAGGAAGAGGAGGAGGAGGAGGAAAGGAAGGAAGGAAGGAAAGAGCCAGGCCTGGTGGCAGCAATGCACTGATTATTTAAATTTTTCATGGCATTAGTCATAAGAAAAAAAATGAAGTAAAGCAGATATAATTAATTGTCCTGGCATACACCACCAGGCCCTGCTTCCTTTAATTTCATTTATTTATTTACTTATTTATATTGGTTTTTTGAGACAGGGTTTCTCTGGGTAGCCTTGGGTGTCCGGGAACTCTGTTTTTAGACCAGGCTGGTCTCAAACTCACAGAGATCCACCTACCTCTGCCTACCAAGTACTGGGATGAATGGCGTGTGCCACCATGCTGGTCCTTTCAGCTCTTTATCTCCAAGAAAGTTTCTAGGTAGTCCTGGGAGTTCCAACCTAAGTCCATCTACACATCAGTTTCAAAGACAGCAAGAGGGGAGAGAGAGAGAGAGAGAGAGAGAGAGAGAGAGAGAGAGAGAGAGAGAGAGAGTCTATCTCCAAAAACCTTAGATAAGTAAGTACATAAGTAGATAGATAGATGATACACAGACAGAAAGACAAATGGAGGCCAAGCATCATAGTTTCCTCATGTAATCACAGCAGAGACAGGTGGACTTCTGTGTTTGGTTTTTCCAAGTACATATTTAAGTCTTTATTCAGCTATCTATCAAGAGTAAACTGGTCCTTTATTTAGTGTAGTCTCCGTACCCCACGTGGAACCATTGAAATCCCTAACTAGATGAGGCCTGCCTCCAGCTCACAGAGTTTCACCTGCCTCTGCCTTCAGAGCTATGGGATTCAAGGCCTACAGGACCACACCGAGCTGGCTTATTTAAGTTCTGGTTTCAGAAGTTAAGCCCAATGTGCATGTACAGAATTATAGGGTAGCCTTTTCTGATCTACACAGTTCCCTCGCTCCATGAAAAGACAAACCACATAAAGGCTTAACTCACTTTCTGAAAACAAAAAAACAAAAATAAAGAGCTGGATGGAGAGGTGGCTCAGAGGTTAAGAGCACTGACTGCCCCTCCAGAGGTCCTGAGTTGCGTTCCCAGCGAGCACATGGTGGCTCACGGCCATCTATAATTTGCTCTAACGTCCTCCTCTGGTGTGCAGGCATACACGCAGGCAGATGGAGCACTGTACACATAATAATGAATAAATATTTTTAATTGAAAATAAACTTTTAAATTAACCATAATGACAGGGGGGAAAAACTAGTTCAGAATCTTTCAGTAGCCAGGCGGTGGTGGCAGATGCGTTTCTTTAATCCCAGCACTTGGGAGGCAGAGACAGGTGCCAAAGGAAACCAAGTAGCAGGGCCTGCCATGCATCTGGGCCATAGGAGGACAATGAAGTTTCACTGGGTTGTATATAGACCATGATGAGTTTGGGGATAGGAAACTATGATTGGAAGGCATGGTAGGAAATTAAAAATCAATTAAATTGAGAGCCCTGCCCCTCCACAAACCTAATCGAAGAAACAGTCAGTCAGTCTTGAAACCCTCAGGTAGCGAGTGTCTAAGCCAACTGTACACTTTCATCCATCGAGAGTGTGCTTGGTTAAAAGAAACTGAAAAACGAAAAAGAAAAGCAAAGATGGGTGGGGGCTGGAGAGAGATGGCTCAGTGGTTAAGAGCACTGTCTGTCTGCTCAATTCCCAGCTCCCACATGGCAGCTCCCACCTGTCTGCCTTTAACTCCAGGTCTAAGGTTATCTGACACTTTCATGCCTGCCTTGTTCTCAGAAGTCGGAAGCAAATCTGGAGGTGCATCACGGTACAGGATCACCTCCAAGAAAGCCCACATGGCTAATGAGCTCCTTGAACGAGATGGCCCTCGGCATGCCTGGCAGTTGCGTGCAGCCGAGCCAAAGAGTTTCTCATTCATGAAATAAAATAAAATACAAAAACCAAACCCTAGCCCTGAAACGATGATGTGGCTGGTGTGCCTGAAACAAAAATATAGGTATGCGACCCAACAGGAACAGGAACAGGAACAGGTCTCTCTCAACACCAGGAGGACTTAATCTATCTTGGTCTCCACTGGTAAAGATCCCCCCCACCCCCCCTCGCACTCAAATGTGAGCTATAAATGGGGCAGCTCTCTCCACACATCTTGTGCCTTAAGACAGTGGAAAGTCTAGCCAGCACTCAGTCTGGAGGCAGAGGCAGGTAGATCTCCGTGAGCCTGGTCTACAGAGTGACTTCCAGGAGCTGTCACACACAGGAAACCTCTGTCTTGAACCCTCCCACCCCCCACCCCTCCTAAAAGGGTGGAAAAATCACTTTTCTTCGGGAAGAAGTGGACACTAGCCAGTCTGCAAAGAGGTGTGTGTGTGTGTTTGAGGGGTGGGGTTGGTGTTCCTCTTTACTTCTGAAAGAAACAATGAGTCAAGCAAAGCCTTCCTTTGATTTTTATCCTCACATTGTGGGCTTACATTGCAAGAGGAAGACTAGAGGAATCAGAGGTGGTTCTTTCTAAGTAAACATTAAAGAACAGATCTTCAACTGGAGCGAGTGAGGGTTTGTTGTTGTTGTTGTTGTTGTTGTTGTTGTTTTCCTTTTCTTGGGGGGGCGAGTTCTAAAACATTCCTTCTGAAAGCAAACTGAACTCATGCACCAGGAGAATCATGTCTCAGCAGTTAAGAGTACCGGGTGTTCTGACACACTCCTCGTGAGTACCAGTAGTACACAGATAGATGCAAGCACAGCCAGACAAGCGCGCGCGCGGACCCCCGCACATGATGAAACAAGAAAAGTTCCAATGAGTGCAGTTACAAAGACAGAATCGGTTGTTTTGTTATTTATCTTTAAAGACGTGTGTGTGTTTGCATGCACGCTGGGGTGTATATAAGTCTTAGAAGAATCACATATGTACACTTTAACAAACCATTTCTAGTTTAGATCCTCGAGGTGCCCATCTACCCAGGGGACACGCCAGATTTCCATTGAGCCCTATCTCGCTCTCTTAAAAATGAGACCACAGGAGCCACACCAGACCTCCCTCTCAGCTGGGGCCTTTCATTTTGTTTTTCTCTCTTTCTGTTTTAGATTGATTACTGGATTAAGAGTGGAGTGTTCTGCTTGCCTCTCAGGACCTTTGGAAGAGCAGCCAATGCTTTTAACCCCTCCTGAGCAATTTTTTACTTTTCTTTCGTTTCATTTTATTACTTTTTGTGGTTTTTCGAGACAGGGTTTCTCTGTGTAACAGTTCTGACTGCCCTGGAGCTCACGCCTGCCTCTGCCTCCCATGTTCTGAGACAACAGGCATGCATGCGCCACCACTGCCCGGCTCCATTTCATTTTGCGAAATGCTCTCTTTGGTTTAAATGCTGAGGCGCTGTCACACAGAAAAGAGTGTAAGTTATGAGAACAAAACACCATCATTCGGGCTCCGTGGTGCTCCCTGGATGATACCATGGCAAGGGCATTATTGTCCCTGCCTCTCCAGTACTGGCACTGGCCATGGTGGAGGTGGGCAGTGCTCTCCCTCTCCACCTAGTGGGTGTGACAGCCAAGTTTTGGTGTTTTGTTTTGTTTTGTTTCTCTCTCCCACTACCACCACCCCCACACCCTCCGCCCCGAGACTGGGTTTCTCGGTGTAGTGTTGGCTGTCCAGTCCTGGGCTCCCTTTGTAGACCAGGCTGGCCTTATACTCACAGCGATCTGCCTGCCTCTGCCTCCCGAGTGCTGGGATTAAAGGCGTGCACCACTATGCCATGCCTGGCTTTGTTTTTGGTTTTGTTTTGCTTTGCTTTTAATCCCAGCACTTGGGAGACAGATGCGAGAGAATCACTTGCACTTGCATGTCCAGGACAGGCAAGGCTACATGAGAAACCTTGTCTGGAAACAAACAAACAAGCAAGCAAGCAAGGAAGCAAGCAAACAAACAAAAAACTACAATTTCTTTAACCCAAGTAAAGTTCTAGTTCCAGACTAGGTCAGTATACACAGCGATTTTCAAGACAGACAGGAATACATAGATAGACTCTGTCTCCAAAATAATTTAAAGACTGTGTAAGTAGATAAGTAAGTAAGTAAATACATCGATGATATAAAGATAGATAGATAGATAGATAGATAGATAGATAGATAGATAGATAGATAGATAGGATTAAAGGGGTGTTCCACCATGCCTGGCTAAATATGTAATTCTTTACTCAACTATTTAAAAAGGTTAAAACAGTCCTTTATTTAGTGTATTCTCCGTACTATACTAATACATAAACACATAGATGTTAGACACATACAAACACACATAGATAGATAGATAGATAGATAGATAGATAGAGGACACACAGACAGAAAAATTGAGACCACTCTTCATATTTACTGCATTTGATCACAGCAGAGTCAGGCAGCCTGGTCTAGGGAGTGCCAGCTACCTTCTAATGTTTATTAGTCATCAGTCAGTACTGAATATATTTATTAGCAATGCAGCAGTGACTCTATAACCAGCCCAGAAAATCAATGTGATTCTATACCCAGCATGATAGGGGAAGGGGGGCGAGAGAGAGATTGTGTGAGGAGGCTCTCTCTCCTGATATAGAAAGTATACCCACCCTTTCAATAAAAAAGAGAAGAAGAAATAAATAAAATAAATAACCAACCAACCAACCAACAAACAACAATAACAAGAAAAAGACCACTACAGGCAGTAATTTGTTTTGGAATATAATTTACAGGGGAAAGAAATGTGTGGATTCACATACAGGCTCAAACATAAACAGGAGACCAATGAGACCAAAAGACAGAGCAGCCGATGCCTGTTCTTATCGTTCAGGGTACTATTAATGTGAAATGGTTTGGGGTCCTTCCTAGTCCCCTCTAGCATGACCTAGAAGTGACTGACTTAAGGTGACATCAGGAAGCAGTCCATTTCTTGAAGCGGAAAGAAATGGGTCCTGGGAGTGAGATAGGTAGGAAGGAAAGAAGGAAGAATGGGGTCAAAAACCAATCTCAGCACGTCAGAGGCGGTGGTCATAGCTAGAGACTGTGAATGATCACTCAGCTGTGGATTAATTTTTAACACCCGTGGGGGGTGCCGACGCACACATACACACACACACACACACACACACACACACACACACACACGATGACACAAGAAAAGCTCCAATGAGGGCAGTTACAAAGACAGAATCGGTTGTTTTGTTATTTATCTTTAAAGATGTGTGTGTGTTTGCATGCATGCTGGCGTGTATATAAGTCTTAGAAGAATCACATATCTACACTTTAACAAACCATTTCTAGTTTAGATCCTTGAGGTCCCCATCTACCCATGGAACACGCCAGATTTCCATTGAGCCTTATCTCGCTCTCTTAAAAATGAGACCACAGGAGCCACACCAGACCTCCCTCTCAGCTGGGGCCTTTCATTTTGCTTTTCTCTCTTTCTGTTTTAGATTGATTTCTGGATTAAGTGTGGAGTGTTCTGCTTGCCTCTCAGGACTTTTGGAAGAGCAGCCAGTGCTTTTAACCCCTCCTGAGGCATTTTTTACTTTTAATTCATTTCTTTTTATTTTTTGTGGTAATTTGAGACAAGGTTTCTCTGTGTAACAGGTCTGACTGCCCTGGAGCTCAGGCCTGCCTCTGCCTCCCATGTTCTGAGACAACAGGCATGCATGCGCCACCACCGCCCGGCTCCATTTCATTTTGCGGAATGCTCTCTTTGGTTTAAATGCTGAGGCGCTGTCACACAGAAAAGAGTGTAATTTTTGAGAACAACACAAGTTCATCCGGGCTCTGTGGTGCTCGCTGGATTATACCATCTCAAAGGCAATATTGGCCCCGCCCCTCCACTACTGGCACCGGACATGGCGGAGGTGGGCTGGGCACTCCCTGTCCTACAAGCGGGTGTGACAGCCAAGTTTTGGTGTTTTGTTTTGTTTTGTTTCTGTCTCCCATTACCACCACCCCCACACCCTCCACTCCATGACAGCGTTTCTCGGTGTAGCATTCGCTGTCCAGTCCTGGGCTCCTTTTATAGACCAGGCTGGCCTTAACCTCACAGCGATCTGCCTGCCTCTGCCTCCCGAGTGCTGGGATTAAAGGCGTAGCCAGGCAGTGGTGGCAAATGCCTTTTTCAAATCCCAGCACTCGGGAGGCAGAGACAGGTGGATTGTTGTGAGTTTGAGGCCAGCCTCATCTACACAGCGGGTCCAGGACAGCCAAGGTTCCATAAAGAAACGCTGTCTTCAGGAACCAAAACCAAACCCAAACCCAAGGAAACAAAAAAATTTAGACCGAGGGGCTACACCAGACCTCTGAGACGGTTCCTTTCATTTTATTTACCTTTCTTTCCTTTCATTATTTTTTTTATTTCTGTTTTTTTGGGCGGAGGCAAGGGATTCATTTTTCATGTTAGGGTTTCTCTGTGTAGCCTTGACTGTCCTGGACTTACTTTCTTTTGTAGACCAGGCTGTCCTAAAATTTACGGCAATCCTACTGCCTCTGCCTCCCGTGTGCTGGGTTTATTGGCATGCGCCACCACCAGCTGGCCTTATTTTAATTTTTTTCTGTGCATCATTTGGTATGAATGTGTCAGATCCCTTCTAGTGGCGTTACAGACAGTTGTGAGTTGCCGTGTGGCTGTTGGGAATCCAACCCAGGTCCTTTGGAAGAGCCGACAGTGCTCCTGTCCACCGATCCATCTCTCTAGTCCCATTTGCTTTGTCTTCATGCTCTCTTTCGTTTGAATTCTGAGTCACCGCCACACAGGGGGGAAAAAAATCTTCCGAAGTGATCTTCTCTGTTCTCTGTGTTTACCATCCCTCTAAATGGCAGGTACTTAAATCCAATTCACACGGGGTGGGGGGCAGGAGGGTGGAGCGGAGGGCCGGGGGCGCGGGGGGGGGGGGATTGTGAGGAGCCTCTCACCCCTGACCTGGAAAGTACCCTTTAAATTAAAAGTATAAAAAAAAAACAACAACAATACTACAAACACACTTTTGTTTGGAATATAATTTATGGTAGAAAGAAATGTGTGGGTTCGCATACAAGCCCAAACATACACAAGAGACTGGAGAGACCAAAAGGCAGAGCAGCCGATGCCTGTTCTTATCGTTCAGGGTACTATTTATGTGAAATGGGTTGGAGTCCTTCCTAGTCCCCTCTACCATGACCTAGAAGTGTGACTGTCTTAAGCTGAAATCAGGAAGCAGTCCAATTCTGGAAGAGGAAAGAAAGGGTTGCTATGAGTTCAAGGACCAGCCTGGTCTACAAAGTGAGTCCAGGATGGCCAAGGCTACACAAAGAAACCCTGTCTCGAAAAAAAACCAACCAAACAAAAGAAGAAACATAAAAAAATCTTAAAAGAATCCCACGCGCATCTGCCGGGTATAGTAAGGTGGCCCATGCCATTAATCCCAGCACTTGGGAGGCAGAGGCAGGTGGATCACTGTGAATTTGAGGCCACCTTGGTCTACAAAGTGAGTCCAGGACAACTAAGGCTACACAGAGAAACCCTGTCTCAAAAAAATAGTAAAGATGAGACCATAGGAGCAACACCAGACCTCCCCCTCAGCTGGGTCGTTTCATTTTGTTTTTCTCTCTTTCTGTTCTCTTTGAGTTCTGCATTAGGTGTGCAGTGTTCTGCCTGCATCTCCACCTGCGGGCCAGGAGAGGGCACAAGGTCTCCTCATAAATGGTTGTGAGCCACCACGTGGCTGCTGGGAGCTGAAGGCTCTACCTTCCCAAGAGCAGCCAGTGCTCTTCAACCCTGACACATTTTGATTTTTGTTATTTTTATTTTTTATGTTTGTGGTTTTTCGAGACAGGGTTTCTCTGTGCAACAGCTCTGGCTGTCCTGAAACTCACAGAGATCCACCGGCCTCTGCCTCCCACGCACCGGGAGTAAAGGCGTGTGCCGCTATTTTATGTTTCTTAATGCTCTCGTTGGTTTAAGTGCTGAGGTGCTGTCACACAGAAAGGAGTATAACTTATCAGAAAAAAGCACCATCATCAAGACACTGTGGCGCTCGCTTTTAGATGAAAATAATGACATGGATGGGAAAAAACAGGACAAATAAAACAACAATCCAAAAATGTACATAAAATTTACTGAATCATTAATAAACAATAAGCAATGAAATTTGGGCTTACAAACAGGCAAAAAGATAAAGAAAGAGACATATGTTTAGAGAGACCCTAAGGCAGAGTAGCCATGAATAGAGAAACTGATCATTTTATTTTCAGTAATTACAACAGAAAACACAAATAGAATTGACTGGTCTGGAACTTTTCCTGTGTCTCAGGCAGACTTATTTAGTTAGTTTTGGGTTCTTTGAGAGCTAGTTTCTTTGTGTAGCCTTCACACACACACACACACACACACACACACACACACACACACACACACACAAACCGGGAGGGTGAGCATGAAGGGGGAAGCAGAGAAAGAGAGAGAGAGAGAGAGAGAGAGAGAGAGAGAGAGAGAGAGAGAGAGAGAGAGAGTGAGAGAGAGGGAAACCTGTGTAAAATAACATGTCTGTCTGGAATTCAGGGTGTAAAGAAGGTGAGATAGCGATAGGGCCTTATGAATGTCCATTGGGAGTCAGAGGGAGACAGATAGACTGTGAATTCAGGTGGCTAGTCTGCCCTAAATAGTGAATTCAGAGACAATAAAGGCTACATAAAGAGACTGACCCTGTCTGTGAAAATCCAAAGAAACAGCAAACAAATGAGAGTTTTCCTGTGAAACCTAAAATGGCCGACTTTCACATCAGCCAGCCATGAAGGCTGCTCGACCTCCACCTCCAAGGAGAAGTAGGGTGTAACTGAAAGATAATTAAGAGATAAACAGTCAAGCAGCAGCCTCACCCACTCTTTCTGACACATGGTCAAAGGGTAACCTTCAACTTTTGCTTTTTTTCCTTTGAAAGTAATAGGCCTTGCTCTGGCCTGTAAGTCTGTGTGTGTGTGTGTGTGTGTGTGTGTGTGTGTGTGTGTGTGTGTGTGTGTGTGTGTGTCTATGTCTTTTTTTCCCCCAAAACAGGGTTGCTCTGTGTAGCCTTGGCTGTCCTGTCCTGGACTCGCTCTGTAGACCGGGCCCACCTCAAACTTATAAAGATCTGCCTGCCTCTGCTTCCTGAATGCTGGGATTAAAGGCCTGCACCATCATGCCCAGCTTTGTTTCTGTTCCCTGCCCCCAGTGTTCACATTTAAGTCCATCCATATGAGTCTGGTGTCTGAGAGGGGTCAGTGAGTGGCCACTCTTGAACACATAACCAAAACAAAACAAAACCAAATTATCAAACGGGAAAGGCAAAAGCAGGCCAATCTCTGTTTCCAGGCCAGACTGGCCTACACTAAATTTCAAAGACAGCCATGCCCATCAAAAACAAGCCTGTCTGGTTTGGTTGGTTGATTGGGTGTTTTTGCTTTTGTTTTTGTTTTTGTTTTTGTTTTTGTGGCAGGTTTTCTCTGTGTAGCCTTGGCTATCTTGGACTGACTTTGTAAACCAGGCTGGGCTGGAACGTACAGAGATCTACCTGCATCTGCTTCCAGAGTGCTGGGATTGAAAGCATGTGTGTTTTTAATTCCCTGTTACTTTATTGTCCATTCAATTTGATTTCATAAGATAGCGCTCTCTCTCTCTCTCTCTCTCTCTCTCTCTCTCTCTCTCTCTGTGTGTGTGTGTGTGTGTGTGTGTGTGTAAATGACCATGTGTGTTCTGATACGCTTATCCTTTTTGATTGCTCATACAAACTATGATTGAACCTTAGACTCTGATGAGTGGCTAACCCAAACCCTAACCAGGCCAACCCCTCAGGCCATACAAAGTGAAAGTAGAATAAGCCCAAGTGAAAGAGAGCAAAAGTGACCTGCCTGACAAATCAGTTAGTGGCAAATCAGTTAGGGAAGGCAGTTTCGGGGAGGGAGGCTCCTTTTGAAAACACCTCACCGCTTGGGGTCCCTCCTTGGTTGTGTCTGCTGTTGATGCCAACGCTGTTCCTGCCCAGCCCCAACTTCTGGTCTCAGACTAAATACAGAGTTAGAGCGAATTAAAGCCCCAGTCCAATGGTGCTAGAGATAATGTTCTCTTTCCAGCTGCTGGGTGCTGACATGACAGGCATGCATGGATTAAGTGCATGCAGTAATAAGAGGATGGAGCCCAGGGCTTTGGAAGCACCCTAGGCCGTGGCTTCCCCTCCCCCCTCCACCCCACCACCAACCCCATCCTTCTCTCTCTCTCTCTCTCTCTCTCTCTCTCTCTCTCTCTCTCTCTCGACATTTTTTGTTGTGGGGCTGTGTGGTTCTTTTTATCCAGGATGACTCCTACTTGTTAGGCATGGGCCAGCATGTTCATTACAGGGAGGAGTGGAGCCCAAGGCTTTTGAAGCACCCTAGGTTAGGGCTTCCCCTTCCCCTCATGTGTCTGGAGCACTGAAGGTAAGGGAGGTGGAACAATCCATGGCGCCTGCTACCATGGCTACCACATAAAATTAAAGCAAATTTAATAGTGAAATAAAAATCAAATGTGTGCCTTGAATCACAACTCAACCCTCAGGACGCAGAGGCAGGCAGATCACTGTGAGTTGGAGGCCAGCCTGGTCTACAGATTGAGTCTGGGATGGACAAGGCTACACAGAGAGACCCTGTCTTGACAAACCTAAACAAAACAAACAAACAAAAACAAAAAACCAAACAAAACCCAAAATCAAGTATGCTAAAAAGACACATGAGCAACCCACACACAATCTGTTTATTTCCAGACATGGGCCAGCATATCCAAAGTTAATGCAGCACAGACAGAGCTTCGGATTCCCTAACCTATAGATACATAAATAGATAGACAGACAGACACACAGACACACAGACACACAGACACACAGACACACAGACAGACAGATGGTAGTTAGGATAAGTGTCACTGGAAATCATTCACTATCCCTCTCCAGATCAGACCTCCCTTCAATGCACAGAATTCTAACTGCTATATGTCCACTGAGTGATTGGATTAAAGGTGGGTGTGTGTGCACGCACGAGCGAGACCACACCCGGCCTCCTTTCATTTCTTTACCTTCCATTGATCTAAGTCTGGGGTTCTAGTGGTCAGTGTGTGGCTAATCTTGAACCCATAACGCTGTCACTTTATTATATGTTTAGTTTAAAGTCAAATTCTCTGACGGTGTTCACCAAAATGAAGCCACCTTCTGGAGGGCAGATATCACGGTGGCTTACCTCACCAATATGGATGCAGTCCTGGGACATACTTTTCAAGTTCATTTACTCTGGAGGACCAGAACTTAAATCCAATTTGCATGTGTGGAATTCTGAGGAAGTTCTCCTAATCTACACAGTACCCTCGCTGTGTGAAAAGAAAATCAACCAAACTGTTTAACTCCCTGTCTTTTGAAAAATTGTTTATTAATTAATAAAAATATTAGAAGGAAGCCGGGTGTGATGGCGCATTCCTTTAATGCCAGCACTCGGGAGGCAGAGGCAGGCGGATCGCTGTGAGTTCAAAGCCAGCCTGGCCTACAAAGTAAGTCCAGGACGGCCAAGGCTAACACAGAGAAACCTTGTCTCGAAAAAATATATATATATTAGAAGGAGGAGAAAGAAGAGGAGGAGGAGGAGGAAAGGAAGGAAGGAAGGAAAGAGCCAGGCCTGGTGGCAGCAATGCACTGATTATTTAAATTTTTCATGGCATTAGTCATAAGAAAAAAATAAAATAAAGCAGATATAACTAATTGTCCTGGCATGCACCACCAAGCCCTGCTTCCTTCAATTTCATTTATTTATTTACTTATTTATATTGGTTTTTTGAGACAGGGTTTCTCTGGGTAGCCTTGGGTGTCCTGGAACTTTGTTTTTACACCAGGCTGGTCTCAAACTCACAAAGATCCACCTACCTCTGCCTCCCAAGTACTGGGATGAATGGCGTGTGCCACCATGCTGGTCCTTTCAGCTCTTTATCTCCAAGAAAGTTTCTAGGTAGTCCTGGGAGTTCCAACCTAAGTCCATCTACACATCAGTTTCAAAGACAGCCAGAGGGGGGAGAGAGAGAGAGAGAGAGAGAGAGAGAGAGAGAGAGAGAGAGAGAGAGAGGGTCTATCTCCAAAAACCTTAGATAAGTAAGTACATAAGTAGATAGATAGATGATACACAGACAGAAAGACAAATGGAGGCCAAGCATCATAGTTTCCTCATGTAATCACAGCAGAGACAGGTGGACTTCTGTGTTTGGTTTTTCCAAGTACATATTTAAGTCTTTATTCGGCTATCTATCAAGGATAAACTGGTCCTTTATTTAGTGTAGTCTCCGTACCCCATGTGTAACCATTGAAAACCCTAACTAGATGAGGCCTGCCTCCAGCTCACAGAGTTTCACCTGCCTCTGCCTTCAGAGCTATGGGATTCAAGGCCTACAGCACCACAAAGACCTGGCTTCTTTAAGTTCTGGTTTCAGAAGTTAACGCCAATGTGCATGTACAGAATTATAGGGAAGCCTTTTCTGATCTACACAGTTCCCTCGCTCCATGAAAAGACAAACCACATAAAGGCTTAACTCACTTTCTGAAAACAAAAAAACAAAAATAAAGAGCTGGATGGAGAGGTGGCTCAGAGGTTAAGAGCACTGACTGCCCCTCCAGAGGTCCTGAGTTGCATTCCCAGCGAGCACATGGCGGCTCACGGCCATCTATAATTTGCTCAAACGTCCTCCTCTGGTGTGCAGGCATACACGCAGGCAGATGGAGCACTGTACACATAATAATGAATAAATATTTTTAATTGAAAATAAACTTTTAAATTAACCATAATGACAGGGAGGAAAAACTAGTTCAGAATCTTTCAGTAGCCAGGCGGTGGTGGCACATGCCTTTCTTTAATCCCAGCACTTGGGAGGCAGAGACAGGTGGATTGTTTTGAGTTTGAGGCCAGCCTCTTCTAAACAGCGGGTCCAGGACAGCCAAGGTTCCATAAAGAAATACTGTCTTCAAGAACCAAAACCAAAACCAAACCAAAAGAAACAAAAAAATTTAGTCCGAGGAGCTACACCAGACCTCTGAGACTTTCATTTTATTTACCTTTCATTTTATTTACCTTTATTTCATTTCATTATTTTTTTTATTTCTTTTTTGGGGTGGGGGCAAGGGATTCGTTTTTCACGTTAGGGTTTCTCTGTGTAGCCTTGACTGTCCTGGACTTACAACCATGCTGGGGCCACAGCCTCGGCTGTCTGCAGCCAGCACTCCTGGACTGTGTTACCGCTCTGCCAGACAACACCCACATAGATCACTGTGCCGTGCAGCTCCTAACACAGCACAGTAGGACCCTGTGTTTTGCACACTGACTTCCTAAGAGTGCCATTACCAGCCTGGCAAACAGTTAGAAACAGAATCAAAGGCCACTTCATTTGGACAGTTTAAGAGGAGGCCCCGGTAGGAAGCAGCTGCTAAGATCCACGGCAGGTTTTTAAGGCCCTCTGAAAGGCCCTGACTGCAGCATGCTCGCAGGCCCTTGAAATGTGCTCTCCAAATCAGGACCAGTCAGCTCTCCTACAGAAGGCTGATGACTGCCTGCCACTCAGTGAGCCTAGATGCCACTCCAGAGGCTGAGGGGGGGTGGCAGAGCTGACCTCACCAAACCCAACTGCTATTACCAAACCACATGCCAAGAATAGAGAACCTTCTTCTCCAGGGGACACCACTCAGGAGAGCCTGAAGTGCCATCTCAGAAGAGAAATGCTTGCACAGCCCTGAATCACAGCAAGGCTCATGCTGACAATGAAGGAAGTGGTGATGCCTCACAGAGAGGACTTAACAGTTAAGGCTACACATTGAAAACCAGAAAACAAGGGGTGAAGTCAGTCCCCTTATCTTTTGTATACTAAAACTAGATTGCAGTGTTATGACGCATTTAAAACAAACTTCCACTATGTTTTAATAATGTTAATGCCAAGAAAAAAATGAACCTTCCTTATTTTTAATAGTACCTATAATTAAAACAAGCTTGAGGCCAGCATAGATTCACATACACGTGTATATATGGGCATAGATGCAAACATGCATATAAGGATATTCACATGCATACATGCAAACACGCATATCCAGACATACACATGCACACATGTATGGATATATAAATAAACACAGACAGGCACATATACACACACATATATACTCACATATAGATGACCATACACACATGTGCACATGTATACATGCACAAATACATGTAGATATATAATATGTATATGCACATATACATGTCACATAGAGTCTTTAGGTTTCACAAGTTTCATAATCTAACACATAATAGTTAAGAAAAATACATACGTTCTTTCTTGATTTTTTCAGCTACTAGAAATTCATCTCTTTCTACGGTGGGGGCGAAGTTGCTGCCAATGACTCTCACAGCAAACTGGAACTGCTGGAAGGTGAGCAGAGGCTACGAGTTATAACTGGACAGTTTTCTTCACCAGGGCACACAACTCAAGACAGCAAACCACTGTCCCCAGTCTTAACTACGAGGGCAGAAAAGCCATATGAAATCAGTGACTTGAGTGAAGAGTTCTATAAAATTTGGGAAAAGACAGCAGAGACACAGAAAAATCCTAAAGGAAAACGAAACTGGACTGGTAGCCATTTCAAAGGGAGTGACTGTAGTCACAGAATGGGCGAGGTGCTTGGAAATACGCTGGTCAAAGGCCTCTGTGCAGCTTCCAGCTCCCAGGAAGACAGAGGCCGAATCTGTGCACAGGAGTTACAATGTAGGAGTGTCTCTGCTTCCTTTAAAGATACATAAAAACGAGAAGGATGCAGCTTAGCTAAGATAAATGTGCCAGGGCGGAAGTGAAGCTGGAGGGATGCTGGAGAACAGACAGGTGCACAGCACTAACTCAAGGATGAGGATGCCCGCCCGATGTCTGCAAGGCCAGGCATGGGTCAGGAGGTGGAGCTGTCTTTCTTTTCTGTTGCTCTGATAAATTCTCAACCCAAAGCAACTCAAGGGAGAGTAGGTTTATCTGATTCACAATGTTAAGTTACAGTCCATCACTGCAAGGAAATCAATGGGCAGGGACATGAACCAACTGCTCACAGTACATCCAGTGAATAAAGTAATGAATTTAAAATTGTAAGCAAGCCAGCCACAGTGGTGCATGTCTGTAATCCCAGCACACAGAGAGGCAGAGACAGGTGGATCGCTGTGAGTTCGAGGCCAGTCTGGCCTACAAAGCAAGCCCAGGACAGGCAAGGCTACACAGAGAAACCCTGTCTGGAGGTGGGGGACACACGACAAAGCAAAACTAAAACTGTATGCAGGTGCTCAGTCCCCTTTCTCCACACTCATACAGCCCAGGCTTCTGTCTAGGGAATGGTGACACCCACAATAGGCATGACTTCCCACAAATCAAGAAAATTCCTATGGACATTTCAGCAGGCCAACCTAGACAATCTCTCAGTGGAACAGCCTTTTCAGGTGATTCTAGATTAATCCACCTCTTGCCAACATGGCACACAGACATATCACTTTAAGCCACACCCTTCTACTCTTTGTCCCCAAAGTCTCATGTTACTCTCTGAAGTGGTTTGAATAGAAACGGTCCCCATGGGGTCATATACTTGACTGCTTGGCCATTAGGAAGTGGTGCTAATTGCACGGGATTAGGAGGAGTGGCCTTGTTGGAGAAGTGTGTCCCTGGGGGTTGGCCTTGAGGTTTCAGAAGCCCAAGCAGGAGGTGGCTCTCACTCTTCCTGCTGCCTGAGGATCCAGATGTAGAGTTCTCAGCCCCTTCTCCCACACCATGTGTACCTGCCCATCACCATATGTCCCAACAGGATAACAAATTAAACCCCTAAAACTGTAAGCAAGCCCCAATTAAATGTTTTCCTTTTTAAGGGTTGCCATGGTCACAGTGTCTCTTCACAGCAATAGAACAGGGACTAAGACAGAAGTTGGTACTAGGAGCAGGGTATTGCTGTGACAGGCCAGGCCATGCTGATGGTTGGTGGAATGTGCACTTTGTGACTTCAGACTGGAAAGCAGTTATATGTTTTAAGTGGGGCTTACCAGGCCATCCTAATTAGAACAGGGGAGACAGTAGTGCTGAAAAGAAACCAGATTATAACTGCCTGGTTCAAGAGGTTTCCAAAAAGAATATTAGAAAATGGCCTACAGACCATCCTTATAATATTTTGTCAAAAATAAGTGAATAAATAAATAAATAAATAGTGCCTTGTTTTGCCCTTGTCTGAAAAAAATCTGCCCGAGGGTAAATTGAAGAGTTTCAGATTAATGGCATTGGCAGAGATTTCAAAACAGCCTAGTATTGATTGTTGCATGGTCATTAGTGGCCAGTCAATCTTATGCAGATCTGTAATGAAAAGGAGCAAGCTGAACAAGGGAAAATACCAATTGTACAGTTTGAGGAGAAAAGAGACACCAGGAAGTGTAATGGAGCTAAGGCCAGTGCTCAGTGAGATAAAAAGCTTAAAGGAAAACCGGATGCTAAAGGGAATAAGGGGGAGCGGTGACCTCAGGGCAAGACCCACCCAGTTAAAGAACTAAGGAAAGGCTGTAGCAGTGAACAGAAAACAAAACAAAGCAAAAATCCCAGAAAGCTGGTGAAAATGTATTTGGACAAGGCAGCAAGTTCCAGCCCTGGCAGTTTCAGCTATGTGGTTTAGTATAAAGGGTAGAAGAAAAGGGTTATGGAATCTCCCTCCACAACTGAGGAAACATGCAGAGGGCAGGCATGCCAGGTGTGTCTGCATGGAGACCCAGAGAGGCCATGCTATGAAGCTGTGAGGGTGAAGCCAGAGTTAAATATTTTCTTTAGAAGAAATGACATGGGGGCTGGAGAGATGGCTCAGAGGTTAAGAGCACTGACTGCTCTTCCAGAGGTCCTGAGTTCAATTCCCAGCAACCACATGGTGGCTCACAACCATTTATAATGTGACTTGATGCTCTCTTCTAGCCTGCAGGTTTACATGTAGGCAGAGCACGGTATACATAATAAATAAAGATCTTTAAAAATGAAAAGAAAGAAATGACACAGACATGGTGTCTCTTTACAACAGAACACTGACTAAGAAGCCCCCATAATGTCAATGTAAAATACAGTCCAATTTTAAGTCTACAAAGTCTTGAGATTTTTCAATATTTTGAAAGTTCAAATTTTTTCTATAAAATCAAAAACAATGTATACATTTCTAACATATAATGGCATAGAACAAATGTACAATTTTCAAAATGGAATAACCAAAGGAATAATCAAAGCAAAACTCCAAATCCAATATGGCCAAAACCAAACCCCGTAGCTCCATGCTTACACCTGGGGCTCGTAATGAAGCTGGCTGGGCTCCGCAGGCTTCAGGCCGCCCATTCCTTCAACCCTTCAACTTGTGGCACGCACAGCTTCTCTTTCCAACTTAGTCCAGTCCCACTTATTGCCTGTAGCTCTTCTTGGCACATGTCCCATGATCCTGGCATCCCCAACACTAGCCACTGAGGGCTTGCTTCTCTCTGGGGACCTCAACCCTGCCAGCAGCTCTCCCTCCCGCCTTCCTTCTTGTGTCTTTCATACTTTCAAAACCAACAGCACATAAAGGGAGCCATCATCTGGAGGTGTAGCCTACACCCACAGACCATAGATGCATCAACTCCTGTGTGCTGCCCTTGAGGAAACACTTTCCTGATGTCCAGTGCAACCACAAGGTGCTGAGCTCTGTATCAGCCAGAGCTGCTTTTCTGTCTGTTCTTCCTTGTTATAAACTTGAAGCTTGAACACACAGCTAACAAATAATTTATTGTTTTTAAATTCAACTTCACTCAAAATCTCACAGAACTGGCAAATGAAGCGAGACCTTAACAAATCTTACAGGCTTGCCCCTGAGCCACCTTGTGACTCAGTCCTTCTCGCAGTGCTCATGACAAGGCTTCCACTGTCCTCATATTCTCTCACTATCCGAGATCCAAAGAGAAAGCCCCGAAACTCTCCTCACGGCACCTGATGGCTTTTCTAGCCCCAAATTCCATTGTTTCCATATTCTTCCCACAAACAGTTCCAAAGACACAAAGCCACACAGTCATGCCCCTGGCCCACCCTAATCTAGATAACACCACAGTCATGCCCCTGGCCCACCCTAACCTACATAGTCCCCACAGTCACGCCCACGGGCCACCCTAACCTAGAGAAAGCCTCATTGAAACTCCCTTCCCAGATAATTCTCTATTGTGTCGAAATGACAGTTAATCCTAACTATCCACAGGGACAAATGTCAAGAAAAAAAACATTAAGCCGAGGGTGATGGCACACGCCTTTAATCCCAGCACTCGGGAGGCAGAGGCAGGTGGATCGCTGTGAGTTCAAGGCCAGCCAGGTCTACAAAGAGAGTCCAGGACAGAGAAACCTGTCTCAGAAAACCAAAAGAAAAATTAAATACATGATACACACTGCAGAAGCCTAGAGAGGTGAAGCAAGGAAAGGAGTGTCATTCTCTCAAGGGATAGGTAAGAAGGGTAGGAGCTGCATATGTGGAGGAAAAACCAGTGTCCACCCAGTATCCCTGACAACCACTGATCCCATCCAGGCAAACCTCAAAGGATAAGACATACAGCAAGTCAGCAAAGACTAGTGATCAAAGTCAGAGGCTGGCCTCAGAGTTTCAGGAAGCTGAGAGGAAAGACAGGGGCAGTTCCAGTTCCCAACAGCAGCCAGGTCCTTAATAACCCTTCCCCAGGACTCAGGACCGAGGAAGCTGAGAGAAAAGACAAAGACGGGCAAAGCTCCCAGCAGCAGCAAGGTCTCCGGCAGTTCTTCCATGAAAAAGCCCAGCACCTGCTTTAAGTACCATCAAGGCATACGGAACAAACAGAGATGCATACAGAGGGGAGGGGCGGGGAAGGGGAAGAGGCAGCTTCTGGGCCCGCTAGTCTGCTCAACACAAGAAAACAAGAGGGCCTGTTCCAAATGGAAGGGAGGGCAAGGACTGGAGCTAGAGGTTGTCCTCTGGTCTCCACACACACATGTGCTCTCATTCTCACACACGAATGAACATGCCTGTGCGCATGCTCTCTCTCTCTCTCTCTCTCTCTCTCTCTCTCTCTCTCTCTCTCTCTCTCTCTCTCTCTCTCACACACACACACACACACACACACACACACACACAGAGATTTTTTTAAGTAACTGCAATTAGCCATCATATTTTCTTTAATATTAACAGAATTAAACCAGAAATCAGTGTCAAATCTGAAAAATCACAAACAGCCTTAGTTAAAGCGCCTACTTCTGTGATGAAACACCGTGACCAAAAGCAACTTGGGGAGGAAAGGGTTTATTTGGCTTACATTCTACGTCACCTCTCATCATCATAGCAAGTCAGGATGGGAAGAAATCTGGAGACAGGAGCTGATGCAGAGGCCATGGAGGAGTGCTGTTTAATGGCTTGCTCCTCATGGCTTGCTCAGGCTGTTTTCTTGTAGAACCCAAGATCACCAGCCCAGGGATGGTCCCATCCACCACTAATCCCGCCACTTAATTTACTAATTAAGAAAATGCCCTACAGGCTTGCCTACAGCCCCATCTTAAGGAGCCATTTTCTCAATCAAGTCTCCCTCCTCTCATGACTACAACATGTATCAAGCTGACACTGGGCAGCCAGCACACCAAGTATTCAGAGCTAATCAATACATACTACATATGCAAAAATGAAAATAAATTTAATGAAAATGAAAATCAGATATACTACAAAGACTTGAAGTCAGTAATTTTAGTCTATATAAGAAAATCTACAAAACCGAGCAACTAAACTGAAAGTATGCATTAGGGAACAATAAAACTGTGACGTGACAGGGGCCCTGATCTCACAGAAACTTGAACGAAGGTCTAATATCAATACTATTCATGTGGAAACACCCACTCACAGCAGAAAAGTCAAATTCTTGGTCAGTGAGAAAATAGCTTCTAGAGCAGAGAAGCTCAAGCCAAGCAGTTACAGCCAACATTAGCAGCCACAGATCAGGCTATCCCTGCCATGCCTGCCACCATTTGGTGACAATGGCACTTCAGCTCTGCGGTCTTCATCTCCAAAACAGAATCCTATCTAATGGTGGGGAAAGCATCAGACAAGGGTACTAAAACAAACCTTAATCTTCAAAACTGCCCCCCCACACACCAAGAAAGATCCAAGTTCAGAGGAGCCCAAGGAGACCCAGCTTAGAGGAAGAACGAGACCAAGTGGACTCTCACTAGAACCCTGAGGATTAAGTAACACCAGGGGGAGCCTAAAAAGCAGGAGCTTGGTTAATACTGTGAACTGGAATTCCCAGAAAGGTCACATCCAGGTTAAAGATTCCACAAGGCACTCAGGTGGGTAGTGCACACCTTTAATCCCAGCACTCAAGGAGGCAGAGGAAGTCAGATCTCTGTGAGTTCGAGGCCGGCCTGGTCTACAAACTGAGTCCAGGACAGCCAGGGCTACACAGAGAAACCCAGTCTTGTGGTGGGTGGGGCGAAGATGCCACAAGGCTGATGGGCCTATTATCACTTCCATGGCTACAGAAGCTGCAATGGAGCAGGTCTAGAGCTCACCCCTCATAGGGCCCACTCACTGGTCACCTTGGCATCTGGCCTGCCATCCACCTTGGTGACTATCAGGTGTTGTGGAATACAGACCCCAGCCCCAACCAACCCTCAGATGAGAGTGTCACCAAACAGGACCTGAGGCCAATAACAGCAACTCGCCCCTTTGCTGTACCCAACCTACCTGACCTTCACTTGGATACATGTGAAAAGCGCCTTGACTCATGACTTTGTTTCACTCTGTTGCTACACTTTATAAAACTGTTACCATGTTACAAGGCATTAGGGGTAACCTGAATCTGTGTACCCAGACCACAGTCACTTATGTTTAGCTCCAAAATAAATTGTCTCTTCCTCCCTTTGAAGTGACAGTTGCGCTTCTGCATCAACAATTACAATGTACCATTTCAGACTGTGACACTGCACCTTGGTGAGCAACATGCTCCTGCTTCTTGCTTCACCACTAGAAGAGATGGTGTTGGGCAAGAGATCTATGTGTGTACAATTTTCTTGTAAATCTAAACCATTCTAAAACACTAGGTGCTTTTAAAAATATAACAGCAGGCCCTCTCTTCACAAACCCTGGCTCTAACTGTTCTGGAACAGCCCATGCTATCAACATTATTTAAGCATCCATTTCAGTACTTTCTGTCTTCAAGACAAGAAGAAAACAAGTATAGTTTGGGGAGAGGTGGTTCCTTTTGTAAGCTCAAAAATTAATCTCAACTTGTACCATATAACAAAAAACTGACTCATTTCACACAAAATAATATAATATAACCTCTCCCCGGGAAAAAGATGAAAAGAAAGAAATCTTTATGACTTTGGATTTGATAACAGTTCTTCACACAACACCAAAATCATGATCATTTTAAAATACTTTTTCTCTTATTTATTGGGTGGGGGTGTCCTGAGGGAAAGGTGGCATGCTAGAACTCAAAGGACCAGCTGGATGTCCTGGTGCACACCTGTAATCTCAGCACTCAGGGAGGGAGAGGCAAGAGGATCGCTCTGAGTTCGAGGCCACCCTTGTCCACAAAGCAAGGCCAGTACAGCCAAGGCTACACAGAGAGAACCTGTCTTGAAACAAAGAAACAAAAATAAAATTAAAAAAAGAAATCACAGGACTACTTCCCAAGCCAGTCCCAGCCTGCACCCTCGTGCAGGAGGCTGTCTGTCTTGCTGCTTTAATCACTGAGCAGCAGACTGGATACTAGCTGGTTCTTGAGCTTCCAGATGATTCTTCTGTCTCTGCCTCCCATACTGCCTTAGGACTGCTGTTATTACAGACACACACCACCAAGCAAGGCTTTGTACACAGGTTCTGGAGACTATAGGGCAAGCTCTTTTACCGGCTGAGCCATCTCCCTGCCCCTCCCCCTTTCCAATATGAAGAAGAGAATTCACCAAGATGTTGAGGCAAGGGAGATGGCTCAGCAGCTAAGAGCCATGTTGCTCTTCCAAAAGACCAGAGTCCAATTCCCAGCCCATGGCAGCTCACAACCATTAGCAACTCAGGTTCCAGGGATCCTGCATCCTCTTGTGACCTGTGCAGTCAATGCACATGCATAGTGCACAGACAGACATGCGAGTAAAATATCTATACACATAAGTATTTCTAGAAAGCCTTTAAAAATACTAATAATTTTGCTCTGCAAAAAAAAAAAACAACAACAACAACAACAACTGTTAAGAGTTAAAATACCGGGGTGGGGAGGGAGAGATTTCAAAGCACAAAACAATAGACTCATAGCTAGAAAAATAACATTCAAAGTTATAAAATTGGAAGACGCAATCCAGCAAGAACACAAGCAAATGCTATGAAGGAAACAAAATGAGACGCAGCATTAGGAAGAGCTATGAGTGTCCAAACAAGAAGTCAGGACAAGATGCTCAACAGCATCAGGCAAGGGAAATGAAACAGTAAACTACCACCACACACCTGTCAGACCGCAACACAACACCAATACAGACTGCGACAACAGAGAATGCAGTGGACTCAGCAACCCCAACTCCATTCACAGCAAAGGCAGCAGCATCTTCAAGGAGCTTTATGGAATACTTCATCCTGCATCTCTCTGAGAGACCAGTGAGTCCCAAGGGACAATCATAAATGGGGGGAGGGGGGCGAGAGGACACAGAATTTTGCTAAAAAGCAGCGTTCCAATCACCTGTAGGCTGTGAAACTTTTATCAATCAAAAGGGACTTTAATGTAAAATTCAAATTTAAAAATCCATAATGAATAACTTCAAAATTCAGTTTTAACTATGAGCTTCTTTCTGGAAGGTAAAAAATGTTGGACCCAATGCAATAAATGAAAAGTGATTTTATGGTCATAACCAACAACCTTAGCTATCTGATTTCACCTGTGACTGGGACAGTCGATCAAAAAGGTACACTGTCCTCTACTCACTCTCCCCAGATGCTGAAATGACCCTCACTCGCTCTTCCTGGATCGCTAGAGTAGCCGCTTCAATTCCTAGAGGCTTACTTTCCTCCTAAGCTCCTTCTATCCACCTTCCCACATAGATTAGCACTTTACCCCTTTCGCTGTTCATCAACAGAGCAGTCACATCTCCTCCATTAGACAGTAGGAGCATCTCTTATGACATATCTGGGACGAGGGGGATTCAGAGATCTCTTACATGAATGAATTCCACAATCAAACACCACAAGGTATAAAGCAATAACTGCATTAAGTCAATGCTTCAATAGTGACACACAGCAACTCATCTATGGCTTTGACAAGTTGGTACAAATTATGAAAGATCAAAAGGCTCGCTCAATTTTTAAAACACAATTTTGCTTAAAGCCTGTCTTGAAAACATGGCTATTTAGCCCTTAACGGTCTGAGGCATAAGGAGCAACTAACCCAGTCATGTCAATTACTAAAATGTTCCCTCATGATGCATCCCCACTCATCTCCAAAATGAGCTTCAAGAGACGAGACCCTTGACCTCCCCCCCCCTACTGAAAGGGAAATTTTTTTATTAGCATTAAAGCAACCAGAACAGCAGAGCTCTCTAACTCATAAGGGCAGGTCGAAAGGTATGCTAGCCCAAGGTCATAAGTCACAAAGAATGCGGAGATGGGAGACAAAAGCCTCCTGAGTGTTCCAAGGACTGGCTGGCCATAAAAGATAGGGAGAATACACAAGGACAAATTCCTGAGAGAAACAGGTACCGGACATGGTCGAGTGAGTAATGAGCCAAGACCCCTCATCTGATCTTATGGTGTCTGCTTAATCCCCCCCTTGAGCCCCGCACACAATGGTCCAGGTTTGAGTTTAACCAGATGTGTTGTTAGCTCAGATAAACATCTACCCTCAGGTTCCAAGAAAGACAGGAACCAAGGACTGTACCCATGTGATTAAGTCTGAGCTTACCCCAGATCTGCCTATGCAATTTGCTGATGTTCAAATGTTTGAAACAACCAATCGTGTGTGGCCACGCCAAAACTTCCCACTCCCCCTCACCCTGGCCCATATAAACCCCTAACCCCTGGGCTTCTGGTTCGACCCCTCTGTCTCCTGCATAAGCTACGCCAATAAACTGCCTCATGTGTTTACAGCAAGACGGTTGTTTGTGTTTCTTTGGGTGCACGCCATCCCAAGGCTTGAGTGAGGGTCTCCCTTTGGGGGTCTTTCATTTTGGGGGCCTGTCCGGGATTTGTGCGACCACCCAAGACCCCCAACGACTGCTTGGGGGTAGGTCTGTGTGAGTTTTGTGTGTCTGAGTACAGTGCTGCTGATTTTGTGTCTTGGTTTCAGTTTCTGGCAGCTGCCGCTGTGAGCTGTAAAGACCCAGTGGCTGCGGAGGCAGACATGCTAGGGCCGCAGGCTGCAACCCTGGGGGATGCCCTAAGGGTGAAGGGGAGTCAGGACAGCCTGACTGCCTTTTTCGGGATGAAGGAGACAGAGTGCTCCTTCTTGAGGGGAAGGTGCAGAAGCCTACCCCATCGGAACTTGCGTTCAGTTGGTTGTACAAGTCCAGACGCAGATGAGTGTGCTTGGATGTGGTAGTGTCTTGTGTACTTATATTGTTTTTGTGCTTCTTGTTTTTGAAATGGAACAGACTGTGACGACCCCTTTATCTTTGTCTTTGGACCATTGGACGGACGTTAGGGCAAGAGGACATAATCTATCCGTAAAAATTAAGAAAGGACCCAGGCAGACCTGCTATTAGAGCTGTCAGAGCAGTTATTTTTCAGGAAAGATCAGGGTCACATCCAGACCAACAGCCTTTCATCACCGTGTGGGAAGATTTGGCCCATTACCTACCGCCGTGGGTCAAGCCCTTCATCCCACCTCGCCCAAGCTCCTGACTCTTGGTGGTGCGAGAAGGCACCACAGAAGACAAATCAAAACCATGGCAGAGTGGAGGAAGCGAGCCCAGTGCACCACCGGAGCCCATCTGTAAAATATATCCTAATATAGCAGAACCCCATAAATGGCCCATGTCCCTGCTCCCACCATATCCCTGAGTTCCCCAGCTGGCAGCCCCAACCTCAGCCCCACCCCCGGCTTCTAGGGCAATGGGTGATGGACCCTCAGCGGACACTGGGGGCCACCTTGGAGCAACCCCTGAGGGGCCTGTTTCCACCATGGCTCTGCCCCTTAGTGCTGTCGGGCCAGCCCCAACAGGCAAAAAATGCGTTACAACTCCTACAGTATTGGCTTTTTTTCTTCCTCCGATCTCTATAATTAAAAAAACTAACCACCCACCTTTTTCAGAGAACTCTACAGGACTTACAGGTCTGATTAAGTCCATGATGTTCTCCCACCAACCCACATGGGATGACTGTCAGCAGCTTCTACAGGTTTTATTGACCACCGAGGAGAGAGAAAAAGTTCTCCTAGAGGCTCGAAAGAATATCCGAGATGACGCTGGACACCCCGTCCAGACCCTGGCCAAAATAGATGAAGGAGTCCCCTTGACCCGTCCTCAGTGTGACTACTACACGAAAAAAGGTAGGGAACGCCTGCCCATTTACCGTCGGGCTCTGGTGGCAGGTCTCAGAGGGGCCGTGAAGAGGCCCACCAATTTGGCGAAGGTAAGAGAAGTCTGAGCCCCCCTCGGTGTTTCTAGAGAGGCTCATGGAGGGTTACTGGAGATATAACCATTATGACCCTACGTCAGAGGTACAGCAAGCCTCTGTAATCATGGCTTTCATTGGACAGTCAGCATCTGATATTAAAAAAAACTATAGCGCATTAGCACATTGAGAGATTACAAGATTATACCATCAGGGATGTGGTAAGGGAGGCTGAGAAAGTTTAGCATAAAAAGGAGACAGAGGAAGTGAAACAGGAAAGAAAAAAGAAGGAGAGAGCTGAGGATAAGGAAGGAGAAAAGAAAGAGAGAGCTGAGGATAAAAAAGAAAAGAAAAAAGACAGAAAAAAAATCTGATGAGAATACTGGCCACAGTGGTAGGAGAAAGAATGTGTCAGGAAACAGGCAGGCCTAGGCAGACAGGGAACCTGGATGACAAGAGAAGGCAGGGGCCAAGGAGACCCAGAAAAGATTGAACGCTGCCACCTGATCCCAAAGATGCCTTCTTCTGTCTGATATTGCACCCTAACAGCCAATCCCTGCTTGCCTCTGAGTGGCAAGACCCTGAAAACAGAAGAACTGGACAGCTTACGTGGACGAGATTGCCCCAGGGGTTTAAAATCTCCCCCACCCTATTTGATGAAGCCCTACATTGGGACCTTGCCCCTTTCCATGCTAATAATCCCCAGGTGACTCTTCTACAGTATGTAGATGACCTCCTATTGGCTGCAGAGACCCGTGAAGAATGCGAGCTTGGGACTCAGAAAATCCTGGCTGAGTTAGGTGAGTTGGGGTATTGGGCTTCTGCCAAAAAGGCACAACTGTGCCAGACTGAAGTGACATATCTGGGATACAACACCTTGAAAAACAATGGTGGCTCACAAAAGCCAGGAAACGGACAGTGAATCAGATCCCGACCCCAACCACCCTCGCCAGGTAAGAGAATTCCTGTGGACTCCGGGATTCTGCAGGCTTTAGATTCCCAGGTTCGCCACTCTAGCAGCCCCATTATACCCTCTAACAAGAGAAAGGGGGGAGTTCACTCAGACTAAGAAACACCAATTGGCTTTTAATACCCTCAAAAAGGCACTGATACAAGCCCCTACCCTAGCACTGCCTGATCTGAACAAGCCTTTTACTCTGTACATCCACAAGCAGAAGGGGGTTGTCAGGGGGGTCCTCACCCAAACTCTAGGACCCTGGAAGCGCCCAGTGGCCTATCTGTCAAAAAAACTGGATCCTGTGGCCCTCTTGTTTGCTGGCGATAGCAGCAACAGCTGTATTGTTAAAAAAAATGCTGATAAGTTAACCATGGGCCAAAATGTGATGGTGGTGGCCTCCCATGCCCTCAAGAGCATTATCAGACAACCACCAGACTGTTGGATGACCAACGCCCGGATGACCCACTACCAGAGCTTGTTGCTGACAGAGCGGGTGACCTTCGCTCCACCCGCCATCCTTAACCCTTTCACCTTGCTACCCAAAGCTGGCGAGACCCCAGTACATCATTGTGAAGAGATACTGGCTGAAGAAACAGGGACTCAGTCAGACCTCACTGACGGGCCATGGCCTGGGGTAATAACTTGGTTCACCGAAGGAATTAGCTTTGTGGTAGCAGGTAAGCGAAGGGCTGGGGCAGCGGTAGTGGATAAAAAGTCTGTCATCTGGGCCAGCAATTTACCAGAAGGGACGTCGGCCCAAAAAGCTGAACTTATTGCTTTGACCCAAGCAGTAAGACTGGCGGAGAGAAAGGTTATCAATATCTACACTGATAGCCGGTATGCTTTCGCAGCAGCTCATGTCCACGGAGCAATTTATAGACAACGTGGGCTGCTGACTTCAGCTGACAAAGACATTAAAAAATTTCTCACTTTGTTAGAGGCTGTCCATTTGCACCACAAGGTGGCGATCATCCATTGCCAAGGACATCAAAAAGAGACTGGCCCCATAGAAAGGGGGAACCAAATGGCTGACCAGATGGCCAAAGAGGCGGCACGAAGACCGATGATTCTAAGAGCTAAGGTTATGCCCCAACATGCTGAGGGGATTCCCGAGAAAAGGATCCTCACAGAGGAAAAGGGGCTAGAATACCTGGCTAGTATACACCGCCTTACCCACCTAGGGCTGAAGAAGATGACGGAACTGCTCAATAAGTCTCCTTATCACATCCCCAGACTACAAAAGACAGCAGAGGGTCTGGTAAAAAAAAACCTGCAAGACTTGCACTCTTACTAATGCCGGGTCCAGCAGAACTGTGCAGGAAAGCGCTTGTGGAGAGATCGACATAGAACTTATTAGGAGGTTGATTTCACTGAAGTCAAACCAGCCCGATATGGTAATAAATACCTTTTAGTTTTCATAGACACCTTCTCAGGGTGGGTTAAGGCATTCCCCACGAAAAAGGAAATTGCAAATGTAGTGGCCAAGAAGATACTTGAAGAAATCCTTCCCCGGTTCGGGATACGTAAGGTCATTGGGTCGGTCAATGGGCCTGCCTACGTCGCCCAGGTAAGTCAGAGACTGGCCAGAAAATTGGGGATAAATTGAAAATTACATTATGCTTATAGACCCCAGAGCTCAGGACAGGTAGAAAGGACAAATAAAACTATAAAGGAGACCTTAACAAAATAGACCTTAGAGACTGGTGAGGTGATTGGACAGCCCTTCTCTCCCTTGCCTTGTTCCAGGTACAGAACACGCCTGGACCGTTGGGACTGACACCCTTTGATATACTGTTTGGTGCACCACCACCTCTGTTTAAAATCCTAGAGAGTGTGGCGTGTCCCGATAACAGTTTTGTACCTTCCACCCATCTTTTAGCCCATTTAAAGGCTCTCGAGACGATCAGGCTAGACATTTGGGAACAGCTGAAAGATGCCTACACTGCTAGAGACCCTACAGTTCCTCATCAGTTCAAGATTGGAGACACCATCTTGGTATGGAGACACGGAGCTGAGAATCTCGAGGCATGGTGAAAAGAACCCTACCTGGTACTGTTAATGGCTCCAACTGCCGTAAGGTAGAAGGAATCCCCACCTGGGTCCATGCTTCACCTGTGAAAAGGACTCCTTTTGATACTAATCAAGATAAATGGATCCTAAAAAAGACTAATAATCCTCTAAAGCTGCGTCTGCATCACAGATGCAACCCTAAGTCAAGACAACAACCCTCATGCTCCGATACAACAGACTTGGGAGGTGATCAAAAAAAAGGGGAACAAAAACAGGCTAGATAAAAGACAGAGGGACAGAAAAGCTCAACAAGTTGGTTTGATTCCTGGCTCACCTGGTCCCCCTGGATGACTATCCTATTTTCTGCTTTAGCTGGGCCAGTGTTGGTTATTTGCTTGATTTTAATTTTTGGCACGTGTATGGTAAATAGGTTACTTATTCTTATTAGAGATAAAATTAGTGCTGTTCAACTGATGGTACTAAGATAACAGTACCAATCAATAAGAGACCCTGACAGGGCAGAGTATAAATCTTTTAGTATAAAATAAAATAATACTCAAAAATTAGAACAGATATACTAAGATTAGAATTATCAAGTAAAAGAAGAGGGGAATGAAAGGGAAAATTTTTAATTAGCATTAAAGCAACCAGAACAGCAGCGCTCTCTAACTCATAAGAGCAGGTCGACAGGTGTGCTAGCCCAAGGTCCCAGATGATAAGTCACAAAGAATGTGGAGATAGGAGACAAAAGCCTCCTGAGTGTTCCAAGGACTGGCTGGCCATAAAAGATAGGGAGAATACACAAGGACAAATTCCTGAGAGAAACAGGTACTGGAAATGGTCGAGTGAGTAATGAGCCAAGACCCTTCATCCGATCTTATGGTGTCTGCTTAATCCCCCCCTTGAGGCCCGCACACAATGGTCCAGGTTTGAGTTTAACCAGATGTGTTGTTAGCTCAGATAAACATCTACCCTCAGGTTCCAAGAAAGACAGGAACCAAGGACTGTACCCATGTGATTAAGTCTGAGCTTACCCCAGATCTGCCTATGCAATTTGCTGATGTTCAAATGTTTGAAACAACCAATCGTGTATGGCCGCGCCAAAACTTCCCACTCCCCCCGACCCTGGCCCATATAAACCCCGAACCCCTGGGCTTCTGGGTCGACCCCTCTGTCTCCTGTGTGAGATACGTGTCGACCCGGAGCTCCGCCAATAAACTGCCTCATGTGTTTACAGCAGGACTGTTGTTTGTGTGTCTTTGGGTGCACGCCATCCCGAGGCTTGAGTGAGGGTCTCCCTTTGGGGATCTTTCACTACCACAGCAAAGTGGGCAGAAATGCTTTGAGGTCTGGCTTCTTAGAAGCACTATTCGCTACTTGAACTCTCCGGGGAAAAAAACCTAGCATCCTTCAACCCTGGACTCATCACCAGAGGCAGAAATGACAGCAGAGTGCGAAGCATGCAGAAGCAGAGCTGCAGTGTGCGGTGCGGTCTGGACAAGGAAGCAAAAGCAAAGCCCTGCTACAGCAGCTCAGGCCGGGGCCCCCGGCAGGGACATCCCGCACGGGTGCCGCATCCCTTTCCTTCCGCGGGGGCCAGGGATAACAACTACCCCGCTGGCCAGTGTCATGGTGCTCAGCATCCACAGCTTGCAGCCCCACCGCACGTACCTTCGCTCCGACCCAATATCCAGCAGCACAGTTTTTGCAGCAGAACTTGGGGCGAGTTCTGATCCAGGGTTGCCATTACTGCGCCTGGACTGCGCGCCACAGCCTCCCCTTGCCCCAGGATCTCGCGCCCGGAGTACAGCGCCGCCATATTCGTGGAAGCGGCAAAAGCGCCTGCCTCCCTTTATGCACTGCTTCCCGCTCGAGGCGCGCATGTGCCCCCACCTCGGTGCCGGTCTTCACAGCTTCTCGGCGCCGGAAGCGTTGTGGCGGCAGCTGTAGGGTTAGTGTTAGGGTTATGTTAGGATTAGGGTTAGGGTTATATTCATGGTTAAGATTAGGTTACCATTAGGCTTAGGGTTAGGGTTAGCGTTAGGATTGGGTTAGGGTTAAGGTTATGGTTATGGTTATGGTTAATTTAGTGTTTGAGTTATTGTTATGGTAAGTGTTAGGGTTAGGGTTAGGATAGGGTTAGGGTTAGGTTTATCGTTAGGGTCAATGTTAAGGTGAGGTTTAAGGTTAGGGTTGGGGTTGGGGTTAGGTTTATGTTTACGGTTAGGGTAAGTTTGGGGTTAGGGTTGGGGTTAGTGTTAGGGTGGGGTTAGCGTTAGGGTTAGGGGTAATGTTAGGGTTAGGGTCAGGTTTAGGGTTAGGGTTAGGGTAAGGTTAGTGTTAGTGTTAGGGTTATTATTAGGGTTTGGTTTAGATTTAGCATTAGGTGTAGGGTTAGGGTTAAGGTTAAGGTTAGGTTAGGCTTAAGGTTAGGGTTATGGTTTGGGTTAGGGTTAGGTTTAGATTTGAGTTTGGGCTTATGGTAGGGTTAGTGTTAGGGTTGGGTTAGGGTTAGTGTTCTGGTTAAGGTTAGGGTTTAGTTTAGGGTTAGTGTTAGGTTTAGGCTTAGGTTGGGTTTAGGCATAGGGTTAGGATTAGTTTTAGGTTTACGGTTAGGGTTAGGGTTATGCTTAGGGTTAGGGTTACTCTTAGGGTTAGGGTTAGGTTAGTATTAGGGTTAGGGTTAGGTTAGGGTTAAGTTTAGGATTAGGGTCAGGTTTATGTTTTAGGGGTAGGTTTAGGATTAGGGTTTGGTTAGGCTAGGGTTAAGGTTTGGTTTTGGTTAGGGTTAAGGTTAGGGGTAGGGGTAGGGATAGGTTTAGGGTTAGGGATAGGTTAGGGTTAGTGTTAAGGTTAGTGTTAGTGTTAGGGTTAGGGATTGGTTTAGGGTTAGGGTTGTGGTTGCAGTTGGGGTAAGGGTTAGGGTTCCTGTTAGGGTTAGAATTAGGGTTAAGGTTACATTTAGGTTTAGGGTTAGGTTAGGGTTAGGATTAGGATTAGGGCTAGGTTTAGGGTTACAGTTAGGTTTAGTGTTAGGATTAGGGTTAAGGATACGTTTAGGTTTAGGGTTAGGTTAGGGTTAGGATTAGGGTTAGGATTAGGTTAGGGTTAGGGTTAGTGTTAGAGTTAGGGGTTATTTTTATGGTTAGGTTTAGGGTAGTGTTAGGGTTATGTTAGGGTTAGGGTTAGGGGATATTTTTATGGGTAGGTTTAGGTTAGGGTTAGGGTTAGGTTTGGGTTATGGTTATGGGTAGGGTTACGGTTAGGTTAGGGTTACAGTTATCATTATGATTAGGGTTAGGGTTAGTGTTACGCTTAAGATTAGTTTTAGTTTTAGGTTTAGGGTTAGGAATAGTGTTAGGGTTAGTTTAGGGTGAGGGATATGTTTAGGGTTAGGTTAGGTTAGGTTAGGGTTAGGGGTTAGATTCCGGGTTAGGGTTAGCATTAGGTTAGGGTTAGCATTAGGGTAGGGTTAGGGTTAGAGTTTGGGTTAGGTTAGGTTTAGGGTTAGGGTTAAGGTAAGGTTTAGGTTTAGGTTAGGGTTAAGGTTAGGGTTAGGGTTAAGTTTAGTGTTAGTTTTAGGGTTACAATTAGGGTTAGGATAGGGTAAGGGTTAGGTTAGTGTTAGTGTAAGGGTTTGGTTTAGGGTTAGGTTTGTGGGTGACGTTGGGGTTAGGGTTACGGTTACGCTTAGGGTTAGGGTTAGGATTAAAGTTAGGTTTAGTGTTATGGTTGATTTTGAGGTTATCGTTTGGCTTAGGATTGAATTAGAGCTTGGGATAGAGTTAAGGTTGGGTTAGGATTAGATTTAGGGTTAGGGTTGGGGTTAGGGTTAGGTTACGGTTCGCATTAGGGTTAGCTTTAGGGTTAGGTTTAGCTTATGGTTAGGGTTAGGATTAGGGTTTGGGTTAGGGTTAGGGTTAGGTTAGTGTTAGTGTTAGGGTTAGGGTTAGGATAACAGTTGAGTTTGGGGTTAGCGTTAGGTTTAGGGTTAGGGTTATGTTAGGGCTAGTGTTCGGGTTAGGGTTAGGGTTAGGTTTATGGTTAGGATTAGGTTTAGGATTAGGGTTATGGTTAGGGTTAGGTTAATGTTAGGGTTACTGTTACGGTTAGGGTTAGGTTTAGGGTTAGAGTTTAGAGTTAGGGTTAGGTAAGGGCTAGTGTTAGGGTTAGGGTTAGGGTCAAGGTTCGGTTTTAGGGTTAGTGTTAGGGTAGGGTTTGATTAGGCTTAGAGATAGGATTAGGTTTCGGTTTGGATAAGGTTATGGTTAGGGTTAAGGATAGGGTTAGGGTTAGGGTTAAGGATAGGGTTAGGGTTAGGTTAGGGTTAGGGTTAGTATTGGGGTTAGGGTTTGGTTTAGGTTTATGGTTGTGGTTGTAATTGGGGTTAGGGTTAGGGTTCCTTTTAGGATTATGGTTAGGGTAAAGGTAAGAGTTAGGTTTAGGGTTAGGTCAGGTTAGGGTTAGGGTTAGGGTTAATATTATGGTTAGGTTTACAGTTAGGATTAGGCTTAGGGATATGCTTAGGGTTAAGGTTAGGGTTAGGTTAGGATTAGGGTTAGGGTTAGGTTAGGGCTAGGGTTAGTGTTAGGGTTAGGAGTTATTCTTATGGTTAGGTTTAGGTTAGGGTTATGGTTAGGTTTGGGTAATGGTTAGGGTTAGGGTTAGGTTTAGAGTCATGTTTAGGGTTAGTGTTAATTAGGGTTACGGTTATCATTAGGATTAGGGTTAGGGTTAGGGTTAGGTTAGGTTTAGTGTTAGGGTTAAGGTTAGGTTTGTGTTTTGGTTAGGCTTAGGATTAGTGTTAGTGGTAGGGTTAGGTTAGGGTTAGTTTTAGCGTTAGGTTTAGGGTTTGGGTTAGGTTTAGTGTTAGGGTAAGATTAGTGTTAGTGATAGGGTTATGGTAAGAGTTAAGTTAGGGTTATGGTTAGGTTAGGGTTAGAGTAAGGGTTTGGTTTAGGCTTAGGTTTGTGTGTGTGGTTGGTGTTAGGGTTAGGGTTACGCTTAGTGTTAGGGTTAGGATTAAGTTTAGGTTTAGTGTTAGGGTTGATTTTGGAGTCATCGTTAGGCTTAGGGTTGAGTTTGAGCTTAGGGATAGTGTTAGGTTTAGGGTTGGGTTTGGGTTAGAATTATGGTCATGGTTACGGTTAGGTTTAGATTTAGGTTAGGGTTAGGGTAGGGGTAAGGTTAGGGTTAGGGCTAGGGTTATTGTTATGTTAGGGTTGGTGTTAGGATTTGGGTTAGGGTTAGGTTAGGGTAAGTGTAAGGGTTAGGCTTATGGTTAGGGTGAGGTTTAGGTTTAGCATTTGGGTTAGTGTTAGGGTAATGTTTATGGTTATGGGTAGGGTTAAGTTAGGGTTAGGGTTAGGGTTAGGGTTAATGTTAGGGTTAGGGTTTGGTATAGGGTTAGGGTTCTGGTGGGTGTTGTGGTTAGGGTTAAGGTTTAGGTTAGGGTTAGGGTTAAGTTTAGGGTTAGGTTTAGAGTTGAGTTTGAGCTTAGGGTAGGGTTAGGGTTAGGGTTAGGATTAGGGTTTGGTTAGGTTTGGGGTTAGGGTTAAATTTAGGGTTCAGATTAAGGTTAGGGTTAGGGTTAGGTTAGGGTTAGGGTTTGGGTTAGGTTAGGGTTAGTGGTAGGTTTAGGGTTTGGTTTAGGGTTAGGGATGTGGTGGCTGTTGGGGTTAGAGTTAGGGTTCTGGTTAGGGTTAGGTTTAGGCATAAGGTTAGGGCTAGGTTTAGGGTTAGGTTGGGGTTAGGTTTAGGGTTAGGTTCATGGTTGGGATTAGGGTTAGGTATATGCTTAGGGTATGGTTAGGGTTAGGTTTAGATTGGGGTTATTGTTAGAATTAGGGTTAGGGTTAGGTTAGGGTTAAGGTTAGTGTTAGGATTAGGGGATATTTTATGGTTAGGGGTAGGTTATGGTTAGGGCAAGGCATGGGTTATGGTTATGCTTATGGTTGAGGTTAGAGTTAGCGTTAGGTGTAGAGTTAGTGTTAGGTTAGGGTTATGGTTATCATTAGGATTAGGGTTAGGGTTAGGTTAGGATTTGTGTTAGGGTTAAGTTAGGGTTAGAGTTAGGATTAGTATTAGGGTTAGGGTAGGGATAGGGTTAGTTTAGGGTTAGGGATAGGATTAGGGTTAGGATTAGGCTTTGTGTTAGGCTTAGGGTTATGGTATGGTATAGGGGTATTGATAGGGGTTAGTTTTCGGGTTAGGGTTAGGGTTAGGTTTATGGTTAGTTTAGGGTTAGTGTTAGGGTTTGGGTTAGGGTTAGGCTAAGGTGAGGGTTAGGTTTAGGGTTAGGTTTATTGTTAGGTTAGTGTTAGGTTAGGTTTAGGTTTGAGTTAAGGTTAGGGTTAGGTTTGGTTAGGGTTAGGGTTAGGGCTAGGTTTAATTTTAATTTTAGGGATAGGGTTAGGTTTAGGGTTAGTGTTAGGTTGTGGTTAGGGTTAGGCTTAGGTTAGAGTTAGTGTTAGGGAAAGGGTTAGGGTTTGGTTTAGGGTCAGTTTTGTGGGTGGGGTTTTGGTTAGGGTTAGGGTACACTTATGATTACTGTTAGGATTAAGGTTGGGTTTAGTGTTAGGGATGATTTTGTGGTTATCGTTAGGCTTAGAGTTGAGTTGAGCTTACAGATAGGGTTATGGTTAGGGATGGGTTAGAATTAGGGTTAGGGTTCGTGTTAGGGTTAGTGTAAGGGTTATGATTAGGGTTTGGGTTAGGGTTAGGTTAGGTTAGGTTAGGGTTAGGGTTAGGGTTAGTGATTAGATTTCTGGTTAGGGTTAGGGTTATGTTAGCGTTAGTGTAATTATAGGGTTAGGGTTAGGGTATGGGTTTGGGTTAGGTTAAGGTGAGGGTTAGCTTTAGGGTTAGGGTCAGGTTTAGGGTTAGTTTAGGGTTAGGTTTGTGTTAGGTTTAGGGTTCGGTTAAGGTTATGGTTAGGGTAGGCTTATTTTTAATGTTAGGGTTAGGGTTAGTGTTTGGTTAGTTTAGGGTAGGGTAAAGGTTTGGTTTAGAGTTTGGTTTGTGGGTGGGGTTGGTGGGTGGGGTTGGTGGGTGGGGTTGGTGCTAAGGTTAGAGTTAGTTTAGGTTTAGGGTTTGGATTAAATTTAGGTTTAGTTTTAGGGTAAGTGTTAGTGTTAGTGTTGGTTTAGAGTTAGGGTTAAGTTAGGGTTAGGGTTAGGGCTTGGTTTAGGGTTAGGTTTGTGGGTGTGTGGGAGTTAGGGTTAGGGTTACCCTTAGGGTTAGGGTTAGGATTAAGTTTAGGTTCAGTGTTAGGGTTTATTTTGGGTTTATCTTTAAGCTTAGGCCTGAATTTGAGCTTAGGGATAGAGTTAGGGTTTTGTTGGGATAGGGTTAGGGTACTGCTATGGCTAGGGTTAGGTTTAGGGTTAGCCTTAGGGCTTAGGGTTGGGTTAGGTTTAGGGTTTGGTTAGGCTTAGGTTTAGGATCTTGGTTAGGGTTAGGATTAGGGTTTCAGTTAGGTTTAGGTTAGGTTAGGGTAAGGGTTAGTGTTAGGGTTTGGTTTAGGATAAGGTTTGTGTGTGGAGGTGTTATTAGGGATAGGGTTATGCTTAGAGTTAGGGTTAAGATTAAGTTTAGGTTTAGTGTTAGGGTTGATTTTGGGGTTATCGTTAGGCTTAGGGTTAAATTTGAGCTTAAGGATAGGGTTAGGGTTAGGGTTAGTGTTAGAGTTAGGGTTAGGGTCAGGTTAGGTTAGGGTTAGAGTTAGGACTAGGGTTTGGGTTAGGGTTAGGTTAGGTTAGGGTTAGTTTTAGGGTGAGTGTTAGGGGTTAGATTTCAGTTTTGGGTTAGGGTTAGCGTTAGGATTAGGTTAGTGTTAGGGTTAGGGTTTGGGATAAAGTTATGTTAGGGTGAGGGTTAGTTTATAGTTAGGGTTAGGGTTAATTTAGAGTTAGGTTAGGTTGAAGGTTAGAGGTAGGGTTAGCTTTAGGATTAGGTTAGTGTTAGGGTTAGGATTAGTGTTAGTGTTAGGGTTATGTTAGGGTTAGATTAGTGTTAGTGTTTGTGAGAGTTTAGGGTTAGGGTTAGGGTTAGGGGTAGTGTTAGGGTTTGGTTTAGGGTTAGGTTTGTGGGTGGGGTTGGGGTTATTGTAAGTGTTACTTTTAGGGTTAGGGTTAGGGTTAGGGTTAGGTTTATTGTTAGGGTTGATTTTGAGGTGAGGGTTAGGGTTAGGGTTGAGTTCGAGCTTAGGGATAGGGTTAGGGTTAGGGTTAGGTTTAGGGTTATGGTTAGGTTATCAATAGGGTTAGGGTTAGTGTTATGCTTAGGGTTAGGGTTACGTTTAGGCTTAGGGTTAGGGTTGAGTTAGGATTATGATTAGGATTAAGGTTAGGGTTAGGTTAGGTTTAGGGTTAGGGTTAGGGTTAAGGTTAAGTTTGGGTTAGGGTTAGGTTAGGATAAGGGTTAGTGTTAGGATTAGGGTTAGGTTTAGTTTTAGGTTTAGGTTTAGGTTTAGCGTTAGGGTTAGTGTTAGGTTTAGGTTTAGGATTAGGTTAAGGTTAAGGTTAGGCTTATGGTTAGGGTTAGCATTAGCATTAGGGTTATGGTTAGGTTTAGGCTTACTGTTGTGGTTGTGGTTGTGGTTGTGGTTAGGGTTAGGGCTCGGGTTTGGGGTAGCATTAGGGTTAGGTTTAGGATTAGGTTTATGTTAGGGTTAGGCTTATGGTTAGGTTTAGGGTTATGTTTAGGGTTAGGGTTACGCTTAGGGTTAGGGTTAAGGTTTTGGGTTAGTGTTAGTGTTTGGATTATGGTTAGGTTTGTCGTTGAGTTTGTGGTTAGTGTTAGGGTTATGCTTATTGTTAGATTTAGGGTTAGGGTAGGGTTAGGGTTAGAGTTGAGTTTCGTCTTAGGGTTAGGGTTAGGTTTAGGGTTAGGGTTAGGGGTATTTTACTGTTAGTGTTAGGGTTAGGGTTAGGGTTTAGGGTTAGGTTTAGGGTTAGGGTTAAGTTTGGGTTAGGGTTATGGTGAGGGTTAGGGTTAGGTTAGGGTTAGTGTTTGGGTTAGGGTTAGGGTAAGGTTAGGGTTAGGGTTAGGGTTAAGCTTGGGGTCAGGGTTAGGGTTAGGTTTAGGTTTAGCATTATTGTTAGTGTTAGTGGTAGGGTTAGGGTTAGGGTTAAGCTTGGGTTCAGGGGTAGTGTTAGGTTTAGGTTTAGCATTATTATTAGTGTTAGTGGTAGGGTTAGGGTTAGGGTTAGGGTTAAGCTTGGGGTCAGGGTTAGGGTTAGGTTTAGCATTATTGTTAGTGTTAGTGTTAGGGTTAGAGTTAGGGTTAGGTTAGGGTTAGGTTTAGCATTAAGGTTAGGGTTTAGATAGGGTTAGGGTTGGGGTTGGGGTTATGTTCAGGGTTAGAGTTAGGGTTAGGTTAGGGTTAAGATCAGGGTTATGTTTAGGATCAGGTTAGGGTTAGGGTAAAGCTTAGGTTTAAGGTTAGGGTTCAGGATAGGTTTAGGGTCAGGGTTATGCTTAGGCTTAGGGGTAGGGTTATGGTTAGGTTAGGGTTAGGTTAGGGTTAGGGTTAATGTTCAGGGTTAGGTTAGGTGTAGGGTTAATGTTCGGGGTTAGGGTTATGGTTAGGTTTAGGTTAGGGTTAGGGCTAGTATTAGGTTTGGGTTAAGGTTATGGTTTTGTTTAGGGTTAGTTTTAGCATTAGGGTTAGGGTTAGGTTAGGGTTACGGTTAGCATTAGGTTTAGAGTTAAGGTTATGGTGAGGGTTAGGGTTAGGGGTTAGGGTAGTGGTAGGTTGGGGTTAGAATTAGGTTTAGTATCAGGGTTAAGTTTAGGGTTAGAGTTAGGGCTAGGTTAGGTTTAGTGTTAGGTTTAAGATTAGGTTTAGTTTTAGGGTTAAGGGTTGGGGTTATGGTTAGCTTTAGTTAGTGCTAGGGATAGGGTTAAGGGTTATATTTAGGGTTAGGGTTACAGTTAGGTTAGGGTTTAGTTATGGTTAGGGTTGAGGTTGGCGTTGGGGTTAAGTTTAGGGTAGGATTAAGTTTACAGTTAGGGTTAGGCTTAGGGTTAGGTTAGGGTTAGGGTTTGAGGTAGGGTTAGCTTAGGGTTAGGTTTAAGGGTAGGGTTAATTGTAGGGTTAGGTTATGGTTAAGGTTAGTATTAAAGTTAGGGTTAGGGTAGGGTTAGGGTTAAGTTTAGGGGTTAAGGTTATGGTTATGGTTAGGGTTAGCGTTAGGGTTGGGGTTAAGGTGTGGGTGATGGTTAGGTAGGGTAAGGTTTAGGGTTAAGGTTAAGGTTAGGGTTAGGGGTTAGATTTCGGTTTAGGGTTTGGGTTACTGTTAGGTTAGGGTTAGAGTTACGGTTATGTTTAGGATTAGGTTTAGGTTTAGGGTTAGGGTGAGTGTTTGGGTAGATTTTGGGATTAGGGTTAGGGTTAAGGTTGGGTTGGGGTTAGGGATAGTGTTAGGGTTCAGGTTAGGGTTGGGTTAGGGTTAGGGTTAGGGTAAGGTTAGGTTTAGGGTTATGTTTAGGGTTAGGGTTGGGTTTGGGTTTGGTGTTAGGGTTAGGTTTATTGTTAGGGTTGAGTTTAGGGTTAGGGTTAGTGTTCAGGTTGGCTTATGATTAGGGTTAGGGTTAGGATAGGTTTAGAGTTAGGTTTAGGGATGGGTTTAGGGTTAGTGTTAGGGTAAGGGTTGAGGTTAGGCTTAGGGTAGCGTTAGAGATATGGTTAGGGTTAGGTTAGGTTTAAGTTTGGGGTTAGGATTAGGATTATGCTTAGAGTTAGGGTTAGTGTTAGAGTCAGGGTTAGGTTATGGTTATGGTTAGGTTTAGGGTTAGGGTTAGGGTTTGGTTTAGGGTTAAGGTTAGGGATAGGGTTAGGATTAGGGTTAGCATTATGCTTAGGGTTTGGTTTAGCCTTATGGTTAAGTTAAGTTATGGTTTGGGTTAGGGTTTGGATTACAGTTAGGTTAGGGTTAGGGTTAGGGTCATGGTTAGGGTTAGGTTATGATTAGCGTTAAGGTTAGGGTTAGGGTTAGGGTTAGATTAGGGGTAAGATTTAGGGTTAGGGTTAGGTTTAGGTTAGGGTAGGGTTAAGGTTAGGGTTAGGGATAAGGTTACATTTAACATTAGATTTAGGTTAGCGTTAGGATTAGGGATTGGGTTAAGGTTAGGTTAGTGTTAGGGGTAGGAGTAGGGGTAGGGATACGATTTGGGTTAGAGTTATGCTTAAGGTTAGATTTATGGTAAGGATTATGGTAGGGTAAGGTTTAGGTTTAGTTTAGTGTTAGTGTTAGTGTTAGGCTTAGGGTTTAGGGTTAGGGTTAGAGTTAGCTTAAGGTTAGTGTTAGGGTTAGGGAAAGTTTAGGGTTAGGGCTAGGGTGAGGGTTAGGGTTAGGGTTAGGTTAGTGTTAGGGTTTGAGTTTGGGTTAACATTAGGTTAGAGTTAGGTTTAGGTTTAAGCTTAGGGTTAGGGTTATAGTTAGGTTTAGTTTTAGATTTCACATTAGGGTTAGGGTTAGTGTTAGTGTTATGGTTAGGGTTAGGTTAGGGTTAGGGTTAGGCTTACGTTAGCGTTAATCTTAGGGTTTAGTTTAGGGTTAGGTTTGGGAATGGGGTTGTGGTTAGGTTTAGGGTTCGGGTTCAGGTTAGGGTTAGGGTTAAGATTAGGGTTAGGTTTATGGTCAGGTTAGGGTTAGAGTAAGGATTAGGCTTAGGGTTAGGGTTAGGTTTAGGGTTGGGTTTGGGGTTAGGGTTACGCTTAGAGTTAGGTTTAGGATTAGGGTTAGGTTAGGGTTAGGGTTAGGTTAGGGTTAGGCTTAGGGTTAGTGTTAGGGTTAGGTTTAGGGTTAGGGTTAGGGTTATGCTTAGGGTTGGAAGTAGGTTTGGGGTTAGGGTTAGGGTTAGGTTTAGGTTGAGTGTTAAGGTTGATTTTGGGATTAGGGTTAGGGTCAAGTTTGAGTTTTGGTTTATGGTTAGGGTTGGGGTAGGGTTAGCGTTAGGGTTAGGGTTAGGGTTAGGGTAAAGTTAGGGTTATGGTTAGGTTAGGATTAGGTATTGGTTAACGTTATGGTTAGGGATAGGTTTAGGTTTAGGGTTAGTGTTTAGGTTAGGATTAGGGTTAGGGTTAAGGTTAGGGTTAGGGATTCTATTTCTGATTAGGGTTATGGTTAGGTTTAGGGTTAGGGTGAGGGTTAGGGTTGATTTTGGGAGTAGGGTTAGGATTAAGGTTCAGTTTGGGCTTAGGGATAGGGTTAGGGATAGGGTTGGGTTAGGATTAGGGTTAGGTTTATGGTAAGGCTAGAGTTAGGGTTAGGTTTGGGTTATGGTTAGGGTTAGTGAGGGCACACAGAACTGACACAGCTCTAAGGTTCTGCCATCTGGAAGTCTAGTGAGTTGGGGGGGTGGGTCTCAGGGGTGCTGTGGAGGAGGCAGGAATCCCCATCACTCACACAGACACCAAAGGCACCCTGATTCCCCGCTGCACAGGATGCCAGTTCTCTTTGAGACATCCCTAACTCTCATTTTCTGGGCACCAGATGTGGCTGGACAGAACGGAGGACATGCTGACAGGTGTGCTGGGCTGACCTGGGCTCAAACCGAGGGGAGCCAGGTGCTCCAGGTGCAGCTTGGCCTGAGCTGTGAGTGACTGCCATGATGAGGTCATGGCAGCATCCACAAGGACAAGCCAGCGTCCATCCACAGTAAACACTTCCTCCCGGGGTTATGTGCCTGTAGGTGGCCCCTCATGCCCATCCCAGGTGTCCCTGCAGACTGGTTCTGGGTCCCAGTTGGACCCAGTAGCTGATGTCCCTGCATCCTTTAGTGGCAGATGAAGTGCCCATGCCAGAGGGCACTCAGTCCACATGGCATTTCTCACAGTGTCTTTGGCACACTGTAGGTGTATGAGGACACCAGCCGTTGTGGGCCTTCCTGTGCTGGTGACTATGAAATCTCCCACCCTCTGAAACTGCATGCATTGCAAGCCTTCCTCTAGTCTGCCCATGCCTAGTGTCTCCTCCAGGATTTGGGGACACGCCTCATCGATTATTTCCCACAAAACCAATGTCATTGCACATCCTGATGACTTTCCTTATATGTCACTGCACACATGTAGTCGCCATGAGGACTTTCATATGATTGTCACGCCTTCCATCAGAACTCAGTCCCTCACAGGTCAGATATAGCAAGCACATTCTTACTCCCCCTCAGATCGAGACTTGGATTTGAGGGCTGGGTAGTTCTGTCGCCTTCAGGTTAGTGGCTAAAAGTCTAATTTCAAGGATCTTACCATGCAAACGAAAATATCCAAGGGGAAATAATGGCAAATCACAGTAAATCCTCACTACTATGTTGTTATAAAGGCCAGCCGCCCCACACGTGTCAACTTAGATGCTTGTTAACGTGTTAAGGGTACTTAGGGGGCACAGATGCAGCTCTAGCTGGTGCTGTGGAAAAGGGACGCCTGAGAGGAGCATGCAGGCTTTCTGCTGGTCCCAGGGCCCACAGGCCACCCCAGGCTGTAGGGACTCCATCCTAACCTGCCTGGGCACAGACCTCAAAGACTGGCACCAAGCGCAGAGCTCCATAGAGACTCTCTTCTGCTCTCATTCTCCACAGGGTTGGTTAGTTTAAGCATCATCCTTCTCAGCATCCCAGGCCTTATGACTCTGCAGGGCTTGACTCATCAGCTTGCCTGCCCAAGCTCATCACAGTAAACTTTTCCACCCACTCTTACAAACATGACCAATACCCATCGCAACAGGTGGTAGCTCGTTGAAGAAAACGGCAATGGTTTAAAACATGGTCTCCTCAATGGAGCCACACTTCTCACTGCTGTCAGCTCCACAGGGTATCTGTGGGGAAGAGACCCCAGGAGCTACAGGGAGCTTCTCCATCCACAGAGCCAGGAGGAGACCCCAGGAGCTATAGGGAGCTTCTCCATCCACAGAGCCAGGAGGAGACCCCAGGCGCTACAGGGAGCTTCTCCATCCACAGAGCCAGGAGGAGACCCCAGGAGCTACGGGGAGCTTCTCCGTCCACAGAGCCAGGAGACCCCAGGCGCTACGGGGAGCTTCTCCATCCACAGAGCCAGGAGGAGACCCCAGGCGCTACGGGGAGCTTCTCCATCCATAGAGCCAGGAGGAGACCCCAGGCGCTACGGGGAGCTTCTCCGTCCACAGAGCCAGGAGACCCCAGGAGCTACGGGGAGCTTCTCCATCCACAGAGCCAGCACCTCCACTTGTCACCATTCGACACCCGATGGGGATATTGACACAGCGTTTTGAGCCCTTGTTCTATTTTTAAACGCTTGATTTGTGCCTTTTCAGTTGGATCTTATTCAACTAAAACTGTACTGTGTGCTCAGCTGAGGGAGAGAAAACATTCCCCGGAGCTGTGGCAATGTTTGCACAGACCTCAATTACAATATTAAAAGGGCAGATTGCACTGGCTGTTGAGCCCGGGAGATGACAATAAAAACCTCTAATGAAGGGAGACATGAGAAATAAGACAAACGGACAATACTCAAAAGAATGCCTTGTTTATTTATCAAATTTGATTTACTAGCCAGCTGTGTGACTTCAGTTTAGGGTCACCAGAGAGAAGGGCCTTGCACCACGGCAGCAGAGCCCCAGTCTCGAACAAAGCAGGAGGCAGGAGGTGGAGGTGAGGTAGTGACTGGTTGAGGCCTCCCACAGCCAGGTTGGGTGGTGCTGGCCCAAATCCAGAGTTTCAAGTGAGATTGAACAGCACTGCATGCGTCTTCTGTCTGATGTACACTTGGGGTCACAGGATTGGAGGAGGCAGGAAGGAGACTCGGTCTCACTGGTGCATTGAGGTCAGGAGGCCTGGCTAAGAGAGCCATAGATGGCCGCAACCCCATTCTCTAGCCCCATCCAGAATACCTCTCAGACCGGACTCTACGAAATCATGGAGGTCACGAAGGATCCGAAGGGAACCAGAAGCCTGACTACACAGACAGGAGCCCTGTAGGTCCAGCCCTACTGCAGAGCCAATGGCATGCTGGGAACTTGTACCTTTGCCCTGGGCCCTCAGCTTCAGGATGCCCATCCTTGTTACGTTCGGTCTGATCACAGGACGGCAGAGATCCTGGGGGACAGGATTATCCAACTCACTCAACCAAACAACCTCCTCGAAGGAGGCTGAGTGTTGCGTCTGGAGACGCAGAGACTGTGGTCTCCAAGTGCCAAGTCCCCAGCCTGTAGAGCCAGGTAGCAGCAGGGAAGATGCAGGCTTGGCAAGGCTCTCTCTGCTACTCAGGAAATTAATGTGTGTGCAGACCATACCAAGAACACCCTTGAGCCACTTACAGTGAGGGTTTGAGATGAACTGTGGTGGAGCAGCCCTGGGCTGACTGCTAGGGTGTCAGGGACAGAGGGGCTCAGCAGGGGCAGCCCCCAACTGCTTATCCCACAAAGCCAGCCAAACTTGCTTCCACCCCAAGGGTGGAGGCCTCATAGCAATAGTTTGGATACTAAACTGCTACTTAAACTTCCTTTTTAAAGGTTAGCCTCTTTGTCAAAACTCAGGTGACTAAAGCTGCGTGGGCTTATGTTTGTGTCCTCTATGCCATCCCATTGATCTGTGTCTGTTCCTGCTCTGATACCATGCTGTCCTGCCATTACTCTTCATGCAAAGGGCTGAAGCCAGACAGGGTGCAATGTTCCCTTGGGACCGCTGTCCAAAGTTCTGCCTGTACACCTCCAAGACTCAGATTTGTGCCCAGCATCAAAAACAGGTCCTCACAGGACAGAACTCAGGCTGTGACTCTCCAAGCCCCACAACGTGGTGGCTTCCTCTGTTCTTCACTCAAAGCCCAGCCCCCAGCTGGGGATCTGAATGGTCACTGCTCATCCCAGAGTCACCTGCTTCCCTGCAATGCACTCCTGCCTCCCCTAGCTGTCTGCACACCACTATCAAATGTTCCTCCAAGTGCCAGGTCGACATTGCCCATCTTCATCTTCAGCAAAAAATCCCCCCACCCCCACCCCCCGTGCCAGCACGGCCTGGCTTGTCCTGCGGGTAGAGCATCTTTCTGTTCTCCGTGTTATGTTGACCACATAGAACCCTGGCCATCACTGGCCACCTCACTGCTGCCTCAGGGATACCTCCTGCAATGTCTCTAAGGCCTGCTGTGCTGCCTAGGGCTCACCCAGCCCCTTCGCAAGCTGTAACCTGTAGCCCTTCCTCCAATCTGACTCCACAAACTCACTGACACAGGATGGACTGAAGCCCAAAGCGGTTCTCCTGTGCACAGAGGGAAAGAGATCAGGCCCAGGCCCATCACTTCCTAAAGCTGGTCAGTCCTGCTCCGACAGAAGGATACATGCAGGATATGTATGGGACCGGGGACATGGGGCCACACACGAATCATCATACAAAGTGCATTCAGAAAACCGGCATTAGGACAGTGTGGAAAGCCGGGCATGGTGGCGCACACCTTTAATCCTAGCACTCAGGATGCAGAGGCAGGCGGTCACTATGAGTTCGAGGCCAGTGTGGTCTACAAAGCGAGTCTAAGACAGTTAAGGCTAACAGAAAGACCCTGTCTCGAAAAAACCAAATAAGTAAGTAAGTAAGTAAGTAAATAAATAAATAAATGACAGTGTGGAGGAGAGCTGATTGGAGAGGTGGTAATCCCATCGCCCCCTCCCCAGTGTCCTCAGTAAAGGTCCACTGGTCTCATCAGCACAGGCCAGGTTCTGTTAAGAGGTGTCCCCAGGCTCAGTAGATAACTGCTAAGCATCTCCTAAAGCGGTGCATATATGAGGAGATGTCATTCTGCCACACCCTGAACTTCACCAAGAAAAAGGTAGGAACAGGCAGAGAAGCTGTGAGAGCAAACGGAGTGTGTTGCCCTCAGAATGGCCTTTGTGTGTCCACTCTGCTCACGACAAGCAAGCCATGGCATGCAAGGTCGAAGTGCAAAGCCACAGTGGCACAAGCCATGAATGCCAGCTCCCATGCTGCCCACCATTAGCTGGTAGCCATCATTTAAAACCTAAAAAGAAATGGTAGATAGGGGATAGTAATACTTAATGTATCTAGAACATTATCAATTCAATAGATAACATACAACTGATGAGTAATAGGTTGCCTGGGGAAGGAACAGCCACAAACCTGGCCCCATTGCCTGGCCCAACACTTGGACAACATAGGCTCTGCAGGGGCTGCTGGCAGGGGGAGTTACAGTCTGCTCAAATCTAGCAAAATCGCCCTGAATTACCCCATAAGACAAGCAGATCAACACTGCATCCTGGCAACACTGGGGTCCCCATGTACTGTCTGCTTCTGGAAGACGTCAGGGTTGGCACAGAGGCTGCAGGCAACCGGCTTCCATACAGATTGCATGGGCATGGTGGTTGCAGGCTTTGCCGCCCTCTTCCCCAGTGACACACAGTGGGTACCACCACCCAAACATCCATCACCTCCCTGCCGAGACTCATGCCTTCTGTCCCTCAAGGAGCTTCTGGGTGATGCCAAGGAAGGCTTCCCGGGGGACATCTCTGCTCAGTTGTACAAACAGAAAGGGTACCACACGCTTCTGGGTTCCCCCAGCCCAAGCCACCACTGTCCCTGTGTGACAGAGAACAGCAAGCTCTGAGGACTCCAATATGCAAAGCCAGGCCTGGCACTCACCTGCAACCCCAGCACTAGAGAGGCCTAGCAGAAAGAGTCTGAGTGTGAGTGTGAAGATGGGTTTTCAACAAGAACTGTTGGGATGACCCACTGAACTAAAACTTCCAAAGGGCGGGGCTAAGACTTTAAATCTTGCTGGCAGCCATGATTTCTTCCTTACAGGAAAATGAGTGGAAGGGTTTTAGGAAGAGCTGTGTGCACTTGAAGAGGCTTTCCTGCTTCTGATGCATTGGCTGCTGTGCATGATACAAAGTGATACTTCACCTCAGCAAAGTGTACCAATGACTGCAATGCCTGGAGACTAAAAACAAAAAACAGTTCCCCAGGTCTGAAGAGTCCAGAATGGTGGCTCGCGCCTTTAATCACAGCACTTGGGAGGCAGAGGCAGGTAGATCTCTGAGTTCGAGGTCAGCCTGGTCCACAGAGTGAGTTCCAGGACACCCAGGGCTACATGGAGAAACTCTGTCTTGAAAAACCAGAAGAAAAAAAAGAAAAAGAAACAGAAGAAAAAAAAGAAAAAAGGGACAGAGCCATGCCTTGCCTCAGCAGCTGCACTCCAGACTCTTGTCAGGAGTTTTCCATACTGTCAGCTCGGCTGAGCCTGTTTTGAAATTTGTCCTGTAAATACCTGTGCTCTTGGGTAAATGTGTTTAACTGTAAATTTGACAAGCAACCAAAACTCACTGACTGGAACATTTTGAACATGTTTTAAAATTGGATTTCCGTATTTCTTAAGTATTTAAGACAGAGAAAAGCAGAGACACACATCATCCTTATCAACAAAGTCATAAAATTTTATGTTTCTGAAAATCCATTTTCAAAATGTTTTCTCACAGATGTGTATCTTCTGAGAGTTGTTTTCTTCCTCACTCACTGTCAAAACATCATTTGTAGCATCTACCCAGGAGAGGTGGGTACAATGTTCCATGCTTTTCAAACTATCTGCCCAGGGGCTCACTCAGAGTGCCATCTGCCACCACCCATAAGACTGGTAGAGTTTTTTTTTCTTCTCCCCCTCCCCCCTTTTTTTGGTAAGACGAAATGCCTGTTGCACAGCTCTGTCTCCCTGCGATGCCAGCATGAGTTCACTGGCAGTCCCATTTGTGTCCCACAGAAAATGTGTACCCCCTCTGAGGCCACCCCTCCCTCTCTGCATGGTGAAGGAGTGAGTTCCTGCAGCTGTCAGCAAGCAACAGTCACCGGGAAAAGCCTGGCAACACACAGCAAGGCCTGGGCCAGCCAGCCTCTCCTAAGACAGGAGCCACCCAAGAGCAGAATGTGGGCTTCTTCTGAAGCCTAGACCTGGAGCCCTGGGAGTAAGACAAAAGCAGTGCTCATGGTCAAATGACACTGGAGATTCTCTGAGAAATAAACCACACACACAATTTCCAGAAGGACCTGGTATAGGTATCTAAGGTACAATTAAACTAAAGCTGTGTACTAAGGACTGGCCTTCATTGTGGACTCACAACTGTCACACCAAGACTCGTTAGTTTTTTGTCTTTTTTTAACTGACAAATACAAACTGCATGGTGGAAATAAGATGTTCCAATGCATCAAGACTACATTGTAGGCGAGCGGCCTGCTGAACTCGGTAACATCACAAACACTCAAGTCCGGTGGATAGTGAGACTTCTTTTATTAGACATATTGCTGGAACACTGTGGCCTATGTGCAGCTCCCAGCTGCCTGGACGGACTGGGCTTGCGTCGGCAACTGCTAACCCCAAGACAGGCTCACGGGTGGGAACTGTGCCGTCCCCTACTGTGCAGAGAAACCGGAAGCCTGTGTTCTCTGGCTTTGTAATGTTCGTTAAAGTCCAACCTGAAGCTGAGCAACTGGAGACTTTCATCAGAGCTGGTCGTCAGCAGTACCAGAAACTGCTGCACAGCGCCCTAGGAAGAGACCACAGGAAAGGCGGTCGGTCAGAACCATGTCCTCCAAATGCCGCTGCTACCAAGAAGCCTCGAGCAGGGACTGAGCCTGTGTGGCTCCCATCAGGAGTAACTATTCGTACAGCTAGATGGGCAATGCACACCCTGTATGTGAGAGCAGCTGACCACTGCCATCCCTCTGCACTCACATGCTACAGGGACAAGCAGTCACTGGGCCTGCTCTGTGCAGAAAGCATGGTGTTCTACTGCTTGTCTTTTTCACCTCATCATCATCACTCAAGCCCAGAACCATTGCTGGGGCTCCACCCCACTGTGAAAGGCAGCCTTCCGGTAGGACACAGTTCTGTCAGATGTTGATCTAGCAAAGTCACTGTGACCATCCATGGCTCTGAAACAAGCCTACGCTCTGCCTACACCATCCAAAGCGACGGCACTCAATGCAGTCACTGTGAAAAGCATGAGAAGTCACAGGTCCCCAGTGCCCATCTCCCACCGAGCCTCTCGTCCCAGCTGTACGGCTGGCCTGAGGAGAGCTCATTCAGATGAACTGGCAAGGATGAGTCCTCAGGGGACCACCAGCTCCCACTACTCACATGACAAGAATGAGCCACAAGACCAACCCTCTGGAAGCATGCACTAGTAACAAAAGAGGAACCCGTGGTGCATGCTCATACATACCTGGTAAATGTGCGTCAATATTCGCAACTGTGAACACATTTTGGGTATGGAGTCCTGGAATTCTCGGATCCTCCTATTTTCCTCCTCTTCCTCTGCCGCCGTCACTCCCCACTGGCCCTGGAATTAGAAGCAGCAGCAGGTTTAACTGCTGGGTGCCTGCTTGCTTTAATACTAACAGCATCGTACGTTCAGCACATCGCTAGCCAGTCTCCTCCTGGCTTGGTGTGCCTGACACAGATGCCCCATGAGCCTCCACATGCCCCATTCAGACAATGAGCATGAAGGGAACTTGTCAGTCCTGAGTGCTGGGTGCTCTTCACTCGCGTGGGAATGCCCCCCTCTCCTTGGACTGGGGTGTTTCCCAGAGACACATCCACTTATTCTCCCGCTAACAGGTCTTTCTCAGCCAGGCATGCATGTAACCTGTAATCCCACCTGAGGCAGAGAATGGGTAAGTTGGAGGCCAGACAGAGCTGTACACAGTGAAACCATATCTCAACAACCCTTCCCCCCAGAAAATGTTTTTCAGGGAATGGTAAACTTGACAGAACACAGTTGCTCAGCCAGCCTATTCTCTTTTCATCAATGAACACAGTAGATTCCATGTATGAGACTCTCTGATCTGAACCTTGGCATTTCTGGCATATGCCCTGGACGGGGAAGCTGTTCATTTTGCTAGGGTATCTCACATGCATTAAAAAAAAAATTATTATGTATACAGTGCTCTGCCTGCATGTACACCTGGAGGCCACAAGAGGGCATCAAATCACATTATAGATGGCTGTGAGCCACCATGTGGTTGCTGGGAATGGAACTCAGGACCTTTGGACGAACAGCCAGTGCCCTTAACCTCTGAGCCATCTCTCCAGCCCAATCTCACGTGCATTTTATCTGATTCAGAACTCACACTTGTTCGTTCTGAGTGCATAGGCCTCAGGTACTTCACATAGTCTGGCAATGAATGGTGCTGTTGTAACTTGGCACCGTGGCCAAGTGGGTGGGAGGCATCCCAGCAGCGCCAACTGTGCTTTTGACAGCTTCCTCCCCTTTAGCGTATCCAAATGCAGTCCACTTTGGGCACCTAGAGCCATGAGTTTCAGTCTATTTCCACAGACTTAGGGAAAAGACGATGCTACTTCCTTCTCGATGTCTTTACATGTGTGCCTTCCCCTCTCATTAGGCATTAACTAGACCAGTCAATAGCTTACAGACCCACCATCTCACAGCCCAGGCCTGATATGTGAGGCCTGCCAGAACAAGGACTGTGTCTGACACTGTGATGTTTTAGCCAAAATTTGGCTTCATTGCCAGTGCCCTAAGATGTTGAGTAACACTGAACTTAAAGATACTGAACTAATTAGTTAGAAAGTTGCATGGACACGCTTCAAGAGAAAAGGCAGCTGTGGCTGTTACAGAGCTCAGCACCATGAAGGAGAAACCCGGTGGCCTGCACTGGGACATCAGGAAAGTGTTTCCTCGGAGTTAGCACACAGAAGCTGACAGACCTGTGGGCCGTGGTCAGGCTACACTTCTAAATGAGGGCTCTGTCTATATCCTATGATTTTCAAAGTGTAAAAGAAAACAAGAAGGAATGAGTGGTAGCGAGCAGCTGAGGTCAGGCACCATTAGACAGGGCTGAGGTCCACAGAGGAAGCAAGCCCACAGAGGCCACTCTGTGAAGCTGTGAGGATGAACTTAAGCTGTGGTAGAGACCACAGTGTGTGTGGATGCCAGGATCATGGGACACGTGCCAGGAAGAGCAACAGGTCCAAGCCTGAGAAGCTGTGTGTGCCACAAGTGGAAGGGCTGAAGGAACGGGCTGCCTGAGGCCTACGGAGCCCAGCCAGCTTCATCATGAGCCCCAGGTGCTGGAGATGGAACTGCAGGATTTGGTATTAGCCCTGCTGGATTTAAGGTTTTAGTTTGATTATGCCTTGCTATGCCCTTGATTGTTTCATTTTTAAGTTTGAATGTTTATTCTGTGCCATTATATGTTAGAAGTATGTAAGTTGTTTTTGATCTTATAGGCGTTCACAGTTCAGTCTTTGAATTGAAATATTGAAAATTTGCAAGACTTTGGAAACTTTTAAAATTAGCCTGTATTTTAAATTATGAGACTAACATAAAATTTTGGGAGCAGTTGTAGAAGGTATGCTGGCTAATATTATGTCATCCTGATGTTAAGTGAAGTGATCTGAGAGAAGGGAACCTCAATTGAGAAAAACGCCTCGATAAGACTGTACTGTAGAAAAGCCTGTAGGGCACCTGATGTGGAAGGACCTGGAACTGAGAGCTGACAAAGCCCGTCTCCCCAAGATGCTTTTGTTATAACTGGAAAGGAAACTAAGAAAACCAGGGTCCACGGGGACTGGCTCCAGGGGCCTCACTGACACCGAAACTCAAGGAAACCAGGTCATGTTCGGTCCGTGTTGACAACATGCAGAACACACGGACCTTTGGGGGCGATCTCACTCTGACCAACACTGACACGAGAAAACAGACTCGGCACATCTGATTTCTAAACACCCGGACAAGCTCACTTACTCACTTCATGCCCACAACCTCTTTACAAAAGACCCTGTTTCTCTGCCCTGCCTCCCTGCCATGCTCACACTGGTGGGACTGTCGGTGCACGGTGTGCCAAACCAACAGTTCCTAGTCTCACTTTCACCTTGGGAAAAGCTCTCAGCACTTCAGACATGAGCAGGTCTGCCATACAGATCTGTAATCAGATTTTACTTGGAATTATTTTTCCTTTTCCTCCTTATAACTGCAAAAGTAAGTTATAACAACTTTATTAGACTACTCCAAAGAGATCTGTATTCTTGGAGTAACCTCAAACATTCAGTATTGTGCCCTCCATTTGGTATGTCAATAAGCAAACATCTTGGCGCTCACAGCCACGTTCTATCACACAGAGCGCAGCATCAGAAATGAAGGCAGGGACAACATGGAATCACTGCCTCAGGGGACAGGACGGTGTTGGTTCTGAACACACTTACCTAGAGGGACAGTCTCTCAGGGATGGAATAGCCACTTTCTTTTCCAATTACTATGGCTGGTCCTGGTCCCAGAGCCACACTGAACACAGGGGTGTGTACAGGAATGTGGGTGTCACAGACAGTAGGAACTAAGTATGCTAATGCTAGAACCAGGAGTGTCAATGTATAAAATGTTTTTTTTTTAACTGAAAGAAGTAAAAGCCCTTCAATCTTAAATTTGAATTGGAAATATCATAGTAACTGAAGTGGTTTTGAGAAGAAAAGTGGGAAGAGAGTAGAAAGGAGCGGTGAATTGCAGGCAGAAGCACCTCTGGGACTGCTCCACCAAGCAGCGGCATGTCAGAAGGTGGAAGCCAGCCTCCGCAGCAAGGCACTCAGGATCCTGAAACCCTTCCAGGAGCTGGCTCCATCCTTCTGAGCTCAATGGACCCACACTTGAATGACTACTGCAGGGTTATCTTACCCTTTGAATTTAAATAAACTTGGCAGGCAGTTTCAGTTGTACAGCTCTCCCCAGACATGCAAGTGTCTCTGGGTGAAGCACACTTGCTAACCCTGTACTGAGTGGGTACCATGCCCCTTCCGCTGTGGACAGCTGAACCTTGTGAGCTACCACTGCACACACAATTGGCCACCATGCTATCATCAGAACAATAAACTCTGTTTGTTTGGTTTTTTGAGACAGAGTCTCACTATGTAGCTCTGGCTGTCCTGGAACTCACTGTGTGGACAAGGCTGGCCTGGAACTTGTAGATCTATCTGCCTCTGCCTCCTCAGTGCTGGGATTAAAAGTGTGCACTACCACTGCCTGCCTCAGTGGGCTGTTATATATAGCTTAACAACTTTCCAGATGGGTGACCCTGAGATCACACTGCATATCACGATTGCTTTACAAGTCACGTCACAGATGGCAACTCTACCAAAGGCAGAGATGGTACTCAATAGCTAGGGCGGAATCCTGCATTTCTCAGCCATGCACAGGCTGCTAGGCATGGATCAGGAGATTATGTGTGTGCCAATCAGTGGCTCTTCAAAATTATCCACAAACCACTGTAGCCATGAGATACCCCAGTGGCACCAAAAGGACACACACACTCCTGCTTCCAAACTCCACCCTTTGGTGTCTGTGATGTGGCTGCCAGACCCCTCACATGGGCATCACATAACAATACTCAAAGGTAGAACCAACCTAACTGTACTTCCATTACTCCAATCCTAGGCACCCAGAAACAGCAGAGATAGTTCCATCCCGATTGACTGATGGGTCTCACTAACCCCAGGCTGCTGGAAACACACAGAAATATCCCAAGGAAACAGCTCATGTGGCAGTACTCCCATCCCAGTGCCTGGTCCCTCAGCTGTGAGTCTCACAGAGACACTGGGACACCATGGCCACTGGTATGGCAGCAGTGGTGACCTCTCCAGCTGACAGCGCACAGAGCTTCCTCTGACTCAGGGCAGACACACGCAGCCTCAGTCTGTGGAGATTCCAGCAGAAACACTCTGGCAGCTACGGCCGCTCATAGTGACTGGCCAGGAGTGAGAAAGCAGTTTAAAACCCAAACCTCGAGTTCACACTGTTTCTTCTTCTCTTCAAACTGCAGCCGCCTCTGTAGCTCTTCCAAAGCAGCTCTGTACATGGCATCTTGGGCATTCTGAAGTTCAATCATCTGATCGAACACAGCTCTGAGTTGATTTAAAAGTACCTGGAAAGACACAGCGTTTTTAAATGAACAGAGCCTCAACATGCTAGTGAAGCACCTACTTACTGATATACGTGTGCGTCTCCTCTAAAACTCAGGGAAATGGTCCCCAATGTAACCATGTTGAGCAGTAGTGACAAAGAGCACTTGGGATGAGGCCTCCACCCTGACAGCAGTGACCGCTGTTCACTGGTGCTGCCGGGTTCTCATAGGACTGATGTGCCTCTTGAGAGCGGGATGTTGTAAAGTAGCATCTGCTGCACAGAGTGTGACCTGAGGACGTAGACACACTGACTACCAGTGTGTGCTTTGAGTGTACAAGTGTGCACACATCTCCAAAGCCTCACAGCACCACAAAATGGACAGGCTCCTCCTACTCCTTACAGTGCCTTAGTTACTACTCTGCTGCTATGAGGAGATACCCTGACCACAGCAACTCATAAAGACAGCCTTGAGTTGGGCCTTGCTTAGTTTCAGAGGGTTACTCTGTGATCATGGCAAGAAGCAGGCAGGCATGGCCCTGGAGCTCTACATCCTGATGCAAAGGCAGCAGGCAGTGAGAGAGACTGGGCCTGCTGTAGGCTTTTTGAAACATCATCGAGGCCCACTCCTAGGGACATGCCTCCCCCAGCAAGGCCACACCTCCTAATCCTTCCCAAACACTTCCACTGACTGGGGGACCAAGCGTTAGAACATATGAGCCTCCTCTTTCAAACCACCACATGGAGGAAGACATGCCCCAGGCAGCTTGGAGAGAAGATTATCTCCACAGTTAATGACGCCCTGTCCTGCTGAGATGCCGGGCAGCACCACTGACACTGAGCTTACCTAGGCACTCATGCGAAACAGGGCCTTCAAGCCTCACAGCAATGCAGGGAGACAGAAGGGCCAGGTCAGGTGACGCCATTACTACAGGCAGCTGCTTGGCTAGTGTGAGGTACATGCTCAAGCAAGCGTCCTCCTGTTCTCTGTCAGAATTTTATTTTATGGCAAAAGTAGACAACAAAGAATGGAGGTGGTCCTGCTTACATTCTAATAAGGATGTAATTCTCTAGTTTATTTCTCTATTGCAGTCATGCAAAGCACAGCTTAATTTTGGAACACTGTATTGCACTCAAGGTCACTAACTGATGTGTCCTTTAATAAAGTGTACACTGTGGCACTCCAAGCGCCTACAGCTTGCACCTTGTCACTGTGCTGCTTGGGATATTTTCCTCAATGCTGCATAAACAATGAGATACACACACAGAAACACACACACACACAACTGTCACTCCTCCCCCTCCAAGTTCACTATGTATTGTGATAACTGATTTTCTCACAAAGTGACATACTGAAAATACCATGTTAAAATTAATACATCCATAACAGATTGTCTTGCTCTGTTCTATGTAACAGATTTATTTCTTAGGAACAAACAATGACAAAAACGCCCAAAAGCCACGGGTGGCAGTTCATATCTATAATCTCAGCACTCCACAGGCTGAGGCAGGAGGATTACACTTCCAGAGCAGTCTGAGCTACAACAGCCGATTGCTTCATTAAGCAGCTATGAGGGCACAAGGTCAGGAGGCAGGGCTCCATTAGTGAAGCTGGCTGAGATGCACCACAGACTATCTCTGTCCAGGACCATCTCCCGACAGGCAGGCAGCACAAGCTTCTCTGGACTTCCCTCATATCCACAGCTCTTCTATCAAGGCAAGGATTAGGATGCTCCTACTTGTCTCACAGACATTTCTCATTCTTGGATGAGCTCAGCCCATGTTAGCAGAGCCCTGGAGGGCTCAGGGTGACGGTGTGGGTACAGTCCTTAGTAACGCCAACATTTTCTCAAGAGCAATACACAGGGTGACTCACACCTGTCTAACTCATGCAAAACAACATCAAATATGACTTCAACAGCTTGAAGAGCAGCAGCTACAAGTCAGTTACCATGGTGAATGCTATAATTCCCACAAAGTCACATTGCGCCTCTGAAAACAGGAGAACCCTGGAGTCACAAGAACCTGCCGTCTGTCTGAACACTGAAGCTGACCCATGTGTGGGTGCTCCATGTCCGTGGCACAACACAGAGAACGGCAGAGGACCTGCGGGTATCATCATACACTCTCAGGACATTGATGCCATCACATTCATAACAAACATGTGCCAAGTGACAATGCAACACCCACTGCAACACAGATACTGCATTTAGCAAGAATGGCCAACAGGACCACTTCTGATGCACACCTCATGAGTTAGTAGTTATGGTCAACATATATTAAGCATTTCTATCACATGACTTCTGTATCTAGAAAACAAGTTCCACATAGAAGTACCTTTGAATCACCGTTTGTCGCACATATAACTCAATAATTCTACCCACCATAGTGGGCTAATGCAGACTAAGAGGAAACAACACAAAAGCCCTGGGAAAGCCTGGGCAGAAGCATTCCCCACAAACCCAGAACGTGTCTGGAGCAGTGCACACTGAGAAATGCTCAAGACCTCAACCTGAGGGCCAGTTTACCTGCTTCAAGCTCAGAGATGGTCATTCTCCACCCAGACCTTTAAAGGAGATCAGAGCTCCAGGAAAGCCCTGCTGCTCAAAACATGTAACTTCCTAGAGTGGGGGCTCACTACAAGAAAGGAAAGCCTGGGGAAAGCCCGGCCTATGACATGCTCGTGGCTAGTGCACACAGTCTGTTTAAAGCCATGCAGCCATATGCCATTAACTAAAACCACTGCCCCTAGACCAAGAGAATGAAACAGTAGACTCGGTGTGTCTAGACACAGAAGGCCGAGACTGACTCCCAGCATGAGGAAGGGGGAAGTTCTAATCTCTCCACTCTTTGGGATTTTCATGCATGCCACCACTGTTTTGCTGTTTCGATGCCTTTCTAGTGTCCATCCTGCTATAGCTCCACAGGACATCGTTCATGACGCCTCCTCCTATTCCTTACACCATCAACAGGGCATTGCCGCTTGCCCTGTCATCACAACCATGTTAGATGCTACAGCACACTCTCATATCACCAATGTTATTCCAATTCTGTTAGAAAGCGACCCTCAAACTCCAAGTTTATTAAGCTTTTCTCTCAGATGTAGCGGTGCCTGACACCTGGCAGTTCCAGTCCTGGTTTGCAGGAGTGAGCCTTACCCTGGAGTCACTGTCTAGGAGACAGCGGGAGGTGATGGTATCCAGGAATGCCTCATGTGCTGCAATAATGTGGTCCAAGTCCTGGGCCTGTTGCACTCTGTTCCAAAGCTCATCCCAAGAGCACTCAAGGACCTGAAAGGACAAGCTGAGGTGTTGGGAAGGGCCTAGTCGTCTCCCAGCTCTGAGCCACATGGCAGGGGCAGAGGCCGGCTCACCTCGTAGGTCATGTAGTACTGCATCTGATGGATGAAGTGCACCATCTCAGAGGCCAGGATGTGGCACTGGTGAAGTACGCCGGAGAACTCTGCAAGACACAGAATGTCATCAGGGCGGGGACGCACTGGTGCTCACGCAGCCCTCTCCGCCTGCAAGCTGCCCACTAATTCCAGACACTGAGCAGGAAGCGGCTTCCTGCTCATGCCTGTGCTTCAGCTAATGGAGTGTGCCTTGTGGGCAAGAGCATGTCTCGGCAAGCACACAGACTTGAGTTCAGATCCCCAGCACCCATGTAAAAGGCTGGGCATGGTTAGGCACGCCTATAATCCAGGATTGGAGTGTCAGAGGCAGGAGCACCACAAGCTGGCAAGGAGGAAGGTGTAGGACAAGAGAGAACAGCAGATGTCTTCTTCTGGTCTCTGTAACTGTTCACCAGCACTCACGAACACACACAGCTAAGTACAAATGCTTATTTTATACAAGTGAGCATCACACATAAATAGAAGCCTTATTTTATGTTTTCTCTACAACTGGTCCATCCACCACCAAGGCATAGCTATTTCCCCTACTCATCTGGAGACCAGAAGAGGGCTCTGCTGTGCCCACCGGCACAGGACCCTCAGAGAGCAGCACACTCCACAGGCCTCGCCCACACTCTGGAATCTGTATCTATGAATACAGCTGTTGTATAGTAATTATTTTGAATAGAAATGGTCCCACCAGACAGAGGAGGGGGGTTCATGAGACAGTAAATATGCCTCCCCAGTCCAGAGAAGCTGAGAGGCCCATCTTCCTTACAGGAGGAGGCTTGCCAACCTGTCAAGCGGCCTGCATGTCTTCAGGGACACATGTCTGCAGATCTCCAGGAATATCCCCGGGTTAGCTGTACCCAAGCCAGAGTGGGTTTTCAGTGATGTGGCTGAATGTGAGTCACGTGTGCTCCTTCAAGCGGCCCCTCATCAGTACAACCCAATAAACTCACTAGTTGGCCAGGTTGGACTCAAGGTCACGCTACTCTGGTCTGTCTAGAGTGAGCAGATGCTGCTTACACATGCTGGCCGTGCATCTGACGAGGAGGCTTTGCTTCTCGGTTTCCTGGACAGGGTGTGGTTTTCTCCACTGAGGCTGGGCTATCTAACCTAATCCTCTAGCCATACAATCGCCTTGTTCCCCATGCAGAGGACAGAGCCACCTGTCACAAGGCACTACAAAGTTATACACGGTCATAACCTCAGAAGAAAATACTCTGCAGAAGGACTCTGGTTTTCACCAAGAACTAGCATGAAAGGGCTCTGCCTCTCCGACCTTGATGGTGCATGTCCCGACAGACCCTTAAACACAGCGGTGCACTCTAAAACATCCATGGAACTGGGCGATGGCACCTCACATCTGTGCACTTTGGGTGCATTCTGCAGCATCCTCCAAGCTGGGAACCGGCTGGATGAGCTCTTTGCATTCACTTTACCCCAGCGCTCAAATCCTGCCCACAGAACCTGCATGACCAGGGCCATACTGAACAAAGTTATCACATGTGCTCTTCCTTCAGTTTTCACTACACAGTGGACATACTTTTCTTCCTAGGAAAGCCTGTCACTTCATTTTCTGAAGGAGACATTCTTCTATGGTGACACCTGACAGTGAGGTCACTGCCTGCTGAAAAACACAGTTTCGAACACAGATCCTCTAGGCATGACTGCAGTCTGCTACCCACACGGCTGTCCTTTCTGACCGAGGAGTGAAAACATACTGCCAGCTCTATGCGGCTCTCAGAAGCATGGGCTTGAGTCAAAGGCACAGCACAGTCCAGTACCCCTTAGGACTTAACTCGTCCCTGCTATCCTCAGCTCTACCCATACCCTGGAAATGCATACAGAATACAAGCTTAAAGCAAGAAAAATCCTCCCAATTCTAAGAATGGCCTCAGTGCAACACCACACTGAGCGAAATGAACATATAAGTGTACCCTAGTGGGTTAAAACACAATCTTACACACACAGCTAGGAAGATCTACTGGGGCTGGAGAGATAGCGCAGCAGTTGCGAGCACGTCCTGTCCTTGCATGCAGTACCTACATGCAGCTTCTCACCACCCACACAGCAGCTCACAGCTGTTGGTAATGCAACTTCGGGAGGGCCAACAGCCTCTTCTGGCTCTGAAGAGAGCAGGCGGATGCACACACAGTGCACCTACACAGACGCAGGCACACTCTCCACACACAATGCAGACAAGCCAATCTCCTTCCTAGGGACAATTTTGGTTGTCGACTGCCCTCTAAATGCTCCTGAAAGACCAAAGCAAGCTGACCCAGCTCTGTGGCCCAGGCATGGTCAGCAGGGCATACCTGCAGCAGGAGACACCTTGCCACCCTAAGTCCTAGATTTCCTTAAAGAAATACCCTAGTGTGATCATCACAGTTTCAAGATCTCCTCCACAACTTGCACTTCCCATGGTGCTGCTGTTTAAGGTGGCTCAATCAAGTATCTACCCACTTCTGGCACTGCTGTTTAAGGTGGCTTGATCAAGTATCTACCCACTTCCCCTGGCGCTGCTGTTTAAGGTGGCTCGATCAAGTATCTGCCCACTTCCCCTGGCACTGCTGTTTAAGGTGGCTCGGTCAAGTATCTACCCACTTCCCCTGGCGCTGCTGTTTAAGGTGGCTTGATCAAGTATTTACCCACTTCCCCTGGGGCTGCCGTTTATGGTAGCTTGATCAAGTTTTTACCCACTTCTCCTGGCTGCTGTTTAAGTGGCTCGAGATCAAACACTTAACTAATTTAATTTCCAGTGCTTTGGATTTAAAAGATGCTTCAAAAACCAGCATTTTCTGCATGTTTTGTGTTCAACATCCAATTGCCTTCATATCTCTCCTGATGGCATTCTGTGTGTGTGAATTACAGGTAAGAGTCACACACACACAGACAACAACTCATTGTTAGACTCAGGCTGGATGCTGATTTCTTTGCAAATTTAATCCTGGCCACCCTAGGCAGTGGCACTGTCAGACCCAAGGCAGGCACGAGAGCTGTTCAACTCTAGACACAGAGACTCATCTGTTCACTGAAATTGAGTTACCCATACATGAGTTTTGTAGAGGAAGACACCTAAGGTACCACCTTTGTAAGATGTATTACTATTAAATACATCACCACAAAGAAAACAGCTGCCAATCAGACCAGCTTGTGCTACACATCAGTCTGTGGCCTCAAGGCACTTCTCAGCATCTGCCCTGCTCCCTACCATTTCTAATGCATACTGCCTCTCTATGCTTCAGTCCAGAACCACTGTGCCATCCATATTTCCAAAGGCGAGTGACCATGCTGTGGCTGGCACACATGCAGGCAGTGCAGTCCCTGATGGCTTCAGTGAAGACTGAGCAACACTTCAGAAGTGATAGAGTACGGATAAACGAAAAACCAACAGAAAGAATTCGGAGATACCTTGGCTTCCCGTGGCTTTTCAATAGACAATGAGCTGGCTCAGCCTGCATACTGCTACTGTTTTCAGTAGGCACAGGCTGAACACAGAAGACTGACTCATAGGCACCCATTCCACCCTCTTGTCACCTAAGTGTCCTATAATGCAGTGACCAGAAAACTGTCATCTTTCAAGTTCCTTCATAGGTTCTATGCTGAAGGAGACTTAGCTTCCCCCACAGGGCCTTCCATCTTTGATTCATTTTAGCTTGTTCTTGACTCATTTTTCTCCAAGACTTTCATTTTTGCCTTCCAATAAGAGAAGCCACACTAAGTCCTGACATCAATTGTAGAACCCTGGGCCAATCACTTCCCTTGTTCAACCTTGAACTCTCTCCACTGGAAGGAAAGACAAGTGACAATGAGGTCTCCATGTGAGTCCTGAGAGAGTCTGTGACTGACTGGTGATGACACACCTAAAGGGGTGCCTCCAGGGCAGGCCCAGCACTAGGCAGGAGCACGGCCTCACTGCAAACTACCAGCAGGAGCAGTCCTGCTCAGTAGTCAGAAAGACAAAAGCGCGGACTGTTATCTGTCAGTCCAGTGTAATACAGGGCTTTATGTGCACTATTTGAAAACAATTGTCACTTACATTTCTTTAGATTTATTTTTAATATTTAGTGATAAAGTTTATTGTATGAGTGTTTTACCTGCATGCATGCATACGCACTGCATGCATTCCTGGTGTCAGAGGCTGACAGAAGAAGGCATCAAGTCTTCTGGGACTGGAGTAATAGGTGGTTATGAGCCACTATGTGGGTGCTGGGAACTAAACCTGGGTGCTCAGCAAGAACAGCAAGTGCTCAACACCACAGCCAGTCTCCAGCCACTTACTTACATCTCTTGAGCTCACGCAGGACTATTGTCTTACACAGAGCGGACTGCACTGCCACCAGTCAGTGTGCTTTGTCACCAGCTATACCAGAGGGTTAACACTCTTCTACACTCCTCTAAAAGCCCGATGTCCACGAATCAGTGGACAGCTTAAGCAGAAGGAAATGCAATTGCAGGGTCAGGCCTGGGGCGGCACACAACAGGACACCTTAAGGCACAAGCCTTGCATGACCTCCTGTGTGAAGACACTTGTTTCTCCCTGAGGACCAAAGAGGCCAGTTTCTTTGTGGCAAGAACATTGTGAAGAAGACAGTATGCACCACTCTGTTGGCTTCAGCATGTGAAACAGGAAGCTAGCTGCATTCCCTTTACTTCCTTCTCAGCTACCAGCAAGGAAACAGCCATCACTGAGTACAGAGCAGTGCTGAGAGCCTCGGTAAAGGCCACTCTCTCCATGGCCACACTGGCCTGGTGGCCAGCACTGCTGCAGTCTGTTGTAGCCATCACTGTCTGGAGTCAGCCTGCAGCCCACAGCAGTGATGAGAAAACCTCTTTGTTCAAACAACTGCTCGATCTTACTTATGACTAATTTTACTAATCAAAGGGCAGATTTAGCTCAGTTGTTCTTTAGAGAGGTTTATGAAATGTTTTCATAATTGATTTCAACATAATGAACTCAAAATTATCATAATTGAAGTCATTCAATATTGTAACATTAACACAATCGACTAAATATCTAAGTGTCTAACTATAGTTCTAAATTATAAAATACAAAACACGTCTACATCCTGGATTATGGTCAAAAGAAAAATTAATGCTTCAAAGAGAATATAATTAAGGCACTAAGTGAATTTTGAATGAACCAGGGACCTATTGAAAGGTTTTCCTTCCTTGACTATGGGTGATTAAAAAAATTAAGTTAGGGGCTAGGGATAGCTCAGTGGTCTTTCAGAGAACCCATGTTAGATTCTCAGCACCCACATGGCAGCTCACAGCTGTCTAATGCCAACTCCAGGGCATCCAACACCTCTTCTGGCCTCCATGCGTACCAAGCACACACATGGTGCACATACATAGGATCAGGCACTCACAAATAGAACATACATTATTATTGTTGTTGTTGTTTTTGTTGTTATTTTAATTAAACTACACCATGGACATTGTTGAAAAACAAACATGATTTTAAAAGAAACTTTATGGTATGGGGGAAAAATCCAGTATGACTTAATTTTCTCTTATTCTGTAATGAAGTCAAGACACAATGACCTTTTCCTACAACAGTGGGTCCTGTCAGCTCCGTTCTCAGCTGGCCTCACTGGCCTCCTCTGCCTTTACCTGGCATGTTCCTCAGGAGTTTCGCATTGCACATGTGTCCTTTCCATAGGTCAATGAGGATGTACTCCATGCGCTTGGCCCTCCACAGGAAGTTGAACACTCTCAGGTAGTGGCTCATGCATTCTCGTGTGAACACCTAGAGAGACAAGATAGGCTGCATCTCATGTGCAAAACACTCTCCTAGCCCAGGCCTAGCCTTCCCACAATCAGCAAACACACAACTCCTGCCCAGTTTACAAGGGACCTAAAGTAAGGAAAGCAGTGCATTTCAGAAGCAGGCTCTAACAGCAGCCACCTGATTACTTACCAACCAGCAGCAGGTGTGATATGTTGTCAGTCCTGTAGCTGGAGACACCGGCATGAAGGTGGTGTGACCAGCAGACTGCTCACCAAGACTTTTCTCCCCACACAGGGTGGAACTCTCTGTATAGACCAGGCTGGCCTCTAACTCAGAGACCTACCTGCCTCTGTCCCCCAAGTGCTAAGATTAAAGGCATGCACTGCCATGCTGGGCTTTGTTTGTTTGTTGTGCTTTATATTTGCCTACATGTGTGTCTGTGAAACCATGTGCTGGGCATGCCTGGTGCCCTTGGGGACCAGAAGAGGACACTGGATCCCCTGGGACTGTACTTACAGATGTGTGGATGCTAGGATTAGAACGTGGGTCCTCTGGAAGCACAACAAGTGTTCTTAGCCACTGGGCCAACTCTCTAGCCGTAACTCAGCAGGACTGTAAGCCCAGCCCAGCCCAGTCTAAACTTGAACACATGACTGTAAGCCCCAAATCCTAAGCGACAGACAGAGGAATCACTTGTTTTAGTAACGACATCTCCAAAAGTAGAGGCAAGCCTAGCGGCACCTCTACCCTAACAAGTCTTTCTGATCATCGTCACAGATTTACAGACTCCTTCCGTACCTCTGCTCAGTACCATGTTTGTGGCTTCTCAAGCAAGTAATGTGTCCTGGTAGAGAGACTGTCTCAGTCCTCCTCCTGTTGTCCCTCCCGTGCTGGTCAAGGTATCAGGTTAACTACAAACAAATTAGTTCAACTAAATGCCCCACCTAGCACTAGACAGTGAAGGAAGCCTCTGTAGCGCTGTGGGCACTGACTCTGCACAGGCCTGCAGTGTGGAGACAGGGCCAGCCTGCTCTGAAGGATCTCTGATATCCAGGAAACCTTGCCTTGTCTATGTCTGTCCTCCGGCCTTTCTATGAGAGCCTGCAGTGCTCACCCTACCTTTTGACCTCACCATCTGTCTAACTACTCCACACAGGCTCCTAGAACTTTATGCTTGCTCCTTTCACCTTAGCATGGGACTCTTACCTGTAAACCAGCTTATCTTGTGTTCCGCTGTGTGCCTCACACATATCATGTAACAACGGTCAATTCATGCTCCCTTATGCCACTCAATAGCAGGTTTTGGAAGGTACTTGATGGTGATGGTGAAGAGGAGGAGGAGGACAAGGAAACAACTCCTCATAGGAGTGACTGGAAACTGTTCCGAGTTCCAAAATCAACCACAAGTGCCTGGGGGATTATCTGCAAATTGCTTGCTTCCTACAGTATTAATTATCTTCGTGTGACTACAGAAGCTGATCTGAACTGGATGTCATGAGTCAATTGTAGGATTTTCTCTCTACACGTACACCATAGAGTAGCCCCTGGAGTACCATATTCTCACTGATTTCAGAAGTTCAGTTTAGCCATGGTCTTTCGTATACCAACTACTTAAAAGGAAGACATCCCGGTTCTGACCTTAAAGTAAGAGTCACCACAGCACTTTTACTAGCTGGCTGCTTCCCCTAAGGGAGACTACAGCCTAGAGATAAAGTAAGCTCCAGACTCCTCATCTGTAGAGACTCAACAGTGAGCAAATATCCAGGCTGTCAGTGTGGGACAGCAGCCGCCCGAGGCCCTGTACTCGGTGACCCTTACCAGGCTGAGACGCTGCACACAGTACTGCTGCAAGCCCTCCAATTGGTCCTCTGCAGCTGGAATCAAGACTCCATGACCTCATCACACTTAAATCTGGATGGACTCTACCACAAATAACTTGAGACTTAGGAGAAGCAAGGTCAACCAGAAATACTTCACATAGTTAAGGAGCTGTATTTAGCTAATGCATTCTTCAGTAACCTGGGTTGTGAATTTCACAATGTCCCAAATTAGACTTACCCAAAAATTTCACTGACATTTTATATCTTAGAATTAGTAGAACCTAACGGTGCTATTATACAAGATTTAATTATATGATTGCTACAAGATATATCCCTACTATAATTAAATTCTGTTCAAAAAATGACAACCTCAATTAATGAGAATAGAACCGCAACAGGTAACACACAAATTCACAAGAAAAGCAGAAAAAAATAACTGTATTTATAAAATGGGCTTCCTTTTATCTTTTGTGTATTTTTTCCGTGTGTGTGTGTGTGTGAGTGTGTGTGTGTGTGTGTGTGCCTGTGTAACTCAGCTGGGCCAGCCAGCTCACTCTGAGGTCCTGGCTCCTGTGCACTGGGATTGCAGGAGGGCTGCCATGTCCACTCAGCACTCACGTGAGAGCTGGCGACCTGAACTGCAGTCTTCAAGCTTGTACAGCAAACTCACCTCACCATTGCCCCAGCCCCTCCTGTTACAGCTCAGTATGTTCTGTGTGCAATCAAACCTGACAGACAATGTCTAATAGTGTATAATACCATGCCTGTTGTGACAACAAGGATTGAAAATTCACCAGCCACAAACAGAAACAGCACAGCAATGCTTCCCCACACTTTGACCTGCTGAGCAACCACACAGCCCAGAGTCCCTTCTCTCTATCTGGCAGCCTAGGCTCCTGTCACAACTTAGCTGTGTGTGACTGGGCTGTCACAGATGTGTCGTTAAAATAAAGCTGTGGTATATATTTTCTTCTTTAGTCCTTCTAAAACTGTATTCAAAACCTTTGAGTTCTAGCTATGCCAGTGAGGTGTGTAATGAACCCATCGAATAAGTAAGTAAGCACATGCCTAGAGCACACTCAGCCTGCCTCCTTGTAAGGCACTTTCACTCTGTTAACAATCAGTGCAGTTATCTTTACTATGGCATTTTGTCTTTGTAGCCTGGGGTTGGAACTTGAGGCCTCAGAGCTCTAGCACTGAGCTGTCCCTAGCCTTACAACTATCCTTTATTGTGAAAATGCATAATGCACATAAGCTAGCTATGCAGACAGCAGGAAGTCCTGAACAATTTGCTGACACACCATGCAGCGATTCTCAGTAACCACCACTCAGGACACATGCCCAGGACAAAGGCCACTAAGAGAATGTTGAAAGATTCAACTCATCAACAGTTGTTGTTTCAAACTATTAGCTCTGACCTGATCAAAGTCATGATCGGGATTAATGAGGCTAAGAACCTGCCTAACAGTTCTCAGGCCACATGCCACAGGCCACTTAAGACACGTCTGTGGCTGCCATTCTGTGAATGTGGCTTCCATGGAATCACCGCATAGCAAAGGGTGTGACTCATCCCACAGAAGGGGCAGGCATAAAGCCACTCTGCCACAACCACTAGAGAAGGGATGTTAGAGCCCAGTCACCCTCAGCAAATATCCCCAGTAACAGAAGGGACACAATGCACTTCCCCAGCATTTCAGACACAGAAAGGACTAAGTCTCAGAGGCCCTGTGCTCAGTCCTAAAGAGAGAGAACATGGCTAGAGAGGCAACTGAACCGCAGACATGCATGACGACTCCTCTAGCCGAGCTTCTGCGATGTGGTAGAAGAAATGGCCCTTCTCAACAAGTGAGTGGAAATGCATGAACAATGTGACAGGTAGCGGCTCATCAGCTTAAATGAATGCTAAATATCAAATTTCATCTAAGTAGGAAAAATACAATTCCCCTAAAATATACTCTATGCTTCCTTTCAAATTATCCTAAATTAGTTGCTGCAGTCTAAGAATAATGGCATAAAATGAACAATGCTTTTATTAAGCACTTGCTGAAACCTGTGACAGAAAAAAATGATATTTCTAAGAATTCTTAAAATAATGGAGCATTTCAGCACTCATTAATAATTATCTGAAGCAGTCTTGGCTTATGCAACTCATTCAGTAGGTGTAGCCTAACACCACAATTACTTTGAACCTCAGTTCTTAGAAAAGAAAGCCAGTTGGAAACAATGCAATTCCCAGCAATCCAAACAGCTGTGAACATTGCACACAAGTACACAGACGGTGGATCTTACGGTAGCAATTGGTCCATCGACGTGGTAATCCAGGCTGAAGACATCCCATCCAGTGTCACCTGGAGAGACCTAACAGTAATAAAACAAAACAGCAAATAACTGAAAGGCTTTGTACTTATTGCCAAAGAACCTGTCAACTCCTCAAAGAAAAGCAGTAAAATAAGGTGCAGGCTTTAAAAGCACTCTGCTGTGCAAGCAATGATCAGCCTCCTCACTGGCACCAATGTCCAAGTGGCGAGAGGGAGTGGCACATCCCCGGGGCTCTGCGATCATGCAGGAGGAAGTGGTGCACACTCCTGGGGCTCTGCGATCGTGCAGGAGGAAGAGGTGCACACTCCAGGGGCTCTGCGATCATGCGGGAGTAATTGATGCTGTTCTGAATGAACCTGTGAGTCTCTAGTATTGACTAGCAGGTCAGGCAGGGAGCACTCACACTCATAACTCCGACTCCAAGTGCAGCCCTCCTGAGGAGCAGCTGCAGTCCCAGCCTGCTCCTTCAATTTACTATTAAATGTTCCTCACTTAACTAAGCGCCTGTGATGCACCCATGCTCTGTGGGACCCATCTCACACACAGCATCCAACTTGGGAACTAGCCTTTCAGTAACATGTGGCCTAATGAGAGGGACTTGCTTCCTCTAAAACAGGGCAGAGCACACCCAGGATGTTTAGTTTCCAGGATTGACCAGACTTGTGCCTGACATAATAGGAAGATACTGGAGAGGGCACTGAGAATCAGCTGCCCCCAGCACCCTCATGTGCTCCTAGACCCCTCACATGCTCCCAGCACTCTCATGTGCTCCTAGGCCCCTCACGTGCTCCCAGCACCCTCACGTGCTCCTAGCCCCCTCACGTACCCCTAGCCCCCTCATGTGCTCCTAGCCCTCTCATCTACCCCCAGCCCCCTCAGTGCTCCCAGCACCATCACGTGTCCCTAGCCCCCTCACGTGTCCCAGTGCCCTCACTTGCCCCAACGCCCACATGTACCTCCAGTAGCCTCACTTCTAGCCTCTTGAGGATCTCTGGGCTATCAAACTGGGCGTTCGTGGCTCTTACAGCAGTTTCAAGAATCCCCATCAATTTATGCTGATATAAAGTCGTTGCTGGGCGAACAAGTTCTGGCCTTAAGAAATGTGTTTGAAATTAAAGATAATGTTATTTGATATTTTTAAAAATTATTAATTAAAAAAGTAAAAGTTCAAAAATGGAAAAGACAAATGGGACAGATAGACACAGTTATAAAAGTATTACGGTCCCCAGCAACCACCCTGTGGTCTCAGTTAGGTTTCATAGAAATCCTTTAAGGAGCATAGGTCTAGAACCCTGTGTGTGACCACCACAAAGACCACAAAGGCAGACACTCTGCCGAGCCCACACCATGCTCTTGGTGTGTTTTGTCTTTCTCTTACCCCCATGCATAAAATCTGTTACAATACCATTAAAACCCTAACCATGTTTCACTAAAGAAAGCTTCGTGACATTAACTTCCAACAGGGTTGCAGAAAGCATTTCTTCAAAACAGTAAAAACATTAATTTTCATTCAGCTTGGCTAAAGGTACTTATTTGTGCTACACATTGATAGTTTTCAAGTTATGACTGGCCTACAGATAAGATCTTTATGATTCCCTACAAAGACCAAACATCTATGTACCTAAATATAGACTTCATAGTTCCAAAGGGCCCAGCACTAGCACACCATTAATTACCTCAGCACCAGCACACCATTGCCTCAGAACCAGCACAGCATTTCAGTGCTAAAGGCTGTGCTTCCCGACATGAAGCCCCCACTCTCCTGACTAAGAGATGGCCGTCATCTCAGGTGTGCCAATGCAGTGCTGGGTGGAGGCAAGGAGAAAAGGCACACATCCTCAAGTGGGCCTGCAGCCAACAGGAGATAGATGGTGGTCCTTACATGTAAGTCACACCTTTGAGAGGAGACATTGTGACATAAGATGACCCCCGTAGGGAAGACAGTAACACGGGAGATGACCTGCGGTGCTCTCCAGACTCCAGCTTTGCTGTGCCTGGCTAGGCTGCCTGCACATGTGCCAGTCTGCACCCCAGGCACTTTTAGGCCAGCACCAAGGGAACATCTTCCCTTTAACAACTCCTCACCACATTCCCTTTAAACTAACTCTCTAAGAAACCCCCTCAGTCCTGGTATGGAAATGCTCTGCAGCCATGGGATTGTAGCAGCCATACCAACCAATGACCAGCTCCAACCAGCTCCAGGCAGCTCCACCACACAACCCCCCTGGTGGAGAAGATGGACAGCTGGGCACTGGACTTCCTGGGAAGCCAGAAAAAGCTAACTTTTTTGTGTAAAGTAACTTGCTATATTTTTGTCCTACAGGGAACAGTTAGTTTGTACATTCTTAAAGGAACCACCGAGACACAGCAAGTAACAACACCCTTCACATGCCTCAGTGAAAGCACTGGCCTACTGTGGCATGTGGCCCGTTCACCACCAGTCCTGTCCAGAGCCCTGAGCCATATCACATCTAGACATTCCACAACAGGAGGATGGCCACAGGGAACAGTGACAAGACAGCACTTTGTCAAGTTGCAGAAAACACGTGAACCAAGAGGCCAACTTAAAACGTGTATTTGTCCAATGAACTTCAGACTGAAGCCGAAGTTCACTGTGACCACCTTCCAACTCCATCCACTCAGGGGCCACTGCACATGTCATGGTGCCCACAGGGACACCACACACATCTGATGGTCTGTTGGCAACAGAGGAAAAAGTAAGGCATGAGAGCCATGAAAACGTCATCCACTCAGCTTATTTTAAACAAAGACTTTGTAAGCAACTCATTTGCTCTGATGCCACCTATTCTCAGGCCTTCATCTCACTTTAGCAAATCCATCAGGTGCCGTATGAAGTCTCCCTGGCCGAGAAGCAGGTAGCGCCGCATGGCCTGCATGTGCTCCAGCAGACTGTACTTTTTATTGAGGACATCTAACAGATATTTGCTGGTCTCAAAATAAGCAGCATCAATTTTCCCTTGAAATGTGTTTTCCAAGTATGTGAATAAATCTGCAGCTGTAAAAACAAAAGGGACAGGCACACATCCATATGTAACATGTATCTTAACAGAGGAAGTCAAGGCATTTATGGAACCAGAGGCAACCATCAATGTAGACCCAACCCAGCCACGGCCAGTGAAGGCAGCGCAGTACTGAACCTGCAAGGCCAGGATCCCCGGGACCAGGAGTAGATGCTGGCACTTGGACTTCCAGGGTCCCTGCCCAGCACTGCACGCAAGCATAATGACCGCACTGCAGGCTGTAGCTAAGGAAGCCTCACTTGACGTCAGAGCCTCAGAGTCCCAACAGGACTGCAAGACCCCGGGGGACCACCTGCATGTCTTCCACCTCCTCTTCCATGTCTTTCTGAAACATAGGTAAACCCAAATCTGGCTCTGGCTCCCACTTCTCCCCCAGACTATCCCCGAGGCCATGCAGAAGTCCGCATGTGAGCTGCTTATGTGGGGAGCTGCCGCTCTCGGTGGCTACACAGGCCGCCTCCTGACCTCAGAAGCTCCTGCCACAGCCTCGGCCTTGCCCTTAGCCAGCATGGGGAGACAGGTGCTTTCCAATCCTCTGGATTCTGCTCCAGCCTTTGGCCACTTCCAATACAACATCTTATGCAAAGCCAAAGAATCAAGATGGCAAGATGGCTAGAGAACAGGAAATAAGCTGACGGGTGATCACTGAGGCTGAGGCAGGCAGCAAGCAGAGGGGGGCAAGGGAGGGGAGCACATCTCTAGCAGCTGGCAAACGAACCTTAGAACGCAGGCAGAGCCGGATCTCTGCAGCCACAGAGTCATAAGTCTTGCACTGCCTTCCCATCTGCTTCACTTACTTACTATCCTTTCATCACCGCGGGGATAAAGCAATGAAAAGTATTAAGGAGGAAATAGTTAACTCTACTCCAATGCTACTAACTCCATATTAAAACATTTGAGCATCCACATAGCAATAGATACTTCATACATGTACATGTATGCTCTGTATGAGCACATTTTAGAAATCCAGGTAATGTGTAAATGCTATAAATTAAAAAGCTTTAAGCAACAGATCATCACCACCAGGGTCACTACCACTGCCTACACTCACCACCTCACAGCGTCATAACCACATGACATCACAGACACCATCATCACAATCCCAGCACTGTCACCACCATCACAATCCCAGCACTGTCACCACCATTACAATAGCCATACCATCATGGGGAGACTCTGCAGACTTGGTCACAGCTATCATTTTTGTGGTCTGATCATGACAAACTTGATGCAAGAAATTTATTGACTTTCCTATCAACAGGACCTAAAAAGAAAAATAAGCTATGATTCAACTTTATACAAGTTAGTTACCCAAACAATTCAAATACTCACACATTACATATTAGCTATGATTTAAAAACACAGGACATGAGTGCTAGGTCTGTATCAGGTGAGTTCTAGGAGCTGAAAATTAGTCCTGTCCCACAGTCAAGCATTCGCAGTCACAGCATCAACAGGAAGGGCAAAGTGTCTTCCAGCCCAGCCCTACCTTCCTGGACTGGTCCATTGTAATGAAGGAAGGGATCATCGATTTCCTCAGTGTGTACTTGTCATGCCACAGCCGGTCGGTTTTAACAGTTGGATCTGATGCCACAAAAAACTAAGAGGAAAAGAACACTAACATTAGAAATATTTATGAGAAATTTACTTACTAGTAACAAATTATTATGAAGTTATCCATAAATAAGTACTTCAGACACAAGGAGCCCACTCACTTAGACAATGAGCTTGTTTGACACCACCACTCTGGACAGAAAGCTCTCTAAGTTGACTGTGTTCCCAGACATTTAAACCCAAACTACAAAAAAACCAAGCTGCACCCTGCCTTAGAGACAGGAGCGAGCCTTAGCATGAGGACAATGAAGCCCCTCACTGGCAGCCTCCAGGAACCACATCCTGCAGGTTCTATGGGCTCAGGGGGGTCTTCTACCTTGGTATCCACATGGAATTCCAAGGCTTTCTCAGCAGTCAACTCACATCCAGTGGCCCTCAGTTTGTGTGCTCATGACCACCTTCACCTCACAGAGTGCCACCGGCTGGAACAGCAGCACCTGAACACACACACTAGTCACAAACTGCCACCTACAGACAGAGCCCAGAGCACTCAGGACTTCTCACACAACAGGCCAACTGAGAGCAACCAGCCGAGGGGCAATGAAGAGACTTCCTCATGTGACTCTCCCCTGGCGCCACCTGTGACAAGCACACTTCTACATCATCCAACCAAGTCACAGCTCATCTTCTCCCTCCCACACCTACCTGTCAGAAAGGACATTCTGTAGCAGGAAGAAAATCCAGCAGCCATAGCCTCTAGCTTATCTACAGTATGAAGGGGGCACTTTCATTTTCAGCCACAAGGCTTCATACGTACTGTTGCTCCAGTCCCTACAAATTTGCTTTCTGGAAGCAGAACTGATCAGTCTGTATGTATGTGATGCCACACAGACCTCCAAAGCCTGTGCTGCTAGCGCCCCCAGCAGCAGGGAGCCCTGTACTCTGCGCCCTTACTAAAGGAAACTGAGCTACTAATACAGGTGCCCTTAGGTGCTCTCCTCCTGTGACCTGTCTCTAGCCTAGATTTCTATTTTGACTTTATTAACATACATATTCTTCATACATTATACATTTAAAATTAGGAATCACTGCACATTACAAATTTAGCCTTCCCAAGTAAATCATCTGCCAGTGTTTGCGGTACGTTCCATGGTGTGTGTGTGTGTGTGTGTGTGTGTGTGTGTGTGTGTGTGTGTGTGTGTGTGTGTGCATGCACACGCCGTGTTCCGGTTTTGTTGTTGCTATTATAGCTTTAGGCTTCCTTACTCTGGTACAATCTTCCCATTTCCAGATTATAGAAGTAGCCTTTTATGTATTATCATTTTATTTTTATTGTTTTGTGCTATTTCTATCATTAGTTTCTCGAAATAAAGTATTATCTTTTTATTGGTAAAATCTTTTTGAGTATGTTATACTTTTAAAAAATATTTATTATTTATACTGTATTCTGCACGCATGTGTGTCGGCAAGCCAGAAAAGGGGACCAAATTTCATTACAGATGGTTGTGAGCCACCATGTGGTTCCTGGGAATTGAACTCAGAACCTTTAGAAGAGCAGCCAGTCCTCTAAACCTATGAGCCATCAGCCCAGCCCCTGTTATCTTCTAACATGCTGCTAAATGTGGAAGGCTATCTGGAGTGGTGGTCCATGTCTTTAATCCCAGTCATGGAGGCAGGCATGGCTCTGCAAGCTCTCGGCCAGCCAGGGCTACATAGTGATATTCTGTCTCCAAAACAAACAAATAAATAACTGAAAGCTAGAAACTACTAGATACATTAATTCTAACAGTGGTTTATCTAGGGTTTCCTACTTAGATGAGCATACAGTTGATGAGTAAAGCCAGTCTTGCTGGGAAATGTCAAAAAGCGAGTGAGTTTGTCCACCATCTATAATGATCATAAAGCTTCCCACTAACTGTCACAGGTCCCTGAGAAGTAGAGGAAAAGCACTAATCTTTCCAGGAGAAACAAGATGCAAATTTACATTTATGAATACAGGCCAGACTAAGAGATAGTCAGGACTTCAAAGAACACTTTAAGAACTTGTTGAAAAATAATTTAATGTCAGAAAGTGGCATTCATTATTTACTTCCAAGAAAAATGATGTATGACATGACGCAGTCCAATTGAAACTGCATAAACACAAATACTACTCACTGGTGATCAGATTACTCCACACATGTGCCTTTCTCTGCTAGATGTGCTTCTACAATCGAAATGTTTAAACAGCACAAATAATGTGCCAATCAGAAAAACTTTAATAATTGATACAGTTGATGTTTAACTGATTTTGTTTTTAGATAGCATCATTCTCTCAGAGCTGCCCATGATGCTGGGGTCTCACGCTTGACTCTGTAGGCCGTACTTGTGAATGCTGGCTGTCGTGGGGTCACAGAGCAGGGATGAGCTGTTTGCAACTAACTAACTGGTCCGATGTACATTACCTTTCTACACAACCAAGGCAGCTCGGGGAAACAAACACTGCTGTGCTGGGGTTACCATATAACACGTACTGATATTAACCCTGAGACAAATCTGAAATGTTCTAAGCCCGCTGCAAGCATCTCCCAGTGACCATCACTGTGCTACAACTGCCCTTTGGCTTGCCATCCAACAGATGACATTAATTGCATGTAAATTGTATTTCTCTGTTACTCACTTAAACACAAGAGCTAGTTTTTACAGACAGCACACCAATTTATCCTGATAGTTGGAGTGCAGCTGGGTTTCTATCAGTGTGAACAATAAGGATTTTAATTTAAACTATAAAAAAAGCTCCCAGACAATTCAGTCATCTTTGGAAGTCACAAATACATTGCTTCTTCTAGGGCACAGGAGCGTGCACTCACTCTACAATCAGCTAGTAGTGAGCACAAAGGGTGTGCTCATCTTTAGGATACAATGAACTGGGAGACATATATGGTATGGTGGCAGAGGAAGAACCGAGGCCAGAACATAATTGCAGTAAGCCTTCATTGTATTGATGCATTTCCCCCTCAAGGTCCTTTGATTTCTACTATTATGTCAAACACAGAAAGAATCTAGGAGAAAAAAAAATTGTCATTGTACCCTGATTTCTCATTAACTGCTAGACAAATGTGCACTTCCCACCCGAAACAGGAGCAACAGGGAGATTTGCTTAGTGTGCAGCTTAGTCCCCAGACACTCCCACAGCAACCTGCCTGCTACGGCAGCCAGGATCCAGCTTAGGACTTGAAAAGCTCACAACCCCTTCATCCAGTCTCAGCTTCCCTGTATCACGAAGGTCATGGACTAGGCAAACACTTCAGCTACAGTTTCAAGCAGCACCAGGCTCCAGTTTTGTTGGCTAAACTTATCCCTAAGTATTGAATGCTTTTGATGTGCATGCAGCTGTCTTCTTGGCTTCCTGTATGTAGCATTTGCCAGCATAAAGAAACACAAGGATTTCTGGCACTGATTGGCAGTCTGCTAGTTTGAGAACCTTAGCACTAGACCCAGGCGTGCCTCCTTTCCAGTGCACTTCTCTGCAGTCCACACTTGGGGTTTCTCTATGCTAAGACCATGTCGCCTGCGAAGGTCATCTCTTCCATTCTTTTCTACCGGATTGGATCCCTCTTCACTGCTGTCTTGCTGGCACACATAAAATGCTGAGTAGAAGTAGGATATTGGTACCTTGTGTGGGTCTTTATTCAGGAGCAAGGTGGACAGCCTCTTACCAGCCCCAGGCATTAGCTGCTACTGTTCCAAAGACAGCTCTCTTCTGATCATGGCTTTGGTGTTTTATTGCTGTGTAGTACTGAATGTCAGCAGACGTTTCTCTAGCATGCACAGAGCAGACTGTGTCCTTTACACTCTCATCATGGCCCTTACTCTGACGGACTATGGCTCTTACTCTTATGGACTATGGCTCTTACTCTGATGGGCTATGGCTCTTACTTTGATGGACTATGGGCCCTTACTCTGATGGGCTATGGCTCTTACTCTGATGGGCTATGGCCCTTACTTTGATGGACTATGGGCTCTTATTCTGATGGACTATGGGTCTTACTCTGATGGGCTATGGCTCTTACTCTGATGGGCTATGGCTCTTACTCTGATGGGCTATGGCTCTTACTCTGATGGACTATGGGCCCTTACTCTGATGGACTATGGCTCTTACTCTGATGGACTATGGCTCTTCTCTGATGGACTATGGACCACACTCTGTATTACTAGGATGAATCCCTTTTGGTAACAATTTTTTCAATGTGCTCCTGGTAATTAGTGGAGGCTTTCAACATCTGTAGGTAGTCCTGAGAGATGTGGTCACATATTTACCTTGTGTGGTACTGTGATGGCTTCATGAAATGATGGAAATGTCCCTCCCTGTTGCACTTCGCCGTCTGGGGAGGCTTGGTGGAGACTCTGCAGCTGTCTGTCAGAACTCCCTCAAAGACCATCTCACGCATGTCTCAGTCTCGGGGATCTACTGACCTGCTGGAGGTCTGAACACATTCCTTGTGACTCAATCTGGGAGTCCTGCTTCTGGGAGCTAACACACCTGGGTCATACTCAGAGGACTCTTTTCTCTCTCTATTTCTGCCTGAGACTGTCAATGCCTGCAGACTCAATCACCTGCCACCTTCTGGCCTTCTCATGGAAAGGCAGCTGCTGAGTTCCTGCTGTTTCCTGCTGCCATTCTACAATACTATATGTCCTGTTGCTCTCTATGGACCTGTTCATTACATTTCTCATCAACTGAAAATGGACAATAAGTGATTTGTCCATCAGGTGCATGGACAGGCTCAGGCACTGTCTTTTCCTTTCCTTACTCTTTCTGTCTATCAAACGGAAGGCCTCATCTCACTCATAGGCAGTGGGTACATCTCTCTCCCTGCTCAGGCCTGCTGCAGAACAGTCTTAGGCTTTTTGTTGCTGTGACAAAATACCTGCTAAAACAGCTCTGGAGAGGACAGGTTACCCTGGCTCCTGTGTCAGGGGTTGTAACCACAATGGTAGGCAGGATGAAGAGCAAAGGATGCCTCTCCACTGCCTTTCTGTTCCCTCTGGTGGAACCTGGGCCCCAGCCTGCCTCTGGGATGCTGCTGCTCACTAGTTCCCATTGGGTTCCAGGCAGGTGTACCCTACTAACTAGTCCCCACTGGGCTCCAAGCAGGCGCACCCTCCTATCTAGTCTCCACTGGACTCCAGGTGGGTGCACCCTCCTAACTAGTCCCCATTGGGCTCTAAGCAGGTGTACCCTCCTAACTAGTCTCCACTGGGCTCCAGGTGGTTTACCCTCCTAACTAGTTCCCACTGGGCTCTAGGCAGGTGCAACCTCCTAACTAGTCCCTTTGGGCTCCTTCTCACAAACACATGCAGATGGCCACCTGCTGTGCTTTACCAGGTGCTTCCTAAGGCCACTGAGGCTGGCCACTGAGAGGGACCGCAGGAGCTAATTTTCAACTCACAATGTCTACATGGCTCCCCTTTCAGTTTCTCCTTACCAGTATTTACACCTTCTTCTGGCCAGGAAGCATTTCCCACTGCAGACAGCCCATAAACTACAGCTCACTTACAGCCACTGAGTTGGCACTTGAAAAAAATTCAGCTTCACAATCAAATTCTAGCTCACTTTGGCCATGTTGAGAAAGAATTAGCTTATGCGAGGGCTAAAGAGGCAAAAGCCTCAAGTTTTTATTACTCAAAAACCAAATATACTACCAAATATGTATGATAAATCTATTATTTGCAGTTTTTAAAAAATGTGACTTAAAACTTAAATGAAAAATATTTAGAGTTCACTAGAAAATGAAGGACATCAGGGACCTATATTCAGGGCAAGAGATGGCCAAATGTTCCAGAGACTCACTCTAGCCTCACCTATTCCCAGAATGCCCTTGACAGGCCCAGACTTTATACAGATCTAGGGGAGAGGGAAGGCTGAGTGAGGAAGACCCAGCAGCAATGGAGCAGGGACTAAGTCACAGCAAAGTGGACTGAAGGGACAAGCACAGCAGCCCTTACCACATGGCACCTAAGCTCAGAGAGAACCGCTACCTGTCAGTCATGCAACAGCAAAGAAGCAATGCAAATAGCACCAGGGCCAAAGCGTCACATGGGCAGAGGAACTGGCACACAAAGGACTAGGGACTTGGTCTTGCTGGTGCCTGTGAAAACCCGAGAATTATGAATTAGCACGGGGAGGTGTGAAAAGATTGGTGAGTCATGTGATAACATGCTAATTCTCAGGGAACACAGGGGAAGGACCCATACACAACTCATGGAACTTTTCTAGATATTTTAAATTAAGTCAAGAGCAAAGCATGAAAAAAATAAAATAAAATCTTTCAATGGGATAAGAAATGAGGTTACATTTGTTGAGTGACAAGATGAACCTATTCTATCATGCTCACCAGACCAAGACACTCGGTAACTTCTAAAACCCAGGGCTAGAGCGATGACTCAGTGAGTAAAGAAAAACAAACAAAGCCTGGACAGAAGCTAGATAGACAGCTCAGAGCTTAAGAGCAAGTGTCACAACGGCTGAGGACGCACGTTTGACTCTCACCACCCACACTGTGTGCCTCACAGCTCCTAAAGCTCCAGCTCCAGAGGAGCCAAAGCTCTCTTCTGGACTCTTGGGCACTGTCCTCACACATGCAATTTAAAATAAAAGAAGGTTCTTTGACTCTTTTTCTTCGGTTTGTTTTTATTTTATTTTATTTTATTTATTTATTTTTAGGTGCTCATTTGTTTTCTAATATATGAAAGCATATGGATTTGGGTGAAATGGGAGGTGGGAAGGACATGGGAGGAATTGGGGGAGGGATAATAATATAATAATCAGAATATATTATATAGAAAAAATAGAAAAAAAAGCAACACCATTAGAAAACAAAAAAACAAAACACAAAAAAAACTCTGGGTATAATGACACCTACTTGTAATCTGAGTGCTGGAGAGAGAGACAGGCAGATTCCTGGGGCAGGCTGGGTAGCCAGCCTAGTTTACTCAGCAAGGTCCAGGTCAAATGAGAGACCCTGTCTCAAAAAGTGAAGGTGGAAGTCGTCTGAAGATCAATACCCGAGACGGCACACATGCGTGCGGGCGCACACACACATATACACACACAAAATCAAATCTTAGAGTCTCACTCATATTCCAAGCAACAAGGTATCTTCAGAAGAACACCTCAAATGAACACTGTGCTACATAACAGCAAATCAGTGTCTGATAAAAATAAGGAACAATTATGTACCGCACATTTCAGAACTCCAGACAGAAGCCTGGTGATACGGGTTACTGGTGGAGAATTTGTCTAAAAAGCATGTGACCTGGATTCAACTTCCTCTCCTGCACTCACTTCCATGGCAAGCAGCAGAGGTTTTACCATGAATGCTGTATTTAGTGTGGTGTCTATGCATTTCTTAACCTCTTAGCATAAGTGAATATAGAATACAACTTTCATCAGGTTTCTGTTTCCATTTCTTAGTGCTACTGACAGCACTTCTGAGTGTGTTGTCGCTGGCCCTGTTCCCAACCACCACAAAGTCCTCTAGTGTCTGTTGGCTGAATGGTTCTGTGTGTCAGAGATTTTTAGGAACACGCGTGTTACATTGCACCTTAACTACCTGTATTTCAAAAGGAAAATAAACCCAGATGTAATAGCTTGCTTCACTCAAATACTTAGTACCAAGCTGACAAGTTTATAAAATAACCACGTAAAGAGACACCCACCCCAGTGCATCCGCAGGCCCTAGGGTGGTGCTCTGCCATCAGCCAGCCGGTGATCTGGTATCAGCAGGCCCCAGGGAGACCACGCTTTGCTGTCAGTCAGCCTGGACATGCACATTCCCCCTAACCACGTGACTGTGCTGATCACAGAGTAGCACCGTGCCAGAGGTGCATGGCCTTCAGAGGAGGCACAGGCCTGTTCAGAGAGATGATACTGGTCAAGATAGCTGCACTGGAGGAGTTGGCGCCCACAGCACTTAGCCCCAAGCCTTGGTACTTACTTCATGGTATGTGTCCTCCAGCTCCCCATCATAGATCCATCGGTAGAGGAAGCTCAGGACAGGGTGAGACACTAAGCTCAGAATGTGCTGCACCAGGGACTTCATGTAGGGATCCCCTGTCTTTGTATAGGCATGGACAGCAGAGGCCAGCTCACCCCCTTTCCGTCCTAGGGGAAATAAGGAAAAAAATACACAAAAATAGCCAAACTTGAAGTCATGACACAAGCAATCACTTAATATTAAGCAAAGACAGCAAGTGACAGTGATAATATGCCTCTGCTTTCTTCAGTCAGTACGAACCTTGTGTACCTAGTGACAGTAGCAGCACAGCATGGGCACTGAGATGCAGTCTCTGGCTGTACAAACACACAAGCAGGAGTCAGCCAACAAGCTTTTCAGTTGTAAAACTGACTACGAGTGACCAGCTGCCCCGTCTAGAGTCTTAAGATTCACACTTTACTCTGCAATTTAGCTCACACCTAAGTACTCATGAAAAGCAAAGGCTCTAAGGACAACATGACAAGATGTGGGGTGTGGCACACATGCAAACAGCCTGCCAGCAGCAGTGCAGCTCTGCAGCAGGACCCTGAGGAAGGCCCAGGAGCGGCAGAACTGGGTTCTAGCAAGGCAAGCGCGGAGTTGGCAGTGTGGGTCAGAGGCTCCTAGTCTCATACACATTGCTCTGGTGTGCAAGCAGACGAGTGATGAGAGACACCTAGGAACCCAGGAGCGAGTCTTACAGCAACAACTGCCGCAGACCTGTGTGTGCTCACTGCTGTGCCCTCAATGTGAGGCTGTGTGTCCTGTGTGTGCTCACTGCTGTGCCCCTCAATGTGAGCCTGTGTCTCCTGTGTGTGCTCACTGCGGTGCCCTCAATGTGAGGCTGTGTGTCCTGTGTGTGCTCACTATTGTGCCCTCAATGTGAGCCTGTGCGTCCTGTGTGTGCTCACTGCTGTGCCCCTCAATGTGAGCCTGTGTCTCCTGTGTGTGCTCACTGCTGTGCAATCAATGTGAGCCTGTGTCTCCTGTGTGTGCTCACTGCTGTGCCCCTCAAACAGAGTAGAATCACAGACCCTACCACAAGCAAGTTTTGCACCAAATATGTCTAGAAGCACAGAAAGGAAGCGCTCAGAGGACCTTGGCAGTAGTCGACCAGCGCAGCAAGGGTCTTCAGCCTTATTTTGGGGTCATATGTCCAAACCAGGAGGCGCCGCAGAGTGAGGCTGCTCTCTAGTCCCAGAGTCACACCTTGATCATCTTCTAACTGCAGCTAAAAAACAACAGGGAAAGGGTGAGCAAAGAGACTGAGTCAAGTCCTCACCCCAGAACCTACGCAAACGAAAACCAGGCCTGGCTGTGCAGCAATCAACTCAAACGTCCTCCTGTAAAAGCACAGCACTTTTAGGCTACACACAATTAGTCTTCATAGGGCAGAGAGGTCCCTGAAATGAGCAATCAACTGGTTCTAGGATGCTACAAGATGCTGTCTACAGTTTTCTAAGTCTTGAAGGATTCACCAGGAGTTCTTACCTGGGAGTGCAGGACAGAGAGGAGCCGGTAGTACTCGTTGAGCTCTTGGTGCAAGGCTGCACAGAAACTCTGTGTGAGAAAGACAAGCAGGGCTAAAGCATGGCCGTGCGCTCACAGTGGTTCAGTCTGAGACAAGAGTACACCACCACGGAGCTCAGGGCAACTGCGCTCCTGCATCTGTAGTGCTGATTTTAGTAAGAAGCAGCTTGAACCTTGCAGAAAGAAACAGGAGGGATGTGGCAGGTTTCAGTAATGCCACAAGCATGGTCACTTTAGAGGAGGACCCTTTTACATGGTGGCCTTTCTAAGTTTCTGCAGTTGCAACAACTTTCTTGAATCCACTTCCAAGAAATGGGGACTTCTACTAGCCCCACTTTTGGCATGGTTTCCTTACCGACCCAGTTCTCTCTGCAACTCCAGAGTTCGCTCCACAGATGCTGCCAGAAGTGGTAAAAACGGACCCACTGCCTGCAGCCCAATGATAAGACCCTCTTGGCATGAACCCGAGGCTATAAACAGAGCACACAGCCCAAAGTCTGCTTGCAAGTCAAGCTACCAAACAGACCAGCAAAGGCTAAAGCCTAGCATCTTTAAAGAAATATTCAGGCCCCATGGCTCCCCATACACCTTAATGCAATACACAATCCCATACAATATGTGCCTATTTTGCCACACAGAAGAATGAAATGCTCTTTTAGCTATAAAAAATGAACATAAAATACAAAAAAACCCTTCTGGTGATAAAAAGGAACATAAAATGAACATTTTCATTTCCTGTAGCTATAAAATTAGCACACCAACTTTATAGGCACACAGCCAACACTTCAAAAGTCAGACTTGTGAGATGAACTGCCCCAACCTAGGGAACCACAAAGGCCTTTGAGTGAAATGCTGGGGTCCCAGTGAGGGCAGACACCTCCAAATTCCCACCACCACCACACATGGAAGCAACCAGCTCAGGGCACAGGCGTCCTTACTAACTTGTTAGCTCCCCTAACATTCAGAGAGGCAGCAATGGGGCATTTGTTCAGGTACATCATCATGTTCTACAAAACCGCCACCCCAGTCTCCAACCGGGCAGAACCACAAACATAGACAAGGTTAAAAATAAGAACATAAACAGTTTATCAACTGACCAAGAGCTTAAGCTGCTGTCAGCCATGGAGAATGCACTCCTGCAGACTGCACAGCTGAAACTACAGGTGGTCTGCATGCCAACGCCACATAGCCAGGTTCTGTGAGCGCGTCCATCTCCCACAGCCCGAGGGAGTGGGGCTGGCTGGGCTGGACCACCTGGGCTTGCAGAGGAGGAGTAATGACAAGAACTGTGCTAGGAGCCAGTTCTCCTTCTGCACAATCCTGTCCCATCTGGACTATGACACGGCTCTGCTGAGGCCTCAGGGAGAATGCACCCAGCAAGTACCCACGACAACAGGCACAGACACACCCCAACAGGGATACAGATCACCCCAACAAGAGCACTCAAATGGTCTAACACGGGCAGCCATGGCTTCTTGACTTCAGCAGCAGGACACACAGGGGCTACATGCAGACAGTGTTGTGAACACCACCCCACTAGCATGGCCAATAAGATGAAAGCACAGGATTTAAATGCCTGACTGTAGGACCCTTATGATGCTACTATAGTGATAACATAGCTAAGGCACGTCTAGCAAGTTGTCAGGACCCGGAATATACAAAGTGTGAAACCGCCCAGTACAGAACTGGACATTCTCAAAAGACACAGCCAATGGCACTGAAAAAATATCCACAACTCCCAATTATCTGGGAAATGAAACCAAGCCCTGAGAAACACCCGAGCTCCAGTAAGAACAGCCACCATCTGGAAGATGAGGAAGGGGAAGCCAGCACACTGCTGGGTGGCTGAGCACTGGCTCCTCAAATAACTAAAGGAGGACTTCCAGATGCCAACACCCACCGTAGGCCTGTGTCGGTGCCTGCAGCACTATTCACAGCAGCCATATGTGAAAAAGTGCCAATGCACAGAGAGCTACACTGTGGAAATTCACGCAAACAGAAACATTTGAGACTGTTACACAATCTGCCATACAACTTTTCAGGCAGAAAAAGGAGTGAACTAAGTAAAGGTGACAGGCTCCACCTAGCCCCAGCCAGGCATGCTGTTAGTGTCAGCCCTCAGAGAACAAGAAGGGCAGTGGTCAGCCAGCAGGAAACTCTAGGCTCAAGCCTAGCACTAAGGATGCATTCTCTCCTCACTTTCTAGTACAGAAAGGAGCTTTGGTGAATGAACAGTGTGCAAGGTGACATGCTGTCAATCATGAAGCCAAACTTCATCCCAAGGCATCACTTTAAAGTCATATTCCTAGCCACCAGCCACACTGCCCCTGCCACACCCCTGGCCATCAGCCACGCTGCCCCTGCCATGTTCCTGCTGAGTTCCTGGCCACTACCACATTGCCCTGTTACACCCCTGGCTAATAGCCACACTGCCCCTGGCTAACAGCCATGCTACCACTGCTTTGCTCCTGGCCACCAGCCACGCTGCCCCTGCCATGCTCCTGGCCACCAGCCACGCTACAGCACCTCTGTGATCCTCTCAGTAAACTTCTATAGATACCGTTGGCAGCAATTCCTGAAAAAGAATCCAGCTTGGACCAAAAGCATGGGCCACCAAAATCTGCAGGAGGCCAAGACTTTGGAGGTATTCCCACACTGACTTTTAAATCCACATTCCCCTCAAGATCCAGCAGCCAGGAGGGAAAGGTGGCTGCTTCAAGTGGTGTGCAGCTCCATCAGTGTTCCAGCCTTACGTAGGCAGGCAGCGACAGCAATGGGTCCCCACATTCCACACCTGTCACACTAGAACCATGGACGCCTGGTCTGATCACAGCTCCAAGGCCCTTCCTATGCCTCGGAGGTGGCAGTGGTGGGCACAGCGCAGGCCCAAGCTTCCCACTTGCAAGTCTCTTTCGTCTGGCCTTGATGAACCCCGCCTGCCATTCCCTCATCAGTCCTCAGGCCCCGTGTTCTCAGTGGACCCTGACTGACAGCATCAGCAGTTACCAAGGACACTTTCTATAAGAAGAGCCCAACAGTGACTTCAGGCTCTGGCGCGGAGGAGAACAGCACTTCAGACCTGCAGTGACGATGAACATACCTGACCTACAAGTCCAAATGAGCGGTCCAGACTCCTCTGGTCGACATATTTTCTGATTTTATTATGTAACCATCCCAGCTCAGCAAGCCGGACTGCCATGTCCCTCAAAGATTTATTTACGTTTGCCTAAAATGTAAACACAGCAAAAGTAAAACTCAAAGACACCAGTAGAATTCACCATCAGCTCTAGCCACCTGTTCAAATATTCTAGCATTAAACAGCAGCCCAAGGAAGATGGAAGTAGCTACCACACCACCAAGAGGAAGAAAGCATGGCAGCAGGGAGGACGGAGCGGGAGCAGACCAGGCTCCTTCTGTGTCACTCTGTGGAATAGCATTCTGGGGCCTGCCCACCAGGGACCTTGACAATCCCCAGACACAGGAGAGTGATGACCTTGTCCTGTGGAGAGGAGCAGGGCGTACATCCACAGGAGCAGGGATGTGGGAAGACTGCATCAGGAATGCTGTGTCCAGGACAGCACACCACACTGGCCTCTGTTTCTTGGGTCCTCTACCCTCACTGCAGCAGCCCCAGCAGTGGACTCATAAGGAAAAGCAAGCCTCACCACAGGGGGCCTGTGATAGATCACAGGAGCCACAGATGGTCAGGGCAAGAAGCAAATCCAGCTGTGCCACTCATTCTGTCCCAGATCTGCCAATCCCTGGGGATGCCAGTCAGTAGGATGCTCGTTCTGACTCTAGTGACTTTTCTTATCCCTGAGCGCTGCAGGCGGCACTCGGCTACCGTACCTTCCCTTCCACTTTGTAGCAGTTGTCCGGGCTGCTCATTTTGATGTACTTGCCATCGATGCCCTGGAACACATAGAGAAGGTCCCTCACAAGAGCCGCTTCGGTGACCTCCAACGAGCCTGCAAAAGATTTGTAAAAGACAGTAAGGAACACTCTCTGTGTGACACGCCTTGCACGACTGACTCGCTGTGTGCCATACATTTGCTCCCAGGCCACATATGCCAACTCGGTGAGCTCAAGAGGCAGGACAGATGCCAGGGCCTTCTGAGGGGGAGGGCTCCTGCAGTGCCCTCCATGGAGGCCTCAGAAGACAAGGCCACCAGGCAGATCACCTCCTGCGACCACCAGGCAGATAGGGAGAGGAGAGCACAGCAAGGGGCTGTGTGACACCAGCTTACTCCATGCTTGGCCCTGAGGACCCACACTTACACAAGGGAGGCTAATGTGGTTGAGAAGGTGCATGTGTGAGTGCTCCATGGGACAGCTGCGTGGGCAAAGGCTTTCATGTGCCTGAGTTACAAATTACACTGCCCCCATGGCAGTAGCAGCCACAGCCTCAGGACCAGCAGACCATGAACCACCAGCAGATCCTGCTCCTCAGTACTGGTGACTCTACCTGCCAAGCACTGCTCCACGGTGTACACTCAAGAAAAGCACTCACAACCCCCTTGACTGCCTAATGGGACTTTAAATCCTTCAAACCACCACTGAAATGGCCAGTGAGTTTCCTTCACACTTGTGCCGCGCCTAGCTCCAGCACCCTGATCAAGACAGACACCATCCTCCACAGAGCGGGGACTTAACCCCAGAAGTAACTTTCCTGAAGGACTGAGTGGCTACCCAGGAGGAAGAGAGTGAGGTGGGAGGACGGGGCCTGGTACAAGGAGGTACAGAGTCCAACACCGAGGGAACCGGCCAGTCAGACGACAGCTGAGAGTGGGCGGCAGCAGAACTAACAGTGGGCAGCATGCAGTGAGCTCACAAGGCTTCTGGCCCCACCAGGGTCTGGTGCCTCATTCTATAAAAACTAGCATCAGGTCCTGGCTAGTGTTGAGAGTGAAATGGCTTCTCGATGCCAAGACACATCTTACCACTCGAATCCCCTTCTCTCCTTGACCTTGTCATGTTTCGAGAAAGAGCACTGGGGAGACCCTGGGAGGTAGCGGTTTGTGAAGAAGGCTGATTTGCAGTCAGAGTCCACGTAAGACGAGGCCCCAACTGCGGTCGAAGGCCAGCCCCAACTCCTGGAGCTTGATGAGGCTGTCTAGAGAAATAAAGATAAAAGCATTTATGACTTCAAACAACCAGACTCCACAAGAGACAGAAATGTTCCTAGGAATTTTCTTTACTTTATTAACTAGCTACATTAATTTATAAAGCTGATACCAGGGCTCTCCTATACCACCCATCTCCATAACAATCAGCTCCAGGTCCCTGGCACTGTCCTGGTACCGATCCAGTGTTCAGACCCGCTCCCAGCTGCATAGCTTACCTGTCCACCCGCATTACTCTTCCCTATTTGATTTTTCTACCAACACACAGCAGACATCATGCCTACACATAATCAGTTAGAAACTCTAAATTAGTTTTAACTTCAAGATCATGACCTTCATTAATTTAACACTTCCTCAGTTGATAGGTTTCAACACCTGGGCCCTGTCCCTTCCACTGGTCACCAGCCCCACCCCACCTTGTGTGCAACCTATGCAAACAGACCCTGCACTTTTAATTCATTTGGAGAATGCGCAAATACATGAAATGCAAGGCAAAAGTCCCCTGGAAAACATCACAGGCACTCTGTGGAAACCTATGAACCTGATGCTTATTTCTAGTGACAACTGTAATAAAACTACTGCTTCCTAGAACACTAAAACAGCCTCGGGCTCAAAACTGCACCTGCTACTCTAGAGTCTATACAGTACTCTGGGGAAGCCATTCTCCTCCTGCAGTCCCCTCGGTATGGGGAACACCATCACTCCTACCCTGCAGTACCCTCAGTATGGGGAGCACCACCACTCCTACCCTGCAGTACCCTCGGTATGGGGAGCACCATCACTCCTATCCTGCAGTACCCTCGGTATGGGGAGCACCACCACTCCTATCCTACAGTACCCTTGGTATGGAGAGCACCACCACTCCTACCCTTGGTATGGAAAGCACCACCCCACCTACCTTGCAGTACCCTCAGTATGGGGAGCACAACTAGTCTTCCCCTGAACTACTGTTGGTGGGCACAGACTTACTAAAAGCATTCAGTAATACTGTGCATCTGAAAAGAACTGTAAACATAAAATAAAAGCCTAATTCAGGTCAAAATTGTCTATGTAATTTTTTTCATAACAGCACTAAGCACTCTAATTTCTAAGGTCACAATTGAGACCCTTTCAGCCAAATGCGGGCTTTGGGTCAGCTGTTGGTAAATGGTACAGCTCATCACAGGGCAATGTGTGGTGCACACAGCCCATGCTCAGTACCTGCTGTACAATATAAGTCAAAGTGACTTGAGATCCCACCGTGCTCGCACGGGAAACAGCATGCTTTTGACACTGATTCTCTGACCACAACACTGTTCCACCGTGACAACCAGCAATGACAATGGCAGGACGCGAACACTGCCTGTCTTAGGCGCATATCCTTGGCTTCCATCCTCTTTGCTCCCAGCACTAACCATAAGTCTGAAAATCACAACCTAGGACAATGCACCCTGCTACTTCTTCAAGTTTTGAGTCCAACAGAAACAGCCTAGCTAAAAGCTTAGGGTTTACAGACCTACAGCCCAATACCCTGGAAGCCTGGGCAGGACACACACAGCACCTAGATGCTTCTGGTTCTATCATGTTGCATGTGCAGGTGTGTGCACATGCTGTGTGCAGGTATGTGTGTGTGCGGGTGTGTGTGTGTGTGTGTGTGTGAGTGCGTGTGTGTGTGTATGTGTGTGCATGTGTGTGTGTGCGTGTGTGTGTGTGAGAGAGAGAGAGAGAGAAAGAGAGAGAGAGAGAGAGAGAGAGAGAAAGAGAGAGAGAGAGAGAGAGAACACTCAAATTACCCAGGGAGGAAAGGCTGCACAGGTGTGGGACCACTGAGGCCACACATGCCGATGCTGCTGATTCCGCTACTGCCCAAGCTGCCAGCGCTCTGCGCCTGCGTGCTGCGGTCCTGGAGGCTCAGGGGGAGGCTCTGAGGCCTGGCATGGTAGTAAGGCATTGAGTGAGCATCTCTTGGTAATGGTTGTGCAAATAATGAAGCGTAGCTAGTTACCTGAAATGAAACGCACCGTAAACACACAGGCAAGAAACTGTAGGGCACCGTGCCCAACCTGCAGGGATGCTGTGCCCTGTCCCCGTGCTAGGGACGCTGTGCCCCTGTCTTCTGCTAGGGACGCTGTGCCCCTGTTCCTGTGCTAGTTCTGCCACTGGATCAGCAAGTCAGCGAAGGTACTGCTGAGCTGACAGGGCCAGCCCCCTGAGCTCCTGCGGTTACACAAGGAGGAACAGGCCCTCCACCCACACTCCTCAGCTCCTTGCCAGCCAAAAGTCTGCGGAGAGTCTCTCATACTAGGCCCTGCAGCAGGGAAGAGCCAGAGGCTCCAGGAAATGCACATGGGAAGGCTTACAGCAGGAAGCCTGCTGCTGTGACAGTGACAAGTGCTCCCAACTACACCAACCCTTCCAGGCTGTTGGTCCTAATTTGAGGGTCCACTCTTTAGCAGCTGCTACATCAGAATAACATAGTTTTGAAACACATCTTCTGGAAACTTCCGTTCAAAAAGAAAAAAATGACTTGACCACCTGGCCTGTAGGCTTTTAGCTTTTCTATTATTTTCTTTCCTATGAAAACATGGTGTGACCAGCCTACAAGACACAGCTAGGGCCCGCTCACCCACCTTGCTGGCTTGCTTGCGAGGATCCTCACTAAGGTTCAGCAAGAGGTAGAGGATTGACCATGTATTTTTCAAAACTCCCTGTTTAAAGTAAAAATAAAATATTACAAGAGCTATTGTCTCAACTTTGTTTTCCCTCTTATACTTATTTCCCAAATAGGCATACACTTTAAAATTCACCTGGTGACATTCACTCTGAGCTCACTTCATCAGTCATAAATGGCACTATACTCATGAAGACTGGAAGTGACTCTGTGACCAACACCCAGGTCCTTAACTCCCTGGAAACAAATCCCAAATTTACCCTGCTTTGAATTAGTAAAACTTAACCAACAACAGTGATGGTTTAAAAAAAAAAAGAAAAAACTATTACCAAAAACATGTGGATAAAGCTGGGTATGGTGGCACACACCTTTAATCCCAGCACTCAGCAGGCAGAGACAAGCAGATAGCTGTGAGTTTGAGGCCAGCCTCATTGACACAATGAGTTTCAGGTCAGTCTGGACTATATAATGTGACTTTGGTCGGGGAAGTGAACTGGTTTTCTAGATTAGTGTCCCATTTGGAGCACAAAAGAAGTCTGTAGAAAAGATAAGCTAAGGATGGAAAGTATTCCACCCCTGTGAGCACCCTGATGTTTCTAATGGAAACAGACATGCAGGCAAATGACACAACTGGAGAGGGTCCCTGGGGAATCTCTAGAAATGTGACCATGATGAGCAGGAACCACAAACAGATCCATGGGCTAGAACTGCAAATACAATGAAAACGTCTGCAGGTGTGGACAAGGCCTGGAGGCCTTTGCTGCAGTCCCCAGACACTTCACTGCACTGCGCTGCACAGGGAAGCGGCTGGGAGAAGACTGCAGCAGCCTGGAACAGAGGCAGGCCTCACAGGGCCAGTGACGGCCAGGCCCTGTCTGCACCACATGACACACTTCCTCTGACTCTGTCTCTGTCTCTGTGTCTGGATTCCATTTCTCAGTCAATAACAGCAGCTGCCATTCGCAAATAACCACAGCACCAAGCACTCTAAGTGCACCACTTCCTGTCATCACCACGATGCCAGAGACCCACTCTTCACCCACAAAGGAAACAAGAGCATGTAGGAAACCCCAGGACTCAAACCTGGCTGCTAGGCGTCACCGGCAGGCAGACATAAGACTGCTGAGAGGAGTCAACATGACAGTGGACAACAAAGCAGGAAAAGCAGGCTGCCTAAAGACATGGATACCCAGAGGCACCAGCAAAAAACAAAAGGAAGGCTCCCTAAACCACAGAGGACACCAGGCTGTATGTCTCTGAGGGGGCATGTCCCTAAAGAATGTGCCAGTGGAAAAACAGCTGGAAGACCTCTGCCTCTGTAATTAAAGTGAAGGCCAGAATCCCAGCTCTCACTTCAGAAAGGGTGTGAATGGGAAGAAATTGGGGGGGGGAGCCCCCCAAGTGAACTGGTGCATACAAAATCTGACAATGACATGTTGGAAAGCAAGCCATATATATTTTAACTAAAAAACATGCGCAACTGAGCTGACCTTCCCACATCAGCCTCCCCAGTTCTGAGACACAGGAGTGTGTTGCCACACTGGGCTTAAGAGCGGCCTCTTTTAACATAGGGAATAGGTAGTGACAGACAGATAGATAGATAGATGACAGATGATAGATAGATAGATATAGTTGATAGATACAGATAGTTGATAAATGATGGATGGATAGATAAATACAGAGGTGGATAGATAGATGATAGATGATAGATAGATAGATAGATAGATAGATAGATAGATAGATAGATAAATAGATAGATAGATAGAAAGATAGATTAGATGGATGGATGTATACAAGCAAGCATAGGAATAAAAAGTTTCAAACAAACTTTTAGAAAACAACCTTCTTAATTTCAGTCTCACAAGTGCATCTCCATCCAGTGGCCACAGCATCACACAACAGGTTTTGCTGCATCAAACTATCTCCATGATCCTAGCGAGGGCAAGCAGCTCCCTAACTACAGCACATAAACTCCCCTGTCACCTCTGCAGTGCAGAAGTCAGTCACAGATGGAGAAAGACTGAAAACAAGAAAAAGTGCTGCCGCTGTTGGGAACCACCTTGAAAGAGATGGACTGCACACAAGGCTCTCAAGTCTTCCTTCCTAGGCTCCTCTGGGTCCTTAGTCCTCTCTACCGGAAGAAGAAAGCTAAGTAAACTCAATTCCTTGCAACCAGAAATCACAAAATCTCAACTGTGGTGCAAGTATCTTTGTGAAACTGACAAATCTTTATCAAAATATTAGATTAGGAAACTATTCAAGTATCAGTACCCAATCACAAAAGGGTCAGAATTGTTTTCCCTTCTGTTTTTCACTCTAGCAACAAAATGTGTTGCTCATGTAAAACTGCATGAGGCACGGAACTTCTGCTGTGGGGCCAGGTCTGACATCCACCAGTGCACCCACTCTTGGCAATGTCATCAAGACAACTTCAATGCAAGCTGGAGAAGTCCATTTCCTATGCAACAGACAATCGCCAGCCGTCCAACAGGAAGTCCAACTAATACTTCTAACCCTGAACCTTTCAACTGCAGCTGAAAGCCATTACTGATTGCATAAAGGACAGCATGCAAGGCCACCACACACTCCCAAGCCACTCTCATTCATGGACTTCCAGAACATACCTGCGAATGAAGTTTTCTGTGGAGCTCTGAAAATAATGTGGCATCTGCTTCTCTCCTTTGTCGGATGACTGAAAATTTTAAAAGGGGATTAAGCCTATTAGTCACACACACCCTGATTCAGTGTTACGAAAGCATTGCATCTGTGCTAATAGACTGAGACCGCTGAAAAGAATACTGAACCCAGAACCCAAAGAACAGGTCAAGGAGACTTAGCAATCATTTGGTCAGCTCACCTTGCCTGTCTGACATGGGTAAAACATGGAGACTCTCAGGCTGGGTTGTCTACAAATACTGATACAGAGTGAGGCAAACTGTTCTCAACTACTAACTGAGAAGAGCTACCAGCAGAGAGGGATGGGGCATTGTCCAGGAAAGCATGAATTCACAGGACCACCAGACATGCAGTTCATCTGACTTAAGCCACACCCTAGCCAGGTGGTGCATGCTTTTAACCCTAGCCCTCAGAAGGCAGAGGCAGGCAGGTCTTAAGTCCAAGGCCAGCCTCAATGACCAGCCAAAGTTACATAGGGGTGATACCTTGTCTCAAAAACGGTCACACTCTAACATTTCTGCTAAGCTGTACACCAGTATTCCATATTGCTTCATTATGAAATAATGACTGTTTCAAAAGAAACATCAATGCATTTATTATGAATCTTATTTTCTTTTCTTTTAAATTATTTATTTATTATGTATACAGTGTTTTACCTGCATATACAATTGCACTCCAGAAGAGGGCACCAGATCTCATTGTAGATGGTTGTGAGCCACTGTGTGGTTGCTGGGAAGTGAACTCAGGACCTTTGGAAGAGCAGCCAGTACTCTTAACCTCTGAGCAATCTCTCCAGCCCTTTTTTCCCCTGCTTTTTCAAGACAGGGTTTCTCTGTGTTAGCCTTGGCTGTCTTAGACTCACTTTGTAGACCAGGCTGGCCTCAAACTCACAGCGATCTGCCTGCCTCTGCTTCCCGAGTGCTGAAATTAAAGGTGTGCGCCACCACGCCCAGCTTATTAATCTTATTTTCAATGTTTTTATTGTTCAGTTATTACTATTACTATGTGACTTCCTTGAACATCTATATTAATGACATAACTAAGGCACTGGCAAGGAGCTCACCAGGAGGCTAGGAAATCAAATTCACAAAGGAAATTACACTTCTAGGACCCAGCAGTAGGGGTCTTGGTGGAACTTAAAATGTAAGCAGTTTGGAGCTCAGAGTTCACATTTATAGGGGAGCTTGAGTTTCAATATTTGGTAACAGGCTGGAAACCCCAGTTATGCCTCTGCTTATGTAACTATTGAGACCAGGAGCCTTGTGGGTGTCTGAAACCTCCACCAGTATCAAAGCCCGTATCTTTCACGCACGAAGCACTTTGATGTTCTTTAACATATCTGATTTACAGGGCTCAGTGTCCTTGTGCTTTGGGGCCACTAAGGAAAATAAGGTGGCCCACCATGGTGGTGCACGCCTATCACCCTAGCTTTTCGGGGTGGGATAGCCAGGTCTGAAGCTGGTCTGGGCTGTGAGAAGCACAGAATAATGATAACACAGCCCTTCCTCTGGGGGCTGAGAAGGCGGTGCCGTGACCAGTGTGACAAGGTGGGCAGCAGCAGCGCACGGGCATGCTGAACTAGGATGACTCCTAGACCGCGCAGGAAGGAGTGGGTGCTACGAGACGTCAACACATTCCCTAAGGCGGTAAGTCATTTACAATCTATACATCGTTTGTTTCTTGGGTGTACTTTCTTGCCACTGTTTTTCAACCATAATTGACCACGAGTAACTTAAAACCAAGAAAGTAAAGCACCTGACAAAGAGGGCCACTGTAAGCTCACGCTGAGCTGAGCCAAGGCTGCCTTTCTAGTTTCCTTAGAACCACACTGCTCAAGTCCTCAACAGGAAAGGCACTAGATCTAACCGTGCTGGGGCCACGGCCTCGGCTGTCCACAGCCAGCAATCCTGGACTGTGTTACAGCTCTGCCAGACAACACCCACATAGATCACTGTGCCGTGCGGCTCCTAACACAGCAAAGTAGGACCCTGTGTTTTGCAGACTGACTTCCTAGGAGTGCCATTACCAGCCTGGCAAACAGTTACAAACAAAATCAAAGGCCACTTCATTTGGACAGTTTAAGAGGAGGCCCCAGTAGGAAGCAGCTACTAAGATCCACGGTAGGTTTTTAAGGCCCTCTGAAAGGCCCTGACTGCAGCATGCTCGCACGCCCTTGAAATGTGCTCTCCAAATCAGGACCAGTCAGCTCTCCTACAGAAGGCTGATGACTGCCTGCCACTCAGCGAGCCTAGATGCCACTCCAGAGGCTGAATGGAGTGGCAGAGCCGACCTCACCGAACCCAACTGCTATTACCAAACCACATGCCAAGAATATAGAACCTTCTTCTCCAGGGGCCACCACTCAAAAGAGCCTGAAGTGCCATCTCAGAAGGGAAATGCTCGCACAGCCCTGAATCACAGCAAGTCTGATGCTGACAATGAAGGAAGTGGTGATGCCTCACAGAGCAGGCTTAACTGTTAAGGCTACACATTGGAAACCAGAAAACAAGGGGTGAAGTCAGTCCCCTTATCTTTTGTATACTAAAACTAGATTGCAGTGTTATGACGCATTTAAAACAAACTTCCACTATGTTTTAGTAATGTTAATGCCAAGAAAAAAAATGAACTGTCCTTATTTTTATTAGTACCTATAATTAAAACAAGCTTGAGGCCAGCATAGATTCACATACACGTGTATATATGGGCATACGTGCAAACAAGCATATAAGGATATACACATGCATACATGCAAACACGCATATCCAGACATACACATGCACACATGTATGGATATATAAATAAACACAGACAGGCATATGTACACACACATATATACTCACATATAGATGACCATACACACATGTGCACATGTATACATGCACAAATACATGTAGATATATAATATGTATATGCACATATACATGTCACATAGAGTCTTTAGGTTTCACAAGTTTCATAATCTAACACATAATAGTCAAGAAAAATACATACGTTCTTTCTTGATTTTTTCAGCAACTAGAAATTCATCTCTTTCAACGGTGGGGGTGAAGTTGCTACCAATGACTCTCACAGCAAACTGGAACTGCTGGGCAACATCAGCTGGAAGGTGAGCAGAGGCTACGAGTTATAACTGGACAGTTTTCATCACCAGGGCACACAACTCAAGACAGCAAACCACTGTCCCCAGTCTTAACTACGAGGGCAGAAAAGCCATATGAAATCAGTGACTTGAGTGAAGAGTTCTATAAAATTTGGGAAAAGACAGCAGAGACACAGAAAAATCCTAAAGAAAAACTAAACTGGACTGGTAGCCATTTCAAAGGGAGTGACTGAAGTCACAGAATGGGCGAGGTGCTTGGAAATACGCTGGTCAAAGGCCTCTGTGCAGCTTCCAGCTCCCAGGAAGACAGAGGCTGAATCTGTGCACATGAGTTACAATGTAGATGTGTCTCTGCTTCCTTTAAAGATACATAAAAACGAGAAGGATGCAGCTTAGCTAAGATAAATGTGCCAGGGCGGAAGTGAAGCTGGAGGGATGCTGGAGAACAGACAGGTGCACAGCACTAACTCAAGGATGAGGATGCCCGCCCGATGTCTGCAAGGCCAGGCATGGGTCAGGAGGTGGAGCTGTCTTTCTTTTCTGTTGCTCTGATAAATTCTCAACCCAAAGCAACTCAAGGGAGAGTAGGTTTATCTGATTCACAATGTTAAGTTACAGTCCATCACTGCAAGGAAATCAATGGGCAGGGACATGAACCAACTGCTCACAGTACATCCAGTGAATAAAGTAATGAATTTAAAATTGTAAGCAAGTTAGCAACAGTGGTGCATGTCTGTAATCCCAGCACTCAGAGAGGCAGAGGCAGGTGGATTGCTGTGAGTTCGAGGCCAGACTGGCCTACAAAGCAAGCCCAGGACAGGCAAGGCTACACAGAGAAACCCTGTCTGGAGGTGGGGCACACACGACAAAGCAAAACTAAAACTGTATGCAGGTGCTCAGTCCCCTTTCTCCATGCTCATACAGCCCAGGCACCTGTCTAGGGAATGGTGACACCCACAGTAGGCAGGACTTCCCACAAATCAAGAAAATTCCTATGGACATTTCAGCAGGCCAACCTAGACAATCTCTCAGTGGAACAGCCTTTTCAGGTGATTCTAGATTAATCCACCTCTTGCCAACATGGCACACAGACATATCACTTTAAGCCATACCCTTCTACTCTTTGTCCCCAAAGTCTCATGTTACTCTCTGAAGTGGTTTGAATAGAAACGGTCCCCATGGGGTCATATACTTGAATGCTTGGCCATTAGGTAGTGGTGCTAAATGCGAGGGATTAGGAGCGGTGGCCTTGTTGTAGAAGTGTGTCCTTGGGGGTGGGCCTTGAGGTTTCAGAAGCCCAAGCAGGAGGTGGCTCTCACTCTTCCTGCTGCCTGAGGATCCAGATGTAGAGTTCTCAGCCCCTTCTCCCACACCATGTGTACCTGCCCATCACCATATGTCCCAACAGGATAACAAACTAAACCCCTAAAACTGTAAGCAAGCCCCAATTAAATGTTTTCCTTTTTAAGGGTTGCCATGGTCACAGTGTCTCTTCACAGCAATAGAACAGGGACTAAGACAGAAGTTGGTACTAGGAGCAGGGTATTGCTGTGACAGGCCAGGCCATGCTGATGGTTGATGGAATGTGCACTTTGTGACTTCGGACTGGAAAGCAGTTATATGTTTTAAGTGGAGCTTACCAGGCCATCCTAATTGGAACAGGGAAGACAGTGGTGCTGAAAACAAACCAGATTATAACTGCCTGGTTCAAGAGGTTTCCAAAAAGAATATTAGAAGGTGGCCGAAAGACCATCCTTATAATATTTTGTCAAAAATAAATGAATAAATAAATAAATAAATAGTGCCTTGTTTTGCCCTTGTCTGAAAAAAATCTGCCAGAGGGTAAATTGAAGAGTTTCAGATTAATGGCATTGGCAGAGATTTCAAAACAGCCTAGTATTGATTGTTGCATGGTCATTAGTGGCCAGTCAATCTTATGCAGATCTGTAATGAAAAGGAGCAAGCTGAACAAGGGAAAATACCAATTGTACAGTTTGAGGAGAAAAGAGACACCAGGAAGTGTAATGGAGCTAAGGCCAGTGCTCAGTGAGATAAAAAGCTTAAAGGAAAACCCAATGCTAAAGGGAATAAGGGGGAGCGGTGACCTCAGGGCAAGACCCACCCAGTTAAAGAACTAAGGAAAGGCTGAAGCAGTGAACAGAAAACAAAACAAAACAAAAATCCCAGAAAGATGGTGAAAATGTATTTGGACAAGGCAGCAAATTCCAGTCCTGCCAGTTTCAGCCATGTGGCTTAGTATAAAGGGTAGAAGAAAAGGGTTATGGAATCTCCCTCCACAACTGAGGAAAGATGCAGAGGGCAGGCATGCCAGGTGTGTCTGCATGGAGACCCAGCGAGGCCATGCTGTGAAGCTGTGAGGGTGAAGCCAGAGTTAAATGTTTTCTTTAGAACAAATGACATGGGGGCTGGAGAGATGGCTCAGAGGTTAAGAGCACTGACTGCTCTTCCAGAGGTCCTGAGTTCAATTCCCAGCAACCACATGGTGGCACACAACCATTTATAATGTGACTTGATGCTCTCTTCTAGCCTGCAGGTTTACATGTAGGCAGAGCACGGTATACATAATAAATAAAGATCTTTAAAAATGAAAAGAAAGAAATGACACAGACATGGTGTCTCTTTACAACAGAACACTAAGAAGCCCCCATAATGTCAATATAAAATACAGTCCAATTTTAAGTCTACAAAGTCTTGAGATTTTTCAATATTTTGAAAGTTCAAATTTTTTCTATAAAATCAAAAACAATGTATACATTTCTAACATATAATGGCATAGAACAAATGTACAATTTTCAAAATGGAATAATCAAAGCAAAACTCCAAATCCAATATGGCCAAAACCAAACCCCGTAGCTCCATGTATAACACCTGGGGTTTGTAATGAAGCTGGCTGGGTTCCGCAGGCTTCAGGCCGCCCATTCCTTCAACCCTTCAACTTGTGGCACGCACAGCTTCTCTTTCCAACTTAGTCCAGTTCCACTTCCTGCCTGTAGCTCTTCTTGGCACATGTCCCATGATCCTGGCATCCCTAACACTAGCCACTGAGGGCTTGCTTCTCTCTGGGGACCTCAACCCTGCCAGCAGCTCTCCCTCACTCCTTCCTTCTTGTGTCTTTCATACTTTCAAAACCAACAGCACATAAAGGGAGCCATCATCTGGAGGTATAGCCTACACCCATGGACCATAGAAACATCAACTCCTGTGTGCTGCCCTTGAGGAAACACTTTCCTGATGTCCAGTGCAACCACAAGGTGCTGAGCTCTGTATCAGCCAAAGCTGCTTTTCTGTCTGTTCTTCCTTGTTATAAACTTGAAGACGGAACACACAGCTAACAAATAATTCATTGTTTTTAAATTCAACTTCACTCAAAATCTCACAGAACTGGCAAATGACGCGAGACCTTAACAAATCTTACAGGCTTGCCCCTGAGCCACCTTGTGACTCAGTCCTTCTCGAAGTGCTCATGACAAGGCTTCCACTGTCCTCATATTCTCTCACTATCCGAGATCCAAAGAGAAACCCCTGAAACTCTCCTCATGGCACCTGATGGCTTTTCTAGCCCCAAATTCCATTGTTTCCATATTCTTCCCACAAACAGTTCCAAAGACACAAAGCCACACAGTCATGCCCCTGGCCCACCCTAATCTAGATAACACCACAGTCATGCCCCTGGCCCACCCTAACCTACATAGTCCCCACAGTCACACCCACGGGCCACCGTAACATAGAGAATGCCTCATTGAAACTCCCTTCCCAGATAATTCTCTATTGTGTCGAAATGACAGTTAAACCTAACTATCCACAGGGACAAATGTCAAGAAAAAAAAACATTAAGCTGGGCATGATGGCACACGCCTTTAATCCCAGCACTCGAGAGGCAGAGACAGGCGGATCGCTGTGAGTTCAAGGCCAGCCTGGTCTACAAAGAGAGTCCAGGACAGAGAAACCTGTCTTGGAAACCAAAAAACCATTAAATACATTAGACACTCTGCAGAAGCCTAGAGAGGTGCAGCAAGGAAAGGAGTGTCATTCTCTCAAGGGATAGGTAAGAAGGGAAGGAGCTGCATATGTGGAGGAAAAGCCAGTCCCCGCCCAGTAACCCTGACAACCACTGATCCCATCCAGGCAAACCTCAAAGTATAAGACATACAGCAAGTCAGCAAAGACTAGTGATCAAAGTCAGAGTCTGGCCTCAGAGGCGCAGGAAGCTGAGAGGAAAGACAGGGGCAGTTCCAGTTCCCAACAGCAGCCAGGTCCTTAATAACCCTTCCCCAGGACTCAGGACCGAGGAAGCTGAGAGAAAAGACAAAGACGGGCGAAGCTCCCAGCAGCAGCAAGGTCTCCGGCAGTTCTTCCATGAAAAAGCCCGGCACCTGCTTTAAGTACCATCAAGGCATACGGAACAAACAGAGATGCATACAGAGGGGAGGGGCGGGGAAGGGGAAGAGGCAGCTTCTGGGCCCGCTAGTCTGCTCAACACAAGAAAACAAGAGGGCCTGTTCCAAATGGAAGGGAGGGCAAGGACTGGAGCTAGAGGTTGTCCTCTGCTCTCCACACACACATGTGCTCTCATTCTCACACACGAATGAACTTGCCTGTGCGCGTGCTCACACACACACACACACACACACACACACACACACACACACAGATTTTTTTAAGTAACTGCAATTAGCCATCATATTTTCTTTAACATTAACAGAATTAAACCAGAAATCAGTGTCAAATCTGAAAAATCACCAACAGCCTTAGTTAAAGCGACTACTTCTGTGATGAAACACCGTGACCAAAAGCAACTTGGGGAGGAAAGGGTTTATTTGGCTTACATTCTATGTCACCTCTCATCATCAAAGCAAGTCAGGATGGGAAGAAATCTGGAGACAGGAGCTGATGCAGAGGCCATGGAGGAGTGCTGTTTAATGGCTTGCTCCTCATGGCTTGCTCAGGCTGTTTTCTTGTAGAACCCAAGATCACCAGCCCAGGGATGGTCCCATCCACCACTAATCCCACCACTTAATTCACTAATTAAGAAAATGCCCTACAGGCTTGCCTACAGCCCCATCTTAAGGAGACATTTTCTCAATCAAGTCTCCCTCCTCTCATGACTACAACATGTATCAAGCTGACACTGGGCAGCCAGCACACCAAGTATTCAGAGCCAATCTGAATTCCCGAGAAAAGGATCCTCACAGAGGAAGAGGGGCTAGAATACCTGGCTAGTATACACCGCCTTACCCACCTAGGGCCGAAGAAGATGACGTAACTGCTCCATAAGTCTCCTTATCACATCCCCAGACTACAAAAGACAGCAGAGGGTCTGGTAAAAAAAAAAAAACCTGCAAGGCTTGCACTCTTACTAATGCCGGGTCCAGCAGACACTGTGCAGAAAAGCGCTTGTGGAGAGATCGCCCTAGAACTTATTAGGAGGTTGATTTCACTGAAGTCAAACCGGCCTGATATGGTAATAAATACCTTCTAGTTTTCATAGACACCTTCTCGGGGTGGGTTAAGGCATTCCCCACGAAAAAGGAAATGGCAAATGTAGTGGCCAAGAAGAAACTTGAAGAAATCCTTCCCCGGTTCGGGATACCTAAGGTAATTGGGTCGGTCAATGGGCCTGCCTTTGTCGCCCAGGTAAGTCAGGGACTGGCCAGACAATTGGGGATAAATTGAAAATTACATTGTGCTTACAAACCCCAGAGCTCAGGAGAGGTAGAAAGGACAAATAAAACTATAAAGGAGACCTTAACAATATAGACCTTAGAGACTGGCGGGGTGATTGGACAGCCCTTCTCTCCCTTGCCTTGTTCCAGGTACAGAACACGCCTGGACCGTTGGGACTGACACCCTTTGATATACTGTTTGGTGCACCACCACCTCTGTCTAAAATCCTAGAGAGTGTGGTGTGTCCCGATAACAGTTTTGTACCTTCCACCCATCTTTTAGCCCATTTAAAGGCTCTCGAGACGATCAGGCGAGAGATTTGGGAACAGCTGAAAGATGCCTACACTGCTAGAGACCCTACAGTTCCTCATCAGTTCGAGATTGGAGACACCGTCTTGGTATGGAGACACGGAGCTGAGAATCTCGAGCCATGGTGAAAACGACCCTACCTGGTACTGTTAATGGCTCCAACTGCCATTAAGGTAGAGGGAATCCCCACCTGGGTCCATGCTTCACATGTGAAAAGGGCTCGTCTTGAGACTAATCAAGATAAATGGATCCTAAAAAAGACTAATAATCCTCTAAAGCTGCGTCTGCATCACAGAGGCAACCCTAAGTCAGGACAATAACCCTCATGCTCCGATACAACAGACTTGGGAGGTGATCAAAAAAAGGGGAACAAAAACAGGCTAGATAAAAGACAGAGGGACAGAAAGGACTGTACCCATGTGATTAAGTCTGAGCTTACCCCAGATCTGCCTATGCAATTTGCTGATGTTCAAATATTTGAAACAACCAATCGTGTATGGCCGCGCCAAAACTTCCCGCTCCCCCTGACCCTTGCCCATATAAACCCCTAACCCCTGGGCTTCTGGGTCGACCCCTCTGTCTCCTGCGTGAGATCCATGTCGACCCGGAGCTCCGCCAATAAACTGCCTCATGTGTTTACAGCAAGACGGTTGTTTGTGTGTCTTTGGGTGCACGCCATCCCGAGGCTTGAGTGAGGGTCTCCCTTCGGGGATCTTTCACTACCACAGCAAAGTGGGCCGAAATGCTTTGAGGTCTGGCTTCTTAGAAGCACTATTCGCTACTTGAACTCTCTGGGGGAAAAAACCTAGCATCGTTCAACCCTGGACTCATCACCAGAGGCAGAAATGACAGCAGAGTGCGAAGCATGCAGAAGCAGAGCTGCAGTGTGCGGTGCATTCTGGACAAGGAAGCAAAAGCAAAGCCCTGCTACAGCAGCTCAGGCTGGGGGCCCCCCGGGCAGGGACATCCCGCACGGGTGCCGCATCCCTTTCCTTCCGCGGGGGCCAGGGATAACAACTACCCCGCCAGCCAGTGTCATGGCGCTCAGCGTCCACAGCTCGCAGCCCCGCCGCATGTACCTTCGCTCCGACCCAGGATCCGGCAGCACAGTTTCTGCAGCAGAACTTGGGGCGAGTTCTGATCCAGGGTTTCCATTACTGCGCCCGGACTGCGCGCCACAGCCTCCCCTTGCCCCAGGATCCCACGCCCAGAGTACGACGCCGCCATATTCACGGAAGCGGCAAATGTGCCTGCCTCCCTTTATGCACTGCCTCCCGCGCGAGGCGCGCATGCGCCCCCACCTAGTCGCCGGTCTTCACAGATTCAAGAGCATTATCAGACAACCACCAGACCATTGGACGACCAATGCCCGGATGACCCACTTACCAGAGCTTGTTGCTGACAGAGCGGGTGACCTTCGCTCCGCCCGCCATCCTTAACCCTTCCACCTTGCTACTCGAAGCTGGCGAGACCCCAGTACATCATTGTGAAGAGATACTGGCTGAAGAAACAGGGACTCGGTCAGACCTCACTGACTGGCCATGGCCTGGGGTAATAACTTGGTTCACCGACGGAAGTAGCTTTGTGGTAGCAGGTAAGCGGTGAGCTGGGGCAGCGGTAGTGGATAAAAAGTCTGTCATCCGGGCCAGCAGTTTACCAGAAGGGACGTCGGCCCAAAAAGCTGAACTTATTGCTTTGACCCAAGCACTAAGACTGGCAGAGGGAAAGGTTATCAATATCTACACTGATAGCCGGTATGCTTTCGCAACAGCTCATGTCCACGGAGCAATTTATAGACAACATGGGATGCTGACTTCAGCTGACAAAGACATTAAAAAAAACTCTTAGTTTGTTAGAGGCTGTCCATTTGCACCACAAGGTGGCGATCATCCATTGCCAAGGACATCAAAAAGAGACTGGCCCCATAGAAAGGGGGAACCAAATGGCTGACCAGATGATAAAGAGGCGGCACAAGGACCGATGATTCTAAGAGCTAAGGTTATGCCCCAACATGCTGAGGGGATTCCCGAGAAAAGGATCCTCACAGAGGAAGAGGGGCTAGAATACCTGGCTAGTATACACCGCCTTACCCACCTAGGGCCGAAGAAGATGACGTAACTGCTCCATAAGTCTCCTTATCACATCCCCAGACTACAAAAGACAGCAGAGGGTCTGGTAAAAAAAAAAACCTGCAAGGCTTGCACTCTTACTAATGCCGGGTCCAGCAGACACTGTGCAGGAAAGCGCTTGTGGAGAGATCAACCTAGAACTTATTGGGAGGTTGATTTCACTGAAGTCAAACTGGCCTGATATGGTAATAAATACCTTCTAGTTTTCATAGACACCTTCTCGGGGTGGGTTAAGGCATTCCCCACGAAAAAGGAAATGGCAAATGTAGTGGCCAAGAAGAAACTTGAAGAAATCCTTCCCCGGTTCGGGATACCTAAGGTAATTGGGTCGGTCAATGGGCCTGCCTTTGTCGCCCAGGTAAGTCAGGGACTGGCCAGACAATTGGGGATAAATTGAAAATTACATTGTGCTTACAAACCCCAGAGCTCAGGAGAGGTAGAAAGGACAAATAAAACTATAAAGGAGACCTTAACAATATAGACCTTAGAGACTGGCGGGGTGATTGGACAGCCCTTCTCTCCCTTGCCTTGTTCCAGGTACGGAACACGCCTGGACCGTTGGGACTGACACCCTTTGATATACTGTTTGGTGCACCACCACCTCTGTCTAAAATCCTAGAGAGTGTGGTGTGTCCCGATAACAGTTTTGTACCTTCCACCCATCTTTTAGCCCATTTAAAGGCTCTCGAGACGATCAGGCGAGAGATTTGGGAACAGCTGAAAGATGCCTACACTGCTAGAGACCCTACAGTTCCTCATCAGTTCGAGATTGGAGACACCGTCTTGGTATGGAGACACGGAGCTGAGAATCTCGAGCCATGGTGAAAACGACCCTACCTGGTACTGTTAATGGCTCCAACTGCCATTAAGGTAGAGGGAATCCCCACCTGGGTCCATGCTTCACATGTGAAAAAAGCTCGTCTTGAGACTAATCAAGATAAATGGATCCTAAAAAAGACTAATAATCCTCTAAAGCTGCGTCTGCATCACAGAGGCAACCCTAAGTCAGGACAATAACCCTCATGCTCCGATACAACAGACTTGGGAGGTGATCAAAAAAAGGGGAACAAAAACAGGCTAGATAAAAGACAGAGGGACAGAAAGGACTGTACCCATGTGATTAAGTCTGAGCTTACCCCAGATCTGCCTATGCAATTTGCTGATGTTCAAATATTTGAAACAACCAATCGTGTATGGCCGCGCCAAAACTTCCCGCTCCCCCTGACCCTTGCCCATATAAACCCCTAACCCCTGGGCTTCTGGGTCGACCCCTCTGTCTCCTGCGTGAGATCCATGTCGACCCGGAGCTCCGCCAATAAACTGCCTCATGTGTTTACAGCAAGACGGTTGTCTGTGTGTCTTTGGGTGCATGCCATCCCGAGGCTTGAGTGAGGGTCTCCCTTCGGGGATCTTTCACTACCACAGCAAAGTGGGCCGAAATGCTTTGAGGTCTGGCTTCTTAGAAGCACTATTCGCTACTTGAACTCTCTGGGGGAAAAAACCTAGCATCGTTCAACCCTGGACTCATCACCAGAGGCAGAAATGACAGCAGAGTGCGAAGCATGCAGAAGCAGAGCTGCAGTGTGCGGTGCATTCTGGACAAGGAAGCAAAAGCAAAGCCCTGCTACAGCAGCTCAGGCCGGGGCTCACAAAACACATTTATGCTCACAATATCAAAGGAAAGACAGATAGAAACACACACACACACACACACACATGCACACACACACACAGAACAAGAGATATACATATGTCTAATCCAATATACAGAAACACAGAACACACAAACACATGCGCTTATAAATACAAATAGAAACATACACAAAAGAGAAACAAATGTATACATGAGCATGTAAACACAGACAATTTATGCTCACTTCTACAAACAGACAGATAGTCAGATGGACAGAAACACACAGACACAAACACACACACACGTGCGCGTACATATCTGTACACAGACACATAAATACAGATATACAGAGAGATACAAAGAAACACACTTAGAAATACAAATACAGTGAGAAACATATAACCAAACAAATTAGTGTGTGTGTGTGTGTGTGTGTGTGTGTGTGTGTGTGTGGTGTGTAATAAACTGATTCACATAACTACTTCTGTGCAATTATACTAAGACTTTGAGGAAGGTGAACAAAGACTACATTTGGGGAGAATCAATTGAGAAAACAATCCCCTGAACTTATTACCTCAAATTTCAGAATTAATGAACATTCATCTCCTTATCAAGGAGACCATAATGAGAAAAGACTAATTATTTCTTCATTACAAGAAAAAGTAGGATCACATTCAGTTGCTCTGTTACAGAATCACTGATTTTCACTGATAAATGGTGTCTTTCATTCCAATACCTTTGTGTTTGAAGATCTGTACAAATTTCTAGATTTATTGTGTCAGCATAAAAACATTTAGAAACCAAGGTTTTGGGGAAACATTTCCTAGTTCACTCAGTTAATCATCTGAGAGACTCTTAAAATACTATGACATTGATAAGATCATGTATAATCCAATAGAAGAAACACTGCCTTCGAACAGATATGACCAAGTTTTTTCTCATTGTCAAATGGCTGATTTTCTACCTGTTGTAGAAGCACTTCATGAAAGACATGGGCCAAAACATATGCAGCATTGTATATGTCATAACTGCTATCACTGAAGACCATGTCAAAGTCTGTGCCATTAGCCATTCCAATGAGGCATTGGATGAGCAGTTCTTCATTGTCTTACAGTTAGATGCTGAGGCTTCGCAGTTAAAGTTCATCCACTTCAGTCTTGCCAGATATTTATCTGAGTATTTGAGAGGGTTCAATGTCTGGACAAAATTTTTAAAACCTGAAATCTTACCATGGTGCTGTGCAAAAGCAAAAGTCCCATGGAATGTGTCAAGTGTGAGATCTCTCTTACTTGTAGGAACATCCCACTGTGAGGTAGTGACCCATGTTCTTCATATACCTAGAGATTCCCACATTCTAAAGGCCACAGCAAGAGTACTGTCTGTGTCACCATCATGATGTCATGATTTGGTTGTAATATACTTCAGCTCTTGACATGTATACCTCCATGTTCAGTGTGATCATGTTCACAAAGGCAAAGCAGACTGTATCCTTTTCCATTTCTCTTTTCAAATCTGAGAGAAATTGTGTACCCTGTTCATTGTCAGAGATGGCCAGCTCTACCCAGTTGCAGTTTAAATAAAGTAAGAAGGCGACAAGGGCCATGGGGAGAGATGTATCCTCATGGGCCATCTGATAAATATAGGGAAATTGTACATGGTCATTCTGGAGAGGATGGAAAGGCCCATAAGTAAAATGAAGATCCTAGAACACAGGGAGCGGCATGAGGTAGCATGTACTTTTAAGAACTTGTGAACACATTTAATCTGTAAAAATCTCTAGAAATTCCCCTTAACTATTACTTCTCCTATTATCCCTATTTCATATAAAGAAATTCCAGATCCCCATCAATTATCTGAATAATATCATTGAACTACAGAGATTGACATAAGGCCAGTAAGACCAGTCTCCTCTTTACACCCTTTTTTTTTGCATCTTATCAAAGCCACCAATGGAGACACAAATTAATTAAATTTTAACCCAACAAACTCTCACCTGCTGAGGTTCATGGCTGTACATGAATGTGTGGTATAGTACAGATGCTTCCCAGTTTTGTCCTGTAAGAAAAACTGTACAAGTGACTACTTGGGCACAGTCATAATTAGGAGAAAACAAATGAGTTGGTTAAGAAACATGAATGAGAGCTTTTAATTCTGAAACACTTATAAAATGTGGTACTGGAAATACTATAGATATATTTGGTAGAATATCATGGTTTCTGTTTATTTCATCCAAGGAAAAAGCCAAAACCATAGGAAACTGGCTTTCAGCTGGTGTTCTGTAAGATGGTACAATATTTACTATGTACGGAAGTATACACATAATCATTTGAAATCAATACAATGACTATCATGTACTTGAAGATATTGTCTTTATCCCTATGTTTGGAACAATTATCCCATGGAATAAAGTTTGCAAAGATAAAAGTATGGAATTTTGCAACACCTATATAATTTCATGTGAGTTCATTTACACAAAACATTCATATTCCATGGAAAGCATTTCCATCGGTGGTTATTGAATACTTACTTAGAAGGTAAAGACAAGGCCACAGGTTTTGACCAAGCTATAAACCTGATTATGTATTCATTTATTAATTACATAGAAATATGAAAATTACACATGATGTTTGAGCCTCTGAGTTTCTGGTATTTCCATATGAAATTAACTGAACTGACTAAGATAGTGAAAGAATGACTGGTGAATGCACGGGAGTGTTTCTGGAGCAACATTTGGTACCAAGATTAAATCCATTATAATTATTTGGAGATATATATATCATATTCTCTCCTATCCATCTTCATATTGTTGTTTTGCTTTTTAGATTATATTTGAGGCAGAGCATCTTTTTTCTGGTTTATTTTCCAATAAATGCACATGCAGGAGATGCATATTTAAATAGATGCATGTCTGATTTTGGAAATCAATATGTTACCTTATCAGAAAACTGGTAAAAGATTAACCTCCAGACATAGGTGTACCATACCTGGACATCTATCCTAGGACACTTGCTCAATTATGTTCATAACAGCCTCATTCATAATAGCTAGAGTCCAGAAAACATTGATGTCACTCAAACAAACAATGGAGAATAAACAATGAAATACTACTCAGATATAAAAACAAAGAAAATCATAATTTTTTCATACAAGTAGACTAGAAAACATCTGCTGAGTGTGATAACCTAGACTAACAAAAATGCACATGGATATGATTACTTAGCCATATAGTACAGGATAAGAATACTAGAATTTACTTAGCCAAAGAAAATGAGTAAAAAGGAGGAACCCAGAGAGGATGCTTTATTCACCCTCAGAAAGGGAAATATAATAGATAGCAGAAGAAGTTAAAGATACAGAACAAGGTAGGAGAGAAAGTTCAGATAGAAATGAGGGTGGATACCAGACCTGGGGAGAGCTGATGCAGCAGGTCAGAGGGCCTGAACAGTAAGAATTAAGGCATGTGTGGATATATCTCTCTGACAAGAAGGATAAATAAGACAGTTCTGGGATGATATGGTGGTGACTGAGATGAGAAGACACCCTCTAACTAGACAGAACTCCTAACGGAGGAAGGGGAATACCAACCAACCAACAAGAACTATGACTCGAAATTTACCTTTCCTACAAGATATGCAGGGATAAAAATAAAGCAGAGATTAGGGAATATCCAAGCAATGCCTGGCCCAAACTGAGACTCAGAACACAGGAGAGAGACAACCTCTGACACTACTATTGATACTCTGCTGTGTTTCAGACACCAGTGAATCAAAACAGATGCTAAGAATCAAAACCAAATATTAGACAAATGTTCAGATTCTTGTAGAAAAGTAGGAGGAAGTATAGAAGGATGAACAACTAACATAAACTACACAAGAAATCAACAGTCAATTTATCAGGGCACAGAGGGAGTTGTGGAGACTCAATCACCTACCAAGGATCCTCTAAGGCTGGACCTAGGACTCCTACACAGATGTAGGTGATGCGTAATTCAGGCTTAGTGTGGGTCCCCTAGTAAGGGGAGCTTAGATTGTCTCTAACATGGACTCTGTTGCCTGTTTTCTTTACTCTCTTTCCCTTGGTAGGGATTCATTTTCAGGCCACATGGGAAGAGTACACACTCAACCTTGATGTGATTGTTGAGTTGAAATGATTTGGTGGGGGAATCCCCTCCTTTGAATAACAGAGAATGCAGATGGAGTAGATGGAGAGAGAATGAGGCAAGGAATAGAGGAGGGAGGGGGCAATGATCAGTAAGTAAAATACATAAACAAATATATTACATAAAAATGTTGTATGCCTGTATGTGTCTGGATGCATGGACATAAGCAATGCTCTTTTATGACATGGACAAAAAAAATAAATTGAGGTTTTTTATTCTATTTATGGGAAAAATCATTCCTGTCTCTTGCTAGTTATTTCCTATCACCTGAATAATAAGCATCAAATATAATCCTTCACTCGGAATGATTCACTCATATTTAAATATAATTAGATTTTCATTTAGAAATGTACATTTGAGTTATCTTTGTCTATACAAATAGCTCCTTTTAGAATACCTTTATTACAGCACAGAAAAAATGCCATTGGAAACTTCAGTTAAACACATTAGAAAGTTGATACTTGAACTTGTGTGACAGAAGCAGTAACTCTTGCATACTAAACATAAACAACGTCAATTACTTGAGCTACCAGAGTGGTCTAGTAGTCTAAAGTGCTTTCTGTGCTTGGAAACAACAGTCAGAAACCCAGAAAGCAAAAAATATGTAGAGTAGCCACATGGTAAAATATGCAATTATAGTTAGTAAAATTACTAAAAGAGACATGTAAGTAGTAACTGTGATAAAAGTGTAGGAAAAGAAACAGCTTAGACATAAAAAGAAGTCACATATTTCTTAAAGAACTGCAGAGATGGGCTACTAGGAAACTTCTCTATTTCTGTTCTCAAGCACTGTCAACTATAAATGCCACAAATGTAACTCAGTCAGCTCACAAGTGAAGATGGAGTCACCACTATTAGTGATAATGTTTCTTCCCAAACATAAAATTTACAATTTAAGCATTCTTTCTTTGTGCTAAAACATATTTTGGCCACACTTCCAGTTGTACTATCAGAGCACTAGCATCTTCCTGAGAATAAGGAACATCTGGAAATTGGAGTGAGATTTGTTTCTGCCAATATTACATGTTTGCAAAATACAATGTAAAGAGTAAAGCATACAGGAAATCTTTCTGATTATTTTAATAAAAATGGCAAAAATTAAGTTGGAATATAAGATTTTTTATTTCTCTTTATGAGAACAGGAATCACTCCTCTCTCTTCCTAGTCATTTCACATCATCTGAACAACAAACATGTGGTCTTTGGTTCCATAAGATAAGTGGGCTGAGCAACCAAAAGTGAGCAAGCCAATCAATAAACAGCATTCCTCATGGCTCCTGCCTCTAGCTCCTGCTCTGGTTGAGTTCCTGCCCTAACTTCATTCTATAATGAACAGTGATGAAGAAATATAGCTAAATATGCCAGATATTTTTATATCCACTTTAGACCTGCTAGAGTCATCTCAGAGGAGGAAACATCAATTAAGAAAAGGCCTCCCTAAGACTGGGTTGTAGGCAAGCCTGTAAGGTATTTTCTCAAATAGTGATTGATAGGGATTGGCCCAGCCCGTTGTTGGCGGGGCCATTCCTGGACTGGTAGTCCTGAATCCTGTAAGGAAACATGCCAAGAAAACCATTATGAGATATACAGTAAATAGAAGCCCTCTGTGGCCTCTGTATCACCCTCTGCCTCCACTTGTGGGCCTTCTTTGAGATCCCTGTCCTGATTTTTTTTTCAGTGATGGGCTACAATGTAAAAATATAAGCTTAATAAAAGTTTTTCTCTCCATCTTGTTTTTGGTCATGGTGTTTCATCACAAAAATAGTAACAATAATTTTTAAAAAGCAATATATATTTTTTTTTCCTCCCAATTTGCTCTTGGTCATGGTATTTCACTATTTTGTTTAGTTTTTTAAAATCTGTTTGTGTGTGTTTCAATTGCAGTCTTGGTGTTTTCTTTTACTCTTTTTGTTTTGTGTTTAGAAACAAAAGCTCACTAACTCTTTATAGCATTGACAGTTCTATAACTTACTATGTAGACAAAGCTGGCCTAGAACTGAAAGAGATCTGCCCATTTATGCCTTCTGAGTACTGAAAATGAAAGTGTGGTCTACCGTTCTAAGCTAAATGTTCACTCTTTTCTCTCTTTCTTCTTTCTTTCTTTCTTTCTTTCTTTCTTTCTTTCTTTCTTTCTTTCCTGAAAACAGTGTTTCCCAGGATAGCCCTGGTTGGTGTTATATTCTCTAAGTATACCAGGCTGGCCTTGAACTCACAGATCATCTGCTTCCTGATGCTGTGGTATCATCAAACCTGCCATCCCTGTTTTTAAAAATAATGATTTGCTTGGGTTTTGTTAAATTTGTCTATTTGCATTTTAAAGACAGAGAAGGGGTGGCAGAAATTTGGATGGGTTTGAAGATAGAAGAAAAAAGTAAAAAAAAGAAAGTAGAAAATATCATTTCATTATAAAAGAAAGATATTATATATGTTCATGAACATGCGCATCTTTAAATATATTAGACAAAATGAATATTTAACCAATCTATGAAATCCAGAATTCAAACTCAGTGTATCAAAATAATGAGACAGAATCAGTTAATTTATGTTGAGTTTTAATACATGCTTATGACACACTATGTGCTATCAAAACATGACTCTAGGATAAAGTGGTGAAATCTCACTTATAAATTTTCCATTTCCTAATCAGAGCTTTGTGTTAGGAGGCTTGGAGATCCTCTGCTGATTTACCATGAAATATGTAGTAATGATTGAATTCTATAATATATTGCAAGCCTATGATTACATGAATAGAGTCAAAATGATACTTATTATATCTATGTATGAAGTCATTTGAATCTATACTATCCATTGGCAAAAATTGTACTTATTTTTCTTGTGTCTCACAAATGACCTTCCACAGTTTTTATTTTATCTTGTGCTTTAAAATATTCATTATTTGTTTTACAATTATCTAATAAAAATTATTATATTCACCTCCACCACCACACCTTCTCATAAGCACTCTCTCCACTCTTACCTTCATACCCAACTAAGTCTGTGTTTTTATTCTTTTTTTCACTTTACTATACTTTGTGTCCTATAAATACTATTGTAATTGGGGCCTTTCCTTGAGTGTTCTCAATCCTCTAGGGATCACAACACTGAAGAAACTGACCATATTTCACCCAATAACTGTCAAATCTCAATAGCATCTCAGCTAGGGGTGAGAGATTTTTGTGCCCATCTCTTCTGCATGATGGTATTTTGCCTTGTTTGAGAATGGCCTTACACATGCTGTCATAATCTTTGTGAGTTCAAATGTGTAACTAATATGTTTTGGACAGAAAATACTGTTTCCTAGAGATTGTCCACAGCCTCTGGCCATGACAACCTTCCCCCTTATCTTCAGCCATGACCCCCAGCCTTTTGAGTAGGCATGTGATATGTAAGTCACATGTATGGCTGAGCACTTCATAGTCTTTTACAATCTCTGATATACTCTGTCATTGCTTTCTTTGTTATTTGCCATCTGCTGGAAAAAAAGCTTTGCTGATGAGGGCAGAGGGATGCACTAATGCATGTGTACAGCAATAATAAACTAGGGCTTAAGTTCATACTGTGTCCATTTAACAGAATTATATCGTTAAGTCCATCCCTGGGTCTGTAACCTACCTAGTTACAGACTTAGCTATTTTTATAGTGCCAAACATGTGTTCCATATTATTGAAGGGACCTTATATCAAAACATTAAAAATGTTGGTTCAACATATAATATTTGTGCCCGTTTTTATACTAGAAGGCATATCATATATGGCCAGCCATTATTATAGCCCTCATGGTTCACAGATGAGTGAGAGTTATGATTATTTTTATTTTCTTTAGTACCATGCATAGTACCTTTCAGCACTATGAATATACGCAGGAAAGATAAAGCATCCAAGTGAGTAACAGCTTGATATTTCCACGTTGTGTAATTCAATTATATAGCATTCTCAACAGTGGCATCTTGCCATCAAGATTGCAGGATGCAATCTTGTACCTTCCTAATATAAATTCTAGATAATGAATAGTAAAGATGTACAGCATATGACTTTCTTAGCGTGAATCAGAGTAGTCATTCCCACAGTTTACAAGTTTACTGAGATGTCCAAAATTCTGGTGTGTTATTTTGGTACCTGACATTTCGATTTGATTATGATATGTTTTTTACTTAAAATATTTTCAATGCTCGTCTATGGATTTCTATTTTAATCATTGTAGTCTGTCGCCCTGCTCCTAAATTTTGTGGTTTTCATTATTTTCCCCTGCTAAATACAATCACATCTTTACTTATTAGTTTTAAATTAGGGCATATACAAAGTCTTTTGGGTTTTTTTTTCTGTGAAGTTTTCTGTGAAGATAAATACATTAGGTTTAAAAGAAACACACCTCAGAGCATGCACACAATCTGTAAATTTTAGCACCACCTCAGAAAAAGAATATATTGGAGATATGAAAAATACAAAGTCCTTTGAGACAGCATGCATAGCAGATATATGTTATACCAGCAGCTACACTAAATTAAAATAAGCTTTTGAAAAGGAATAGGGAATTACAAAGAATCATAGTTGCAAACATTTTGCTGAAGGAAAACAAACCACTAAGTGGCTAAAATGCCAGAATTTGGAAGAAAATTTTGACATCTAAAAATGCACTATTTCTTTTCTTTTCAAGTATGTTTACTATAGAATTAATCTCCTTCCGTTAATATCTTTACAAACTATTTTTAAAATATTGATTTTCTTTTGAACCCTGAACAATGTCTTAATATGAAATATTTCTATATCCAAGTAAAGAACAATTTACTAACTATAATCTTAAAGAAACTTTTGTGAACAGCACATTTTGACACTAAAATGAATACCCTACCACACAACAGGGATATATGCTCAACCATGTTCATAGCTGCTTTATACATAATAGCCAGAACATGGAAACAGCTAAGTGTCCCTCAGTAGAAGAATGGAATAAGAAATCATGGTACATTTACACTAATGGAATACTACTCAGCTATTAAAAACAAGGAATTCCCAAAATTTGTGGACAAATGGATTGATCTGGAAATTATCATAATGAGTGAGTTCACCCAGAAGCAAAAAGAGACAAACGGTATATACTCACTTATATCAAAACACTAATCCAAGGGATACGTACCATAAAAAACTTTACTTACCAAGAAAGTGGGTCAGAGGAGAGGACATCCTATTGAGACTTTAGGCGAGAGTAGCATGGAAGAATGGGGAAATAGTAGGATCCACAGGGTCCTGGAAACCTACAAGAAGAACTTTATGACAGGCAGATCTGGGTCCTGGGGTCCTCCTCAAACTAAGGCACCAGCCAAGGAGAATATAGGCAGTAAACTTCGAACCCCTACCAAGACCTAGCCGACGAACATGATATTCTCCACCGTTGAGTGGAGAGTGAGATTTGACTCTCACATGAACTCTGGTGCCCCTTTTCTGACCACGTCCCCTGGATGGGGAGGCCTGGCGGCACTCAGAGGAAAGACAGCAAGTTACCAAGAAGAGACTCAATATTCTAAGAGCATATATAGGGGGAGGAGGTCTCCCTCAGTCACAGACATAGGGGAGGGGAAAAGGGGGGAAGTGGGAGGGAGGCAAGAATGGGAGAAAACAGGGGAAGGGCTAATGATCAAGATGTAATATAAATAAATTAATAAAAAAATAACAAAACCATAAGGACATCAGTTCGGAGGAATGATTCTCCTGGTGTTGCCAGCAGGATTTCTTCTGCTGGAACCTGGAGTAACCAGAACCTGGAACCTCAGCAGGAGCTGGAGCCCTGAAGCTTTCCCTTGAGTGGTTCTCTCTATGAGCATCTCGAAGTGGAGCAATGAACAGCCAAAACAATCCCAAGTCTCCAAAGGCCCCACCTCCTGTTTTGCGTTCATTTATATATCTCCTCCCAGAGTCTGTTCATAGATCTTTTCAGCTGACAACAATCAAGTTCCCACATGAGGTGGTTTGTATTCTAGTGGACTAACCTCACCTGTTCTCTCACAAGATGATTCCAATTCCACATTTGGGATCATAACAAAAACAGATTTATCTCTCCTTCACTCATGTTTTCAAGGCCAGCCTAGTCTGTACAGTTTATTCAAAGCCACCCTGTTCAAAAAATCATAGAAATGACAGTATGACAATATATGATTTTGACTAACTTTGTGCAGTTCTTTAAATAAGATAGTCACAAAAACTTCAGTGATTGTATAAACATATAATGACCATTTGTAATGTAGAAGATGGAAGGCCAAGATTCAGACATGAAGAATTCTGATGCTTTGGTAGAACCTATTTGCTCACTCATGGACAATTTTTCTTTTATTTTTCCATGCATAAGAGAAAAATAAATCAATACAATAATAGAGTCTTGAGACCATAATCAATGAATGTTCTTTAGGATCTAGCCTAATTTTATCTCTTAAAATGCCAATTCTAATTTCAGTCATTCATGAGAAGATATTAAAATATGGATTTTATAGGATCATCAGCATTTAGGTAATGAGAACCATAACAATAAATATGAAGCTTGTGTGATCTATGTCTTCTTCCTGGGTAATTTTATGAAATATATGCAGGTATAAGTTTAAGAACTACCAGTTTGTTCTGGCCCTGGTTTTTGCCATTGAGGAGATCAACAGAAACCCTCATCTTCTACCCAACACAACTCTGGGCTTTGATGTCCTTAATGTTCCATTTAGTGAAAATAATATTCTTTTTGCTGCCCTGTTATGGCTCACAAGGATGAGCAATCCAATACCTAATTACAACTTTGTACAAAAGAGAATATCCCCAGTTGCAATCACAGGAACATCATTGGTAATATCTGCCCAGATTGAGACACTGATACAACTCTACAAAATACCTCAGGTAAGGGGTGGTTTCTGGGAACCAGGAGTCAAGTATCCTTTGTTGATGGTATAGGTATCTGAAAAGGTTATGTAAGGACACTGGAGTTAATCCTCTATCAGAGGCAACTATGAAGGTCCTTGATGACAGTTCCATATCTGCAGTACTTGAAATAGAAAAAGAATGAGAGGTGGATGAGACTGGCTAGGTTATTTAAAATGGAAACCTCTCAGTAATTTCTGTGGAAAAACTCTGTAATGAATTTGCCTTTTACAATATGACAGAACCATGTTTTACCCTCGCTGCTTACATATGTTGACCCTGGACTGAGATTGTGTTTGGTGCCAATGTTCTTTAACTTGTTTCCTTTTTTTTTTCCTCTTCAGCTCACTTTTGGGCCATTTTATTCTATCTTGAATGACCCAGAACAGTTTAAATTCCTCTATCAGATGGCTCCTAAGGACACATCTCTGTCACTTGCAGTAGTCTCTTTGTTGCTTCATTTCAACTGGTCCTGGGTTGGTCTAATAATCTCAGATGACCACCAAGGATCCCAGATCCTCTCTGACTTGAGAAAAGATATGGAGAGTAAAAGCATCTGCATAGCCTCTGTGAAAATGATCTCTGGCACCTGGAATTCATTTTCCAATGAACTATGGAAAAGTCTGGAGAAAATTGAGGAATCACCAGCAAATGTGATAATTGTTTGTGGGGACACAATTTCTTTACAGGGTTTAATGCAACACATCGCACAACTATTAATCACTTGGAAAGTCTGGGTCTTGAACTCTCAATGGGATGTTGACACTTATTCTGATTATTTCATGGAGGATTCATTTCATGGGAGTCTCATTTTTTCACACCACCATAAAGAGATGGTTGACTTTGCAAATTTTGTTCAAACAGTTAATCCCTACAAGTACCCAGAAGACACTTATCTTCCCAAGTTTTGGTATTTGTTCTTCGAGTGCTCATTTTCTGAGGTTGATTGTCAACTTTTGGAGAACTGCCAACCAAATGCTTCTTTGGAGTTACTGCCTAGACACCTTTTTGACCCATCTTTGAGTGAAGATGTCTACAATATATACAATGCTGTGTATGCTGTGGCCTACAGTCTCCATGAGATGATTCTTCAGCAAACACAAATTCAACCAAATAATAATGGAAAAGCAATAGTATTCTTCCCCTGGCAGGTAATATATTTTCCTACATTTTGTAATATCAGCAGTTTGATGATTTTTATTATTTCATAAGTCATTCCAATTGGGTATTGTACATTTTACATTATGTTGTCAATAAGCATGGGAGAAAATATTTGTCTCCCTGTCTGGAGTTTAATGCAAAACCATGAGTAAGTGTCCTTTATAAATAGAGTGCTAGAAATAATAATAATTTAAAAACTGATTATACCAATATTAAATTTATATAACACATTTTTCTTTTCTTATTAATTTATTTCATTTACATTCCTATTGATGCCCTCCCTCTTCTTATAATCCAACCCTCCCACCCTCTTCTCCCATTCCCCAGTCCCCTTCTCAGAAAAGTGGAGGCTCCCTACCCCATACCAAACTTCCCCAACACATTTTTATCAGGACTAAGTGCAACCTACTTCACTGAAGCCAGACAAGGTAACCCAGCTAGGGGAAAGTGATCCAAAAACAGGTAACAGAGTCCATGTCAGAGATAGACCCTGCTTCAATTGCTAGGGGACCCACATGAAGACAAGCAAGCATATCAACCAAATTATATATATATATATATATATATATATATATATATATATATATATATATATATATATATAGTGGGTCTCAAATTGGGCCAGCCATTGGGCCAGCCATTGGTTGACCATTACCATAGTCTCTGTTCCATTGTTTTCCTCACACACCTTGTAAGCAGAGTAAATTTTGTTGTAAAGTATTGTGGGCGCATTGGTATCCACCTCCTTCCACAGAAAGTTCTTCCTGGCTTGGAGGTTTCATCTTCACTCTCCATCTCCATCACTGCTGGAATGTTCACGTCGTGGAAATGCCACCCATACGTTTCCCTTCTCTCACTCTGCCTTCTGATCTTCCAAACCTCTTTTTTTTCTAACACTCAATCCCTTATCCATACTATTCCCCACATTCCCACTCAACCCAGTTCCTTTTCTTCATCCACTTCTGATGTCTATTCTATTTCCACCTCTGAATGAGAATCAAGCATCCTCCCTCGGGCCCTCTATGTTACTTGGCTTCTTTTCTACTTGTCTATCTGTCTATCTGTCTGACTATCTAGCTATCTATCATCTATTTAATGATTTTTCTTTCATTTTACATCCTTGTCATAGCTCCATCTCTCTTTTCCTCCCAGTAACACCTTCCCTCCCTGTCCCCTTCCTCCCTTTCCTATTCCTCAGAAAAGGGGAGATTCCCATTTCCATCCACTCCAGCTCAGCACGGCATCAGGAGTGAAAGTGTCCTCTTCCCCTGTGGCCTGAAAATACAGTCCCACCAGGACAAAATGATGAAAAAAGTTGGCGTCAGAGTCTATAGTAGAGACAGCCCATGTTCCCCTTACTAAAGGACCCACATGAAGCCTGAGCTGCCTATGGGCTATATCTGTGTAAGGGGCCTAGTCCGATCCTTGGACTTCAGTTGGTGCCTCGGTTTCAGGAAGCCGTACTGGGCCCTGGTTAGTTGATACTGTTGTTCTTCTTGTAGAGCTCCTGTCACTTCTAGGGATTTTTCTCCTATTCCCCACTTACTAACTCCACTATTAGTGTGTTGGATCAATGTGTGATTAAACCTTTAAACGTGTTTCTTTTATGAATGAATGTGTGTGCCCTTGTATCTGAGGCACAGATATTCAGGATTATGATGTCCTCTTGGTGAGTTTTTCCTTTGATGAGAACAAAGTGTCTTTCCTCACTTTTCCTGATTAACTTTAATTGGAAGTCTATTTTAATTATATATTAGAAGGGCTACTCCAGCTTGCTTCCTTGGGTCCATTTTCTTGGAAAATCTTTTTCTAGCCCTTTACTCTCAGGTAATGTCTATCTTTGTTGCTGAGGTGTATTTCTTGAATGCAGCAGAATGTTGGATCTTCTTTCTCAATTTTATAATAAACTACCAGATTGATTTACAAAGTGGTTGTATATGTTTGCACTCCCACCAGTAAGGGCTGAGTTTCCCATGACTCCCTATTCTCACCAGCATGTGCTCTCACTTGAGTATTTTATCTTAGCTATCCTGATGGGGGGTGGTGCAAGATGGAATCTCAGAGCTGTTTTGATTTGCATTTCCCTTATGACTAAGTATGTTGAGCATTTCTTTAAGTGCCTCTCGGCCATTCCAGATTCCTCTGTTGAGAATTCTGAGTTTAGCTCTGTACACTATTTTGTAAACTGGATTATTTGTTTAGCTGGTGTTTACTTTCTTGAGTTATTTATATATTTTGGGTATTAGACCTCTGTCAGACATGGGATATGTGGAAATCTTTTCCCATTTGTAGAAACTATTTTGTTCTATTGACATTGTCTTTTCTCTTACAGAAGTTTTCAAGTCTCATGACTTGTTAATTGTTGATCATAAAGCTTGATCTCCTGTTGTTCTGCTCAGGAAGTTGCCTCCTGAACTGATGACCTCAAGGCTATTCCCTCTTTGTCTTCTATTAGATTTAGTGTATCTGGTTTTATGATGAAGTCTCTGATCCATTTGTACTTAAGTTCTGTGCAGGGTAATAAATATGGATCTATTTGCATTATTCATCATGCAGGCATCTTGTTAGACCCACAACATTTATTGAAGATGTTTCCTATTTTCCTGTGGATAGTTTTTGGTGTTTTGTAAAAAAAAAAAAAAAAAAAAAAAAAAAAAAAAAAAAAAAAAAAAGCAAGTGTCCGTAGCTCTGTATGTTTCTTCCTATTTTGTAATTCAACTTGAAATCAGGGGTGGTGATAACTCCATCTACAGGATTATTTTGTGTTTAGTTTTTCCATATGAAGTTGAAAATTACTCTTTTTTTCATGGACTATAAATAATGGTGTTGGAATTTTGAAGGAAATTTTTATATTTCTTTTGGTAAAATGGCCATGTTTTTCAATGTTAACCCTACCCATCCATGAACACTGAAATATTTTCATCTTTTCAGTTTCTTTCATCGGAGACTTGAAGTTCTTCTCAAACAGGTCTTTCACTGTCTTGGTTCGTTATACCAGTATATTTTGTATCATTTGTTTCTATTGGGAAGAATTTTGTTTCCATATTTTCCTCAGTCCATTTATCAATTACTTAAAGGAGGGCTACAAATTTTTGGAGTTAATTTTTTTTCTCCAGCTATTTTGTTGAAGGGGTTTTTTTCAGCTGTGGGAGTTCTATGGTAGAATTTTCAGGGTAACTTATGGATACTATCCTATCATCATCTACAAATAGAGATATTTTTGATGTCTTGCTTTCTAATTTGGATCCCCTTGATTTCCTTTAGTTATCTTATTACACTAGATAGGACTTAAAGTATTATGTTGAATAGATATGGGTTGGAGATAGACTCTCTCTCTCTCTCTCTCTCTCTCTCTCTCTCTCTCTCTCTCTCTCTCCTTCCCCCTTCATGCTTCCCCCCTCCCTGCCCCCCCCAGTGTGTGTGTGTGTGTGTGTGTGTGTGTGTGTGAAGGCTACACAAAAAAACTAGCTCTCAAAGAAGCCAAAACTAACTAAATAAGTCTTCCTGAGACACAGGAAAAGTTCCAGACCAGTCAATTCTATTTGTGTTTTCTGTTGTAATTAGCGAAAATAAAATGATCAGGTTCTCAATTCATGGCTACTCTGCCTTAGGGTCTCTCTAACCATATGTCTCTTTCTTTATCTTTTTGCCTGTTTGTAAGCCCATGTTTCATTGCTTATTCTTTATTAATGATTCAGTAAATTTTATGTGCATTTTTGGGTTGTTGTTTTATTTGTCCTGTTTTTCCCCATCCATGTCATTATTTTTATCTAAAAGCGAGCGCCACAGCGTCTGGATGATGGTGCATTTTTCTTATAAGTTATACTCCTTTCTGTGTGACAGCACCTCAGCATTTAAACCAAAGAGAGCATTAAGAGACATAAAATGGCGGCGCACGCCTTTACTCCGGGCACTTGGGAGGCAGAGGCCGGTGGATCTCCGTGAGTTCCAGGACAGCCAGAGCTGTTGCACAGAGAACCCCTGTCTCGAAAAACCACAAACATAAAAAATAAAAATAACAAAAATAAAAATGCGTCAGGGTTGAAGAGCACTGGCTGCTCTTGGGAAGGTATAGCCTTCAGTTCCCAGCAGCCACGTGGTGGCTCACAACCATTTATGAGGAGACCTGGCGCCCTCTCCTGGCCCGCAGGTGGAGATGCAGGCAGAACATTGCATACTTAATGCAGAACTCAGTGGAAATGTGTGGCCTGTTCCATGGGTAGATAGATGGGCACCTGTAGGCTGTAAACTAGGTAATGGTTGGTTAAAGTTTAGATGTCAGATTCTTTTTTTTGTTTTTTTTCCTTTTTTCTTTTTTGGCTTTTCGAGACAGGGTCTCTCTGTGTTAGCCTTGGATGTCCTGGACTCGCTTTGTAGACCAGTCTGGCTAGCCCTGAATTTTTACAGCGATCCACGTGCCTCTGCCTCCCGAGTGCTGGGATTAAAGGCGTGCACCACCATACCTTACCCGGCAGATGTGTGTGGGATTCTTCTAAGATTTTTTTATGTTTGTTTGTTTTTCTGTTGTTGTTTTTCGAGACAGGGTTTCTCTGTGTAGCCTTGGCCATCCTGGACTCACTTTGTAGACCAGGCTGGCCCTTGAACTCATAGCACCCCTTTCTTTCCTCTTCCAGAAATGGACTGCTTCCTGATTTCAGCTTAAGACAGTCACACTTCTAGGTCATGGTAGAGGGGACTAGGAAGGACTCCAACCCATTTCACATAAATAGTACCCTGAACAAAAAAAACAGGCATCGGCTGCTCTGCTTTTTGGTCTCTCCAGTGTTTTGTGTAGGTTTGGGCTTCTATGGGAACCCACACATTTCTTTCTACCATAAATTATATTCCAAAACAAATGTGAGTTTGTAGTATTGTTTTTTTTTTTACACTTTTAATTTAAAGGGTACTTTCTAGGTCAGGGGTGAGAGGCTCCTCACAATCCCCCCCGCGCCCCCCGCCACCGGATCGCCACGGCCCCGGCCCTCCGCTCCGCCCCCTGCCCCCCACTCCGTGTGAATTGGATTTAAGTCTCTGCCATCTAGAGGGATGGTAAACACAGAGAACAGAGAAGATCACTTCAGAAGATTTTTTTCCCCCTGTGTGGCGGTGCCTCAGAATTCAAACGAAAGAGAGCATGAAGACAAAGCAAATGGGACTAGAGAGATGGATCGTTGGTGAGGAGCACTGTTAGCTCTTCCAAAGGACCTGGGCTGGATTCCCAACACCCACACGGCAGCTCACAACTGTCTGCAACGCCACTACCAAGGGATCTGACACATTCATACCGAGTGATGCACAGAAAAAAATTAAAATAAGGCCAGGCGGTGGTGGCGCACGCCAATAATCCCAGCACTTGGGAGGAAGAGGCAGTCGGATTGCTGTAAATTTTAGGACAGCCTGGTCTACAAAAGCAAGTAAGTCCAGGACAGTCAAGGCTACAGAGAGAAACCCTAACGTGAAAAACGAATCCCTTGCCCCCCACCCCCCCAAAAAAAGAAATAGAAAAAAAAGTAAAATGAAATAAAGGCAAATAAAATGAAAGGAACCGTCTCAGAGGTCTGGTGTAGCTCCTCAGTCTAATTTTTTTTTTCTTTTGGTTTGGTTTTGGTTTTGGTTCCTGAAGACAGCGTTTCTTTATGGAACCTTGGCTGTCCTGGACCCGCTGTGTAGACGAGGCTGGCCTCAAACTCACAACAACCCACCTGTCTCTGCCTCCCGAGTGCTGGGATGAAAGAAAAGTGTGTGCCACCACCGCCTGGCTACTGAAAGTATCTGAACTAGTTTTTTCCCCCTGTCATTATGGTTAATTTAAAAGTTTATTTTCAATTTAAAATATTTATTCATTATTATGTGTACAGTGCACCATCTGCCTGCGTGTATGCCTGCACGCCAGAGGAGGACGTTAGATCAAATTATAGATGGCTGTGAGCCACCGTGTGCTCGCTGGGAACGCAACTCAGGACCTCTGGAGGGGCAGTCAGTGCTCTTAACCTCTGAGCCACCTCTCCATCCAGCTCTTAATTTTTGTTTTTCGTTTTCAGAGAGCGAGTTAAGCCTTTATGTGGTTTGTCTTTTCATGGAGCAGCGAGGGAACTGTGTAGATCAGAAGAGGCTTCTCTATAATTCTGTACATGCACATTGGGGTTATGTTCTGAAACCAGAACTTAAATAAGCCAGCTCTGTGTGGTCCCGTAGGCCTTGAATCCCATAGCTCTGAAGGCAGAGGCTGGTGAAACTCTGTGAGCTGGAGGCAGGCCTCATCTAGTTAGGGATTTCAATGGTTCCACGTGGGGTACGGAGACTACACTAAATAAAGGACCAGTTTACCCTTGATAGATAGCTGAATAAAGACTTAAATATGTACTTGGAAAAACCAAACACAGAAGTCCACCTGTCTCTGCTGTGATTACATGAGGAAACTATGATGCTTGGCCTCCATTTGTCTTTCTGTCTGTGTATCATCTATCTATCTACTTATGTACTTACTTATCTAAGGTTTTTGGAAATAGACTCTCTCTCTCTCTCTCTCTCTCTCTCTCTCTCTCTCTCTCTCTCTCTCTCTCTATCTCTCCCTCTCTGGCTGTCTTTGAAACTGATGTGTAGATGGACTTAGGTTGGAACTCCCAGGACTACCTAGAAACTTTCTTGGAGATAAAGAGCTGAAAGGACCAGCATGGTGGCACACGCCATTCATCCCAGCACTTGAGAGACAGACGTGGGTGGATCTCTGTGAGTTTGAGACCAGCCTGGTCTAAAAACAGAGTTCCAGGACACCCAAGGCTACCCAGAGAAACCCTGTCTCAATAAACCAATATAAATAAGTAAATAAATAAATGAAATTAAAGGAAGCAGGGTCTGGTGGTGCATGCTAGGACAATTAATTATATCTGCTCCACTTTATTTTTTTTCTTATGACTAATGCCATGAAAAATTTAAATATTCAGTACATTGCTGCCACCAGGCCTGGCTCTTTCCTTTCTTCCTTCCTTTCCTCCTCCTCCTCCTCTTCCTTCTTCTCCTTCTAATATATATATTTTTTCGAGCCAAGGTTTCTCTGTTTTAGCCTTGGCCTTCCTGGACTCACTTTGTAGACCAGGCTGGCCTTGAACTGACAGCGATCCGTCTGCCTCTGCCTCCTGAGTGCTGGGATTAAAGGCATGCGACATCACGCCCGCCTTTACTCCTGGCGCTTGGGAGGCAGAGGCCGCTGGATCTCCGTGAGGTCCAGGACAGCCATAGCTGTTGCACAAAGAAACCCTGTCTCGAAAAGCCACAAAAAGAAATAAAAAGAAACGAAATAAAAGTAAAAAATGCCTCAGGAGGGGTTAAAAGCACTGGCTGCTCTTCCAAAAGTCCTGAGAGGCAAGCAGAACACTCCACTCTTAATCCAGAAATTAATCAGAAACAGAAAGAGAGAAAAACAAAATGAAAGGCCCCAGCTGAGAGGGAGGTCTGGTGTTGCTCCTGTGGTCTCATTTTTAAAAGAGCAAAATAGGGCTCAATGGAAATCTGGCGTGTTCCATGAGTAGATGGGGACCTGGAGGATCTAAACTAGAAATGGTTTGTTAAAGTGTACATATGTGATTCTTCTAAGACTTATATACACCCCAGCATGCATACGAACACACACACATCTTTAAAGATAAATAACAAAACAACCGATTCTGTCTTTGTAAATGCACTCATTGTAGATTTTCTTGTTTCATCACGCGCGCGTGTGTGTGTGTGTGTGTATGTGTGTGTGTGTGTGTGTGTGTGTGTGTGTATGTGCTGAGTGATCAGTCACAGTCTCTAGCTATGACCACTGCCTCTGACGTGCTGAGATTGGTTTTTGACCCCGTTCTTCCTTCTTTCCTTCCTACCTATCTCACTCTCAGCAGCCATTTCTTTCCTCTTCAAGAGGACTGCTTCCTGAAAACCTTAAATAAGTCACTTCTAGGTCATGCTAGAGGGGACTAGGATGGACCCCAAACCATTTCACATAAATAGTACCCTGAACGATAAGAAAAGGCATCGGCTGCTCTGTCTTTTAGTCTCGTTGCTCTCCTGTTTATGATAGAGCCTGTATGTGAACCTACACATTTCTTTCCCCTGTAAATTATATTCCAAAACAAATGACCGCTTGTAGTGGTCTTTTGTTGTTGTTGTTGTTGTTAATTGTTTGTTGGTTGCTTGGTTATTTACTTTTTTTCTTCTTCTCTTTTTTATTGAAAGGGTGGGTATACTTTCTATATCAGGAGAAAGAGCCTCCTCACACAATTCTCTCTCTCTCTCTCTCTCTCTCTCTCTCTCTCTCTCTCTCTCTCTCCCCCTCCCCCCTCTCCTGCTAGGTATAGAATCACGCTGATTTTCTGGGCTGGTTATAGAGTCACTGCTGCATTGCTAATAAATAGATTCAGTACTGACTGATGACTAATAAACATTAGAAGGGAGCTGGCACTACCTAGACCAGTCTGCCTGACTCTGCTGTGATCCAACGAGGGAACTATGAGGATTGGTATCCATTTGTCTGTCTGTGTGTCTATTATCTATCTATCTATCTATCTATCCATCTATCTATCTATCTATGTTTGTATGTATGTATGTATCTAACATTTATGTATTTATGTATTAGTATACTACGGAGAATACACTAAATAAAGGACATGTTTATCCTTTTTAAATAGTTGAGTAAAGAATTATATATTTAGCCAGGCATGGTGGCACATGCCTTTAATTCTATCTGTCTTTTTATCTATCTATCTATCTATCTATCATCGATAGATGATACTTACTTACTTATCTACTTACACAGTGTTTAAACTATTTTGGAGACAGAGTCTCTCTATGTATTCCTGTCTGTCTTGAAAATCGCTGTGTTTACTGACCTAGTTTGGAACTAGAACTTTTCTTGGGTTAAAGAAATTGTAGTTTTTTGTTTGTTTGTTTGTTTGCTTGCTTGCTTGTTTGTTTGTTTCCAGACAAGGTTTCTCATGTAGCCTTGTCTTTCCTGGACTTGCAAGTGCAAGTGAATCTCTTGCCTCTGTCTCCTATGTGCTGGGATTAAATGCAAAGGAAAACAAAAACAAAAACTAAGCCAGGCATGGCATAGTGGTGCATGCCTTTAATCCCAGCAATCGGGATGCAGAGGCAGGCCGATCGCTGTGAGTTTAAGGCCAGTATGGTCTACAAAGTGAGCCCAGGACTGGATAGCCAACGCTACACGGAGAATCCCTGTCTCTGGGTGGATGGTGTGGGGGATGTGGTAGTGGGAGACAGAAACAAAACAAAACACAAAAACTTGGCTGTCACACCTGCCAGGTGTAGAGGGAGAGCACCGCCCACCTCCTCCACGGCCGGTGCCAGTACTGGAGGGGCAGGGCCAATATGCCCTTGTGATGGTATCATCCAGCAAGCACCACAGCGCCTGGATGATGGTGTGTTGTTCTTATAAATTACACTCTTTTCTGTGTGACAGTGCCTCAGCATTTAAACCAAAGAGAGCATTGCGCAAAATGCAATGGAGCCGGGTGGTGTTGGCGCATGCATGCCTGTTGTCTCAGAACATGGGAGGCAGAGGCAGGCATGAGCTCCAGGGCAGTCAGACCTGTTACACAGAGAAACCCGGTCTTGAAAACCACAAAAAGAAATAAAATAAAACGAAGTAAAATTAAAAAATGCCTCAGGAGGGGTTAAAACACTGGCTGCTCTTCCAAATGTCCTAAGAGGCAAGCAGAACACTCCACACTTAATCCAGAAATCAATCTAAAACAGAAAGAGAGAAAAACAAAATGAAAGGCCCCAGCAGAGAGGGAGGTCTGGTGTGCCTCCTGTGGTCTCATTTTTAAGAGAGCAAAATAGGGCTCAATGGAAATCTGGCGTGTTCCATGGGTAGATGGGGACCTGGAGGATCTAAACTAGAAATGGTTTGTTAACGTGTACATATGTGATTCTTCTAAGACTTATATACACCCTAGCGTGCATGTGAATACACACACATCTTTAAAGATAAATAACAAAACAACCAATTCTCTCTTTGTAACTGCACTCATTGGAGCTTTTCTTGTGTCATCGTGTGTGTGTGTGTGTGTGTGTGTGTGTGTGTGTGTGTGTGTGTGTGTGTGCTTGCGCACCCAAGAACGAGCATGCATGGGTGTTAATAATTAATCCTCAGCTGGTTGATCAGTCACAGTCTCTAGCTATGACCACCTCTTCTGACGTGCTGAGATTGGTTTTTGACCCCCTTCTTCCTTCTTTCCTTCCTACCTATCTCACTCCCAGCACCCATTTCTTTCCTCTTCTAGAAATGGACTGCTTCCTGATGTCACCTTAAGTCAGTCACTTCTAGGTCATGCTAGAGGGGACTAGGAAGGACCCCAAACCATTTCACATATATAGTACCCTTAACGATAAGAACAGGCATTGGCTGCTCTGTCTTTTGGTCTCATTGGTCTCCTGTTCATGTTTGAGCCTGTATGTGAATCCACACATTTCTTTCCCCTGTAAATTATATTCCAAAAATAATGACTGCTTGTAGTTTTCTTTTTTGTATGGTTGTTAATATTTGTTTGTTGGTTGGTTATTTTATTTATTTCTGCTTCTTTTTTTATTGTAAGGGTGTGTTTAGTTTCTAGATAAGGAGAGAGAGCCTCCTCACACAATTCTCCCTCTCTCTCTCTCTCTCTCTCTCTCTCTCTCTCTCTCTCTCTTTCTCTCTCTCTCTCTCTCACTCTCCCTCTCCCCCCCCTCTTGCTGGGTATATAATCATATTGATTTTCTGGGCTGGTTATAGTGTCACTGCTGCATTGCTAATAAATAGATTCAGTACTGACTGATGACTAATAAATTTTAGAAGGTAGCTGGCTCTACCTAGACCAGGCTGCTTGACTCTGCTGTGATCAAATGAGGTAACTATGAAAATTGGTCTCCATTTGTCTGTCTGTGTGTTTTGTATCTATCTATCTATCTATCTATCTATATATCTATCTATCTATTTTTCTATCTATGTGTGTATGTATGTAAGTGTCTAACATCTATGTGTTTATGTATTAGTATAGTACGGAGAATTCACTAAATAAAGGAATAGTTTATCCTTTTTAAATAGTTGAGTAAAGAATTAAATATTTAGCCAGGCAGGGTGGCACATGCCTTTAATCCTATCTATCTATCTATCTATCTATCTATCTATCTATCTATCTATCATCGATGTATTTACTTACTTACTTATCTACTTACACAGTGTTTAAACTATTTTGGAGACAGAGTCTCTCTATGTATTCCTGTCTGTCTTGAAAATCGCTGTGTATACTGACCTAGTTTGGAACTAGAACTTTTCTTGTGTTAAAGAAATTGTAGTTTTTTTCTTGCTTGCTTGCTTGTTTGTTTCCAGACAAGGTTTCCCGTGTAGCCTTCCCTGTCCTGGACTTTCAAGTGCAAGTGATTCTCTCCCCTCTGTCTCCCAACTGCTGGGATTAAAGGCAAAGGAAAACAAAAACAAAAACTAAGCCAGGCATGGCATAGTGGTGCATGCCTTTAATTGCAGCACTCAGGAGGCAGAGGCAGGCAGATCGCTGTGAGTATAAGGCCAGCCTGGTCTACAAAGGGAGCCCAGGACTGGATAGCCAACGCTACATGGAGAATCCCTGTCTCTGGGTGGATGGTGTGGGGGATGTGGTAGTGGGAGACAGAAACAAAACCAAACACAAAAACTTGGCTGTCACACCCGCCATGTGGAGAGGGAGAGCACCGCCCACCTCTTCCATGGCAGGTGCCAGTACTGGAGTGGCAGGGCCAATATTGCCCTTGTGATGGTATCATCCAGCGAGCACCACAGCGCCTGGCTGTCCTGGACCCGCTGTGTAGACAAGGCTGGCCTCAAACTCACAACAATCCACCTGTCTCTGCCTCCAAAGTGCTGGGATTAAAGAAAGGCATGTGCCACCACCTCCTGGCTACTGAAAGATTCTGAACTAGTTTTTCCCCCCTGTCATTATGGTTAATTTAAAAGTTTATTTTCAATTTAAAATATTTATTCATTATTATGTGTACAGTGATTTATCTGCCTGCGTGTATGCCTGCACGCCAGAGGAGGACGTTAGATCAAATTATAGATGGCCGTGAGCCGCCGTGTGCTCGCTGGGAACGCAACTCGGAACGTCTGGAGGGGCAGTCAGTGCTCTTAACCTCTGAGCCACCTCTCCATCCAGCTCTTAATTTTTTTTTTGTTTTCAGAGAGCGAGTTAAGCCTTTATGTGGTTTGTCTTTTCATGGAGCGAGGGAACTGTGTAGATCAGAAAAGGCTTCCCTATAATTCTGTACATGCACATTGGGCTTAACTTCTGAAACCAGAACTTAAAGAAGCCAGCTCTGTGTGGTCCTATAGGCCTTGAATCCCATAGCTCTGAAGGCAGAGGCAGGTGAAACTCTGTGAGCTGGAGGCAGGCCTCATCTAGTTAGGGATTTCAATGGTTCCACGTGGGGTACGGAGACTACACTAAATAAAGGACCAGTTTATCCTTGATAGATAGCTGAATAAAGACTTAAATATGTACTTGGAAAAACCAAACACAGAAGTCCACCTGTCTCTGCTGTGATTACATGAGGAAACTATGATGCTTGGCCTCCATTTGTCTTTCTGTCTGTGTATCTTACTTATCTAAGGTTTGTGGAGATAGACTCTCTCTCTCTCTCTCTCTCTCTCTCTCTCTCTCTCTCTCTCTGCCCCCCTCTGGCTGTCTTTGAAACTGATGTGTAGATGGACTAAGGTTGGAACTCCCGGGACTACCTAGAAACTTTCTTGGAGATAAAGAGCTGAAAGGACCAGCATGGTGGCACACGCCATTCATCCCAGCACTTGGGAGGCAGGGGTAGGTGGATCTCTGTGAGTTTGAGACCAGCCTGGTCTAAAAACAGAGTTCCAGGACACCCAAGGCTACCCAGAGAAACCCTGTCTCAAAAAACCAATATAAATAAGTAAATAAATAAATGAAATTAAAGGAAGCAGGGCCTGGTGGTGCATGCCAGGACAATTAATTATATCTGCTTTATTTTATTTTTTTTCTTATGACTAATGCCATGAAAAATTTAAATAATCAGTGCGTTGCTGCCACCAGGCCTGGCTCTTTCCTTCCTTCATTCCTTTCCTCCTCCTCCTCCTCTTCCTTCTCCTCCTTCTAATATGTACATTTTTTTTCGAGACAAGGTTTCTCTGTGTTAGCCTTGGCCATCCTGGACTCACTTTGTAGACTAGGCTGGCCTTGAACTCACAGTGATCCGCCTGCCTCTGCCTCCTGAGTGCTGGGATTAAAGGCATGCGACATCAGGCCCGGTTTCCTTCTAAAATTTTTATTAATTAATAAACAATTTTTTTAAAAGACGGGGAGTTAAACAGTTTGGTAGATTTTCTTTTCACACAGCGAGGGTACTGTGTAGATTAGGAGAACTTCCTCAGAATTCCACACATGCAAATTGGGTTTCAGTTTTGGTCCTCCAGAGTAAACGACCTTGAAAAGTATGTCCCAGGACTGCTTCCATATTGGTGAGGTAAGCCACCGTGATATCTGCCCTCCAGAAGGTGGCTTCATTTTGGTGAACACCGTCAGAGAATTTGACTTTAAACTAAACATATAATAAAGTGACAGCATTATGGGTTCAAGATTAGCCACACACTGAACACTAGAAACCCAGACTTAGATCAATGGAAGGTAAAGAAATGAAAGGAGGCTGAGTGTGGTCTTGCTCGTGTGGGCACACACACCCACCTTTATTTGTTTGGCTGAGCATCAGTTGCACACGCCTTTAATCCCAGCACTCGGGAGGCAAAGGCAGGCGGATCGCTATGAGCTCCAGGCCAGCCTGGTCTACAAAGCGAGTCCTGGACAGCCAAGGCTACACAGAGAAACCCTGTCTCAAAAAACCAAAAAAAAAAAAAAACAACCCCAAAACACCCAAAAAATGAAATCAAATTGGCCCTGGTAGTTCATTGCTTTAATCCATGCACTGTGAAGGCAGATCTCTGACTTCTAAGTCAGACCAGGGTACACATAAGCATACAGGTGAGTGATCTCACATCAGTTCACCACAGAAGAATCTTGAAGAATCAGACAAATCATAAGGTAGTGAGTGGTTGCATCAATGTATAGTCGGGAATTTTTTCCTTTCCTTTCCTCTTTCTTTTTTCTTTTTCTTTTTGCGATTCACTGAGTTGTAAGAGATTTGAGTGTTCATGGAACACAGAGGCAGGACAATGAGGGCCTGTCTAATGAGCTGCGTTCTCCCCCCTCCCCACCCACTCAACACTGCCCCCCCATGCCCACAACCCATGTATTTTTGTGCACACAGTCTGAGATATTTAATTTTTTTCACCCTTCCTTCCCTCATTCCTTCCTTCCTTCCTTCCTTCCTTCCTTCTTTCCCTTTTTCTTTTTTTCCTTCTTTCTTTCTTCTGGGCTTGTGTGGCCCCTGTTTTGTCACACATGAACAATGTTTGTAATTTTATTTATTTATTTATTTATTTTTATTTTTTTATTTAATGTCTCTTCGGTTGTTTCTTTTTTCTTTTTTCTCTTTTTTCTGTTTTGGTTTTGGTTTTTGGAGACAGGGTTTCTCTGTGTAGCCTTGGCTGTCCTGGAATCACTTTGTAGAACAGCCTGGCCTTGAGTTCACAGCAGTCCACCTGCCACTGCTTCCTGAGTGCTGGAATTAAAGAAAGGCATGAGCCACTGCATTACTAATAAATAGAAGTCGTACTAATTGTTAATAAACATTCTAGCCAACACTACGTAGAACAGGCTGCCTGACTCTGCCGTGATCAAATGAGGGAACTATGAGGATTGGTCTCCATTTGTCTGTCTGTGTGTCTGTAATCATGTATCTATATATCACCTATGTATTTGCTTGCTTGCTTGCTTGCTTACTTACTTATCTCCTAAGTTATTTTGGAGACAGTGTCTCTCTATGTATTCCTGTCTGTCTCGGAAATCGTTGTGCATACTAGGTTGGAGCTAGACCTTTTCTTGGGGTTAAAGAAATTGTAGTTGTTTGTTAGCTTGTTTGTTTCCTGACAGGGTTTCTCATGTAGCCTTGGCTGTCCTGGACTTGCTTTGGAGACCAGGCTGCCCTCCAACTCACAGCGATCCTCTTAGTTTTGCCTCCCAAGTGCTGGGATTAGAGGTGTGGTAGTCTTATTTCAGGTTTTAATTACAACTAATGTAATGAAAATTAAAGTGATCAGTTCCTTGCTGCTCTGCCTTAGGGTCTCCCTGAACCTAAGGTTTTGGCTTTCGTTGTTGTTGTTGCTACTGATCTGTTTTTTTACTTTTACCTCTCTCTCTCTCTCTCTCTCTCTCTCTCTCTCTCTCTCTCTGTAAATCCATATTTCATGTCTTCCCTTTAAATGATTTCTTTATCTGTGTGTCTATTGTTGTTGTTGTTTAGTGTTTTTTGTTTCCTTCTGTTTGAGACAGGGCTTCTCTGTTGTAGACAAAGATCTGCTTGCCTCTTTTGCCTCTGCCTACTGAGTGCTGGGGTTAATTACAACTAATAACATGAAAATTAAAATGATCAATTCATTGCTGCTCTGCCTGTCTTAGGGAAGGTCTCCCTGATACCTAATCATATGGTTTTTGTACTTTTACTTTGGCTTTTTTTTCCTTTTTCTTTCTCTGTAAATCCATATTTCATTTCTCCTTATTTTCTTCTTATTGTTTTTATGTGCATCGGTTTGTTGTTGTTGTTGTTGTTGTTTTGGTTTGTTTTTCTGTCCTTTCTATTTCAATTTTGAATGCAAGTATGTCTGCGTGAGGCTGTCTGATTTCTCTGGAACTGCCCTGTGGGGGCAAGCCTCATGGATGGTTGTTCCAATGCCTTTACCTAAGTTGGGGTGCAGGGGGGAAGGGGAAGGGGAAGCTATGGCCAAGGGTGCTTACAAAGCCATGGGCTCCATCCTCTTAGTACTACATGCACTTAATCCATGCATGCCTGTCATGTCAGCACCCAGCAGCTGGAAAGAGAATATCATCTCTAGCACCATTGGACTGGTGCTTTAATTTGCTCTAATTCTGTATTTAGTCTGAGACCAGAAGTTGGGGCTGGACAGGAACAGCATTGGTGGCAACAGCAGACACAACAAAGGAGGGACCCCAAGCGGTGAAGTGTTTTCAAAAGGATCCTCCCTTCCTGATGCTGCCTTCCCTTACTGATTTGCCACTAACTGATTTGTCAGGAGGTCACTTTCGCTCTCTTTCACTTGGGCCTCCCTGTTAGAGAAGAAAGGTTTCCCCTGTTTTCACAGCTCTCTGTTTATTCTACTTTCACTTTGTATGGCCTGAGGGGTTGGCCTGGTTAGGGTTTGGGTTAACCACTCATCAGAGTCTAATGTTCAATCATAGTTTGTATGAGTAATCATAAAGGATGACAGTATCAGACCACACATGGTCCTATTCACACACACACACACACACACACACACACACACACACACACACACTCACACACACACACACACACACACAGAGAGAGAGAGAGAGAGAGAGAGAGAGAGAGAGAGAGAGAGAGAGAGAGAGAGAGAGTGCTACCTCATAAAATCAAATTGAATGGACAATAAAGTAACAGGGAATTTAAAACACACAGGCATTCAATCCCAGCACTCTGGAAGCAGATGCAGGTAGATCTCTGTTAGATCGAGCCCAGCCTGGTTTACAAAGTCAGTCCAAGATAGCCAAGGCTACACAGAGAAAACCTGCCTCAAAACAAAAACAAAAACAAAAACAAAAACAAAAACACCCAACCAACCATCCAAACCAGACAGGCTTGTTTGTGATGGGCATGGCTGTCTTTGAACATTTGCTGTAGGCCAGTCTGGCCTGGAAACAGAGTTTGGCCTGCTTTTGCCTTTCCCGTTTGGTAATTTGGTTTTGTTTTGTTTTGGTTATGTGTTCAAGAGTGGCCACTCACTGACCACTCTCAGACACCAGACTCATATGGATGGACTTTTATGTGAGCAGTGGGGGTTGGGGGAACAGAAATAAAGCTAGGCATGGTGGTGCAGGCCTTTAATGCCAGTAATCAGGAAGCAGAGGCAGGGGGATCTTTATAATTTTGAGGTGGGCCCGGTCGACAGAGAGAGTCCAGGACAAGACAGCCAAGGCTACACAGAGAAACCCTGTTTTGGGGGAAAAAGACACACATACACACACACACACACACACACACACACACACACACACACACACACACAGACTTACAGGCCAGAACAAGGCCTATTCCTTTCAAAGGAAAAAAAGCAAAAGTTGAAGGTTACCCTTTGACCTTGTGTCCGAAAGGATGGGTGAGGCTCCTGCTTGACTGCTTATCTCTTAATTTTCTTCCAGTTACACCCTACTTCTCCTTGGAAGTGGAGGTCGAGCAGCCTTCATGGCTGGCTGATATGAAAGTCGGGCATTTTCATGTTTCACAGGAAAACACTCATTTGTTTGCTGTTTGTTTGGATTTTCACAGACAGGGTCAATCTCTTTATGTAGCCTTTATTGTCTCTGAATTCACTATTTAGGCCAGACTAGCCACCTGAATTCACAGTCTATCTGTCTCCCTCTGACTCCCACAGATATTCATAAGGCCCTATGGATATCTCACCTTCTTTACACCGTGAACTCCAGACAGACACGTTATTTTACATAGGGTTTCTCTCTCTCTCTCTCTCTCTCTCTCTCTCTCTCTCTCTCTCTCTCTCTCTCTCTCCTTTGCCCTTCATGCTTGCCCCCGCCATTTGTGTGTGTGTGTGTGTGTGTGTGTGTGCTTGTGTGTCAAGGCTACACAAAGAAACTAGCTCTCCAAGAACCCAAAACTAACTAAATAAGTCTTCCTGAGACACAGGAAAAGTTCCACACCAGTCAATTCTATTTGTGTTTTCTGTTGTAATTACTGAAAATAAAATGATCCGTTTCTCTATTCATGGCTCCTCTGTCTTAGGGTCTCTCTAACCATATGTCTCTCTCTCTTTTTTTTTTTTTTTTTTTTTTTTTTGGTTTTTCGAGACAAGGTTTCTCTGTGTAGCCTTGGCTGTCCTGGACTCACTTTATAGACCAGGCTGGCCTCGAACTCACAGTGATCCGCCTGCCTCTGCCTCTTGACTGCTGGGATTAAAGGTATGCGCCTCCACGCCCGGCTTCATATGTCTCTTTCTTTATCTTTTTGCCTGTTTGTAAGCCCACGTTTCATTGCTTATTCTTTATTAATGATTCAGTAAATTTTATGTGCATTTTTGGGTTGTTGTTTTATTTGTCCTGTTTTTTCCCATCCATGTCATTATTTTTATCTAAAAGCGAGCGCCACAGCATCTGGATGATGGTGCATTTTTCTTATAAGTTATACTCCTTTCTGTGTGACAGCACCTCAGCATTTAAACCAAAGAGAGCATTAAGAAACATAAAATGGCGGCGCACGCCTATTCTCCCGGCGCTTGGGAGGCAGAGGCCGGTGGATCTCCATGAGTTCCAGGACAGCCAGAGCTGTTGCACAGAGAAACCCTGTCTGGAATAACCACAAACATAAAAAATAAAAATAAGAAAAATAAAAATGCATCAGGGTTGAAGAGCACTGGCTGCTCTTGGGAAAGTATAGCCTTCAGTCCCAGCAGCCACGTAGTGGCTCACAACAATTTATGAGGAGACCTGGTGCCCTCTCCTGGCCCAGAGCTGGAGATACAGGCAGAACACTGCACACTTAATTCAGAACTCAAAGAGAACAGAAAAAGAAAAAAACCAAAATGAAACGACGCAGCTGAGGGGGAGGTCTGGTGTTGCTCCTATGGTCTCATCTTTACTTTTTTTTGAGACAGGGTTTCTCTGTGTAGCCTTAGCTGTCCTGGACTCACTTCGTAGACCAAGGTGGCCTCGAACTCACAGTGATCCACCGGCCTTTGCCTCCCAAGTGCTGGGATTAAAGGCGTGCGCCACCATACCATACCCGGCAGCTGCGTGTGGGATTCTTTTAAGATTTTTTTATGCTTCTTTGTTTGTTTGTTTGTTTTCCGAGACAGGGTATCTCTGTGTAGCCTTGGCCATCCTGGACTCACTTTGTAGACCAGGCTGGACCTTGAACTCATAACAACCCTTTCTTTCCTTTTCCAGAAATGGACTGCTTCCTGATTTCAACTTAAGACAGTCACACTTCTAGGTCATTGTAGAGGGGTCTAGGAAGGACTCCAACCCATTTCACATAAATAGTACCCTGAACGAAAAGAACAAGCATCGGCTGCTCTGCCTTTTGATCTATCCAGTCTCTTGTGTATGTTGGGCTTGTATGCGAACCCACACAATTCTTTCTACCATAAATTATATTCCAAAACAAATGTGTGTTTGTAGTACGGTTTTTTTTACACTTTTAATTTAAAGGGTACTTTCTAGGTCAGGGGTGAGAGGCTCCTCACAATCCCCCCCCCCCATCCCCTCGTGTGACTGCAAGTGCCCCTCTTCCGCCCTGCACCCCTTGCCCACCGTGCACGCGACCGTCTGTTCTGCCCCCACCCCGTGTGAATTGGATTTAAGTCCCTGCCATCTAAAGGGATGGTAAACACAGAGAACAGAGAAGATCACTTCGGAAATGTTTTTCCCCCCTGAGTTGTGGTGCCTCAGAATTCAAAGAAAGAGAGCATGAAGACAAAGCAAATGGGACTAGAGAGATGGATCGGTGGTGAGGTGCACTGTCGGCTCTTCCAAAGGACCTGGGTTGGATTCCCAACACCCACACGGCAGCTCAAAACTGTCTGTAACGACACTAGAAGGGATCTAACACATTCATACTGAATGATGCACAGAAAAAAATTAAAATAAGGCCGGGCGGTGGTGGCACATGCCAATAATCCCAGCACTTGGGAGGCAGAGGCAGTGGGATTGCCGTAAATTTTAGGACAGCGTGGTCTACCAAAGTAAGTAAGTCCAGGACAGTCAAGGCTACACAGAGAAACCCTAACGTGAAAAATGAATCCCTTGCCCCCGCCCAAAAGAAAGAAATAAAAAAATAATGAAATGAAATAAAGGTAAATAAAATGAAATGAACCATCTCAGAGGTCTGGTGTAACTCCTCAGTCTAAATTTTTTTGTTTCTTTTGGTTTGGTTTTGGTGTTGGTTCCTGAAGACAGCGTTTGTTTATGGAACCTTGGCTGTCCTGGACCCGCTGTGTAGATGAGGCTGGCCTCAAACTCACTACAGTCCACCTGTCTCTACCTCTCGAGTGCTGGGATTAAAAAAAGGCATGTGCCATCACCGTCTGGCTACACCTTTAATCCCAGCACTTGCGAGGCAGAGGCAGGCAGATCGCTGTGAGTTTAAGGCCAGTCTGTTCTATAAAGAGAGCCCAGGACAGGACAGCCAATGCTACACGGAGAAACCCTGTCTCAGGGTGGAGTGTGTGGGGGAGGTGGTAGTGGGAGACAGAAACGAAACAAAACAAAACACCAAAACTTGGCTGTTACACTTGCCAGGTGGGGAGGGAGAGCACCGCCCACCTCTGCCATGGCGGGGGCCAGTACTGGAGGGGTGAGGCCAATATTGCCCTTGCCATGGTATCATCCAGTGAGCACCACAGTGCCCGGGTGATGGTGTGTTGTTCTCATAAATTACACTCTTTTCTGTGTGACAGCACCTCAGCATTTAAACCAAAGAAGCATTACGCAAAATGAAATGGAGCCGGTCGGTGGAGGTGCATGTATGCCTGTAGTCTCAGAACTTGGGTGGCAGAGGCAGGCATGAGCTCCAGGGCAGTCAGAGCTGTTACACAGAGAAACCCTGTCTCGAAAAAACACAAAGAGAAATAAAAAGAAACAAAATAAAAGTAAAAAATTCCTCAGGAGGAGTTAAAAGCACTGGCTGCTCTTCCGATGGTCCTGAGAGGCAAGGAGAACACTCCACTCTTAATCCAGGAATCAATCTGAAACAGAGAGAGAAAAACAAAATGAAAGGCCCCAGCAAGAGTTAGGACTGGTGTTGTTCCTATGGTCTCATTTTTAAGAGAGGGCTCATTTTTAGATAGGGCTCAATGGAAATCTGGTGTGTTCCATGGGTAGAAGGGGACCACGAGGATCTAAACTAGAAATGGTTTGTTAAAGTGTACACATGTGATTCTTCTAATACTTATATTCACCCTAGCATGCATGCGAATAAACACACATATTTGAAGATAAATAACAAAACAACCGATATTGTCTTTGTAACTGCACTCATCGGAGCTTTTCTTGTTTCATCGTGTGTGTGTGTGTGTGTGTGTGTGTGTGTGTGTGTGTGTGTTTGCGTGCTTGCGTGCACGCGCGCGCAAGCACGAGCATTCACGGGTGTTAAAAATTAATCCTCAGCTGAGTGATCAGTCACAGTCTATAGCTATGACCACCGCCTCTGACGTGCTGAGATTGGTTTTTGATCCCGTTCTTCCTTCTTTCCTTCCTACCTATCTCAATCCCAGCACCCATTTCTTTTCTCTTCAAGAAATGGACTGCTTCATGATGTCACCTTAAGTCTGTCACTTCTAGGTCATGATAGAGGGGTCTACGAAGGACCCCAAACCATTTCACATAAATAGTACCCTGAACGTTAAGAACAGACATCGGCTGCTCTGTCTTTTGGTCTCATTGGTCTCCTGTTCATGTTTGAGCCTGTATGTGAACGCACACATTCTTTCCACTGTAAATTATATTACAAAAAAATGACTGCTTGTAGTGGTCTTTTGTTGTTGTTGTTGTTGTTATTTGTTTGTTGGTTGCTTGGTTATTTACTTTATTTTTTCTTCTTCTCTTTTTTATTGAAAGGATGGGTATAGTTTCTATATCAGGAGAGAGAGCCTCCTCACACAATTCTCTCTCTCTCTCTCTCTCTCTCTCTCTCTCTCTCTCTCTCTCTACCTCCCAAATTCTCGTGCTGGGTATAGAATCACATTGATTTTCTGGGCTGGTTATAGAGTCACTTCTGCATTGCTAATAAATAGATTCAATACTCACTGATGACTAATAAACATTAGAAGGTAGCTGGCACTACCTAGACGAGTCGGCCTGATTCTGCTGTGATCAAATGAGGGAACTATGGGGATTGGTATCCATTTTTCTGTCTGTGTGTCTATTATCTCTCTATCTATCTCTCTATCTCTCTATCTATCTATCTATGTCTGTCTGTATGTATGTATCTAACATCTATGTATTTATGTATTAGTATAGTATGGAGAATACATTAAATAAAGGACTAGTTTAATCTTTTAAAATGTTTGAGTAAAGAATTAAATATTTAGCCAGGCATGGTGGCACACACCTTTAATCCTATCTATCTATCTATCTATCTATCTATCATCGATGTATTTACTTACTTATTTATCAACTTACACAGTGTTTAAATTATTTTGGAGACAGAGTCTTTCTATGTATTCCTGTCTGTCTTGAAAATCGCTGTATATACTGACTTAGTTTGGAACTAGAACTTTTCTTGGGTTAAAGAAATTGTAGTTTTTTGTTTGTTTGCTTGCTTGCTTGCTTGCTTGTTTGTTTGTTTCCAGACAAGGTTTCTCACGTAGCCTTGCTTGTCCTGGACTTGCAAGTGCAAGTGATTCTCTCGCCTCTGTCTCCCAAGTGCTGGGATTAAAGGCAAAGTAAAACAAACCAAAAACAAAGCCAGGCATGGCATGGTGGTGCAGGACTTTTATCCCAGCATTCAGGAGGCAGAGGCAGGCAGATCGCTGTGAGTTTAAGGCCAGCCTGGTCTACAAAGGGAGCCCATGACTGGATAGCCAATGCTACACAGAGAAACCCTGTCTCTGGGCGGAGGGTGTGGGGGTGGTGGTAGTAGGAGACAGAAACAAAACAAAACAAAACAAAACACCAAAACTTGGCTGTCACACCCGCCTGGTAGAGATGGAGAGCACCGCCCACCTCTGCCAGGGCTCATGACAGTACTGGAGGGGCGGGGCCAATATTACAATTACGATGGTATCATCCAGGGAGCAGCACAGCACCCGGATTATGGTGTGTTGTTCTCATAAATTACACTCTGTTCTGTGTGACAGCACCTCAGCATATAAACAAAAGAGAGCATTATGCAAAATGAAATGGAGCCAGGTGGTTCTGGAGCATGCATGCCTGTTGTCTTAGAACGGGGGAGGCAGAGGCAGGCGTGAGCTCCAGGGCAGTCAGAGCTGTTACACAGTGAAACCCTGTCTCGAAAAACTACAAAAAGAAATAAAAAGAAACGAAATAAAAGTAAAAAATGCCTCAGGAGGGGTTAAAAGCACTGGCTGCTCTTCCAAAAGTCAGAACTGAGGCAATGATTAAGAGGGAAGGCCGGGGACATTCATATTGCACCGTTAGAGGTGAAATTCTTGGACTGGCACAAGAAGCACCAGAGCAAAAGCATTTGCCAAGAATGTTTTCATTAATCAAGAACGAAAGTCGGAGGTTCGAAGACGATCAGATACCTTTGTAGTTCTGACCATAAATGATCCCGACTGGCGATGCGGCGGCGGTATTCCCATGACCTGCCAGGCAGCTTCCGGGAAACCAAAGTCTTTGGGTTCCGGAGGGAGTATGGTTGCAAAGCTGAAACTTAAAAGAATTGATGGAAGGGCACCACCAGTAGTGGAGCCTGCGGCTTAATTTGACTAAACACGGGAAATCTTACCTGGCCTGGACATGAACAGGATTGACAGATTGATAGCTCTTTCTCGATTCCGAGGGTGGTGGTGCATGGCCGTTCTTAGTTGGTGGAGCGATTTGTCTGGTTAATTCCGATAACGAACGAGACTCTGGCATGCTAACTAGTTACGCGACCCCTGAGTGGTCGGGGTCCCCCAACTTCTTAGAGGGACAAGTGGCGTTCAGCCACCCAAGATTGAGCAATGACAGGTCTGTGATGCCCTTAGATGTCGGGGCTGCACGCAAGCTACACTGACTGGCTCAGCGTGTGTCTACCCTAAGCTGGCAGGCGTGGGTAACCCGTTGAACCCCATTCGTGATGGGGATCGGGGATTGCAATTATTTCCCATGAACGAGGAATTCCCAGTAAGTGCAGGTCATAAGCTTGCGTTGATTAAGTCGCTGCCCTTTGTACACACTGCCCATCGCTACTACCGATTGGATGGTTTAGTGAGGCCCTCGGATCGGACCCGCCCGGGTCGGCCCAAGGCCCTGGCGGAGCGCTGAGAAGGCGGTCGAACTTGACTATCTAGAGGAAGTAAAAGTCATAACAAGGTTTCCGTAGGTGAACATGCAGAAGGATCATTAAGGAGAGGCACAGGTCGGCAGGCCGTGTCCATCAGTCTGTCTGTCTTTGTCACTCCTCGCCGGGAGGCGCGTGTCCCGGGTCGCATCTCCTGCTGCCGTGTGCATGGTTGGTTGGTCGGTCCTCTGTGATTTGAAAGGAGGGAAGAGGAAAGAGGATGGTGAGGAGGCGGGGCGCGTTGCCATCTGTTGTGGGGGCAGAAGCCCTTGCCGTTCCCGTCCCGCTCTAGTGCTCGTCTGCCATCTCTTTTCTCTTTCTGCTTCTTCCCCTGGGTAACCAACCCCGCCCACTCATTTCCTGCTGCGACCCGTGGGCCGCCCCTCTTTCTCATCCTGCTCGTCACCACCCATGGCGGTGGTGCGTGTCTATGTCGTGGTTGTGGTGGGGGGCGCTGTCCTGTCTCATCTCAGCCGTCTACGCCTCGACTCTGGCTTTACCACGCCCAGAGCGTGTCGCATGTGGTCAGAGATGGCCGCGATGGGTCCAGCATCCCTCCCCTCCCGGGCTTTCTGACCTTGCGTGTCCTCCCCGAACCTTTCCGGGTACCTGGCTGTTGCGTTCCGGCGCGCAGGTTTAAAGACCCCTGGGGAGGTCACCTCTCAGCCCACAGGAGGGGGGGGTCGGCGGGGCCTGTAGGGAGTTGGCCTGTGGGTGTGAGGTCCTTCTCTCCCTCCCGTGGCTCTCTCAGACTCTTGCCCTCTTTCCCCCTTCTGTGGGATTATGACTGAACGCTCTAAGTTATAATCCCGCCCAGGCAGAATGATATGGCAGCGCCGAGGTAGCCTCAGTTGGCTCCGGATAGCCGGGTCCCCGTCAGTCCCCACTGGCGATCCATCGTCGTCGATGTCGCATGTGCGCCCTCTCCCGGGGGTGTCGCCAACAGCCGGCCGGCGGTCTTCCCCGCCGCACGTTGGGACCGGGGTCTGGTGCGGAGAGCCATTCGTCCCGGGAAACGGGGCGCAGCTGGAAAGGGGGCCACCCTCTCGCCTGTCACATCAGTGCAAGTTCCTGTGGAACCTGGCGCTAAACCAATCATATACGACCTGCTTCTGGGTTGGGGTTTCTATGTTGCAGAGAAGCTCCCTTGCTGTTATCTACTGAAAGTCAGCCCTGGACACAAGGGTTTGTCTCGCCTGCCCGTCCGCCCCACTCTCACTCCCCCTGTCTCCCGAATGACGGGTTCCCGTTTTTCCCCTCCGCATCTCCGGGAGAAAGCGACCCCTGCCCGCGTCGCCGCAGCCGCCTCTTCTTGCCTGCCCCCACTCCGACCCTGGCCAAGCCGGGGTGTGAGGTGAAGGCGGTGGTAGCAGTGTGACCGCTGGGGGGGGGGGCGGGGTAGGCTTTATCCATTTTACCTTGCTCCTGCCCCGACCCGCCTGGAGGTTGGGGATCACACCGCCCTTCTCCCCAGAGACCGGGTAGACCAGTAGTCCCACGCGGGGAGTCGTGTGCTCTCATTTGGGACACCTCAGGTCGACCAGATGTCCCTTCTGGACTTTTTTTTTTTTTAAATAATATATATATATATATATATATATATATATATATATATATATATATATACACACACAACTGATGCGAGTCCTATAACCATGGAGGTCGACCAGTTGTCCCTTTCAAGGGATGCGGGTCGTAACCTAAAACTATGGAAGTCGACCAGTTGTCCCTTCTGCCTAACCGCAGATGTTTGATGAAGTTTGGTTTGTTTGTTTGTTTTCCCATGCCACTGGGGGGAGGGGGACGGGTGGGCTATTAATTAATTAATTAATTTACTTATTTGTTTATTTATTTACTTGTTTATTTGTGTGTTTGTTTATTCATTCATTTGCCTATCTTTCTATCCATTTATTTATTTATCTGTTTATTTGTTTATCTATTTATCAAGCTATCTATTTGTTTATCTATCTATCTATCTATCAATCTATCTATCCTATGCTTGTCTATCTGCAGATATATATATAGGGCCGGCCAGAAGAGTGCACCAGATATGTTTCTCCTCCTCCTCCTTCACCTCCTCCTCCTCCTCCTCCTGGAGCCATTTATCAATAAATATGTGGTTAATTACTCAGTCTGTGAAGATCGAACTTTCTTTCCTTTCTTTCTTTCTTTCTATTTATCTGTCTATCTATCTATCTGCACCTGCAGGCAAGAAGAGGGCACCATAATCTTTCTCTACCTCCTCCAGGAGCTATTTTATTTATTTACTTATTCATTCATTCATTCATTCATTCATTACTTTCTCTATGTTTATCTGAAGGCCAGAAGAAGACACCAGATCGCCTTGAAGAGAGGTCCAGTGTTAACTCCAAAAATGGCAGACTACCATAGTTTTCTGTTTTGTTCCAGGTCTGATCACAGATGCGCGCTCCCACCCATTACTGTGGGGGGGGGAGGTGATGTCATTTGCTGGAGGTGGGGAAGAGAAATAGGGAGGAGACATTGGGAAGCATTGTGTTACCTAAAACTTTGTGTGTTAGATGCAGGTCTCTCCCCCCTCCCCCACCTCTCTCTCTCTCTCTCTCTCTCTCTCTCTCTCTCTCTCTCTCTCTCCCCTTCCTGTCCGCATTTGTGGAATGGACACTTGCTTTATGGGTCCCAACTTGACAGCTGTTTTCTCTGCTTGCTTTCTTGCCTCCATGTAGGAGGGAGAGGCCAGAAGGAAGATTCTTCTTGGAGAAAATAGCCAGCCCATCTGGACTGACATATGAAACTTCATCCTCACAGCATAAGAAGACAACCCTCCCCTCCTGACCCATAGCTGGTACTCTCCCTACCTCCCAGCCCTCTTTCACTAACCCTGACTCAATAAAATAATGTGAATAAATGGATAAAGAATTAGTTTCCAGGTATTTATTTGTTTCTCAGCTTGTCTGGCTGTGCGTGCATCTGTGGACTACTGGTACTCACGAGGCGTCTGTCAGAACACCCGGTACTCTTAACTGCTGAGACATGATTCTCCTGGTGCATGAGTTCAGTTTGCTTTCAGAGGGAATGTTTTAGAACTCGCCCCCCCAAGAAAAGGAAAACAACAACAACAACAACAACAACAACAACAACAACAACAAACCCTCACTCGCTCCAGTTGAAGATATGGTCTTTAATGTTTACTTAGAAAGAACCACCTCTGACTCCTCTAGTCTTCCTCTAGCAATGTAATCCCACAATGTGAGGATAAAAATCAAAGGAAGGCTTTGCTTGACTCACTGTTTCTTTAATAAGTAAAGAGGAACACCCACCCCACCCCTCAAACACACACACACACCTCTTTGCAGACTGGTTAGTGTCCACTTCTTCCTGAAGAAAAGTGATTTTTCTACCCTTTTAGGAGGGGTGGGGGGTGGGAGGGTTCAAGACAGAGGTTTCCTCTGTGTGACAGCTCCTGGAAGTCACTCTGTAGACCAGGCTCATGGAGATCTACCTGCCTCTGCCTCCAGACTGAGTGCTGGCTAGACTTTCCACTGTCTTAAGGCACAAGATGTGTGGAGAAAGCTGCCCCATTTATAGCTCTCATTTTGATTACGAGGGGGGGGTGGGGTGGATCTTTACCAGTGGAGACCAAGATAGGTTAAGTCCTCCTGGTGTTGAGAGAGACCTGTTCCTGTTCCTGTTCCTGTTGGGTCACATACCTATATTTTTGTTTCAGGCACACCAGCCACATCATCATTTCAGGGCTAGGGTTTGGTTTTTGTATTTTATTTTATTTCATGAATGAGAAACTCTTTGGCTCGGCTGCGCACAACTGCCAGGCATGCCGAGGGCCATCTTGTTCAAGGAGCTCATTAGCCATGTGGGCTTTCTTGGAGGTGATCCTGTACTGTGATGCACCTCCAAAATTGCTTCCGACTTCTGAGAACAAGGCAGGCATGAAAGTGTCAGATAACCTTAGACCTGGAGTTAAAGACAGACAGGTGGAAGCTGCCATGTGGGAGCTGAGAATTGAGCAGACAGTGCTCTTAACCACTGAGCCGTCTCTCTCCAGCCCCCACCCATCTTTGTTTTTCTTTTTCTTTTCTCAGTTTCTTTTAACCAAGCACACTCCTGATGGATGAAAGTGTACAGTTGGCTTAGACACTCGCTAACTGAGGGTTTCAAGACTGACTGACTGTTTGTTCCATTAGGTTTGCGGAGGGGCAGGGCTCTCAATTTAATCGATTTTTAATTTCCTACCATGCCTTCCAATCATAGTTTCCTATCCCCAAACTCATCATGGTCTATATACAACCCATTGAGGCTTCATTGTCCTCCTATGGCCCAGATGCATGGCAGGCCCTGCTACTTGGTTTCCTTTGGTTTGGTTTGACACAGACAGACAGACATACAGGCAAGCAGGCAGGCAGGCTGGCTGGCTGACCGGCTGGCCTCGAACTCACAGTGATCTGTCTGCCTCTACCTCCGGGGTGCTGGGAATTCAAGGAAGGCAGGCAGGCACGCCTTGCTTTTTGAAAAGTTTGAAAATCAGGCACCACACATAAGAGCCATTTGGCTATTCTTTGAAAACGGACACTTTTCTTAGGAACACAAAGTTTAACCCAAAGTACATAGAAGGAATGGTATAACAACTTAGAATTGCTTACGTACAGAGAAAATGCTTTCCTTTTTCTCGATTTTGGTTCCATTTTTTCCCATTTATTTATTTATTTATTTATTCATTTATTTATTTTTGGATTTTTTTTTGAGGCAGGGTCTCTCTGTGTAGCCTTGGCTGTCCTGGATTCGCTTTGTAGACCAGGCTGGCCTCGAACTCACAGCGATCCACCTGCCTCTGCCTCCCGAGTGCTAGGATTAAAGGTGTGTGCTACCACGCCCGGCCAGTTTTTTCTTTTAGTCAAGATCTCTCTCTCTCTTTCTCCCCCCCACCTTCTTGTGCTGGATATAGAATCACATTTTCTGTGCTGGTTATAGAGTCACTACTGCATTGCTAATAAATAGATTAAGTACTGAATGATGACTAATAAACATTAGAAGGTAGCTGGCACTCCCTAGACCAGGCTGCCTGACTCTGTGGTGATCAAATGAGGGAACTATGAGGATTGGCCTCCATTTGTCTGTCTCTGTGTGTATTATCTTTCTATCTCTGTATCTCTCTCTATATCTATCTATGTATCTATGGGTGTATGTGTGTATGTATCTAACATCTGTGTATTTATGTATTAGTATAGTACGGAGAATACACTAAATAAATGACTAGTATAATCTTTTAAAATATTTGAGTAAAAAATTAAATATTTAGCCAGGCATGGTGGCACACACCCTTAATCCTATCTATCTATCTATCTATCTATCTATCTATCTATCTATCGATCAATCTATCATCGATGTATTTACTTACTTACTTATCTACTTACACAGTGTTTAAATTATTTTGGAGACAGAGTCTCTCTCTATATTCCTCTCTGTCTTGAAAATCGCTGTGTATACTGACCAAGTTTGGAACTAGAACTTTTCTTGGGTTAAAGAAATTGTTTTTTGTTTGCTTGCTTGCTTGCTTGCTTGCTTGTTTGTTTCCAGACAAGGTTTCTCATGTAGCCTTGCCTGTCTTGGACATGCAAGTGCAAGTGATTCTCTCGCCTCTGTCTCCCAAGTGCTGGGTGAAAGGCAAAGGAAAACAAAACCAAAAACAAAGCCAGGCATGGCATGGTGGTGCAGGCCTTTAATCCCAGCACTCTGGAGGCAGAGGCAGGCAGATCGCTGTGAGTTTAAGGCCAGCCTGGTCTACAAAAGGAGCCCCAGACTGGGCAGCCAACGCTACACAGAGAAACCCTGTCTCTGGGCCGAGGGTGTGGGGGTGGTGGTAGTGGGAGACAGAAACAAAACAGAACAAAACCCCAAAACTTGGTTCTTACACCTGCCCAGTGGAGCGGGAGAGCCTCGCCCCCCTCTCTATGGCCGGTGCCAGTACTGGAGGGATTGGGCCAATATTGCCCTTGCGATGGTATCATCCACAGAGCACCACTGCGCCCGGATGATGTTGTGTTGTTCTCATAAATTACACTCTTTTCTGCGTGACAGCGCCTCAGCATTTAAACCAAAGAGAACATTACGCAAAATGAAATGGTATTCCCATGACCTGCCGGGCAGCTTCCCGGAAACCAAATTCTTTGGGTTCCAGGGGGAGTATGGTTGCAAAGCTGAAACTTAAAGGAATTGATGGAAGGGCACCACCAGGAGTGGAGCCTGTGGCTTAATTTGACTCAACACATGAAACCTTACCCGGCCCGGACATGGACAGGATTGACAGATTGATAGCTCTTTCTTGATTCCATGGGTGGTGGTGCATGGCCGTTCTTAGTTGGTGGAGCGATTTTTCTGGTTAATTCTGATAACAAACGAGACTCTGGCATGCTAACTAGTTACGCAACCCTCAAGCGGTCGGCGTCCCCCAACTTCTTAGAGGGACAAGTGGCGTTCAGCCACCAGAGATTGAGCAATAATAAGTCTGTGATGCCCTTAGATGTCCGGGGCTACACGCGCGCTACACTCTCTGGCTCAGTGTGTTCCTACCCTAAGCTGGCAGGCATGGGTAACCCGTTGAACCCCATTTGTGACAGGGATCAGGGATTGCAATTATTCCCCATGAACGAGGAATTCCCAGTAAGTGTGGGTCATAAGCTTGCATTGATTAAGTCCCTGCCCTTTGTACACACTGCCTGTCGCTACTACCGATTGGCCGGTTTAGTGAGGCCCTCGGATCGGCCCCATCGGGGTCGGCCCAAGGCCCTGGCGGAGCGCTGAGAAGACGTTCGAACTTGACTATCTAGAGGAAGTAAAAGTCGTAACAAAGTTTTCGTAGGTGAACCTGCAGAAGGATCATTAAGGAGAGGCGCCGGTCGGCTGGCCATGCCCGTCTGTCCGTTCGTCCATCCGTCTTTGTTTCTCCCCGCCGGGAGGCACGTGTCCCAGGTCGCATTGGCTGCTGCCGCATGTGGTCGGTCTTGGTCGTTAGGTCCTCTGGGTTGAAAGAAGGAGGGAAGAGGAAAGAGGTAGAGGATGGTGAGGAGGCGGGGCACGTTGCCGTCTGTTGTGGGGTGGGCAGCCCTTGCCATTCCGGGCCCTCTCTCACAATCCTCTCCCATCTCTTCGCTCCTTCTGCTTCTTCCCTGGAGTGGCCGACCACACATGCTAGGTGCCTGCCGCGACCCGCGGGCAGCCCCTTTTTCCCGTCCGGCTCGTCTCCTCCCGTGGCGGTGGTGCCAGTCTATGTCATGGTTGTGGTGGGGGGCGCTTTCGCGTCTCATCTCGGCCGCCTACGCGGTGGCTCCGGCTTTACCGAGCCTGGAGTGTGTTGCATGCGGTCGGCGATGGCCGCGGTGGGTCCGGCATCCATCTCCTCCTGGCTTTTCTGACCTCGAGTGTCCTCCCCGAACCTTTCCGAGTACCTGGCTGTCGCGTTCAGGTGCGCAGGTTTAAAGACCCCGTGGAAATCGCCTCTCTGCCCCCAGGGTAGGGGGGAGGCGGCGGGGCCCGTAGGGAGTCGGCCTGGGGGTGTGTGAGGTCCCTCTATCCCTCCAGCGGCTCTCTCAGACTCTTGCCCGCTTTCAGCCTTCCAGGGACGCTCCCCAGGCCGTGGTTGCGGGTTGGGGTGGGAGCCTCCCCTTTGGGCGTCCGTGGGCCTCTTGCAGCTGTGCCTGGCTTGCCGTCCTGGCTTCCCGTGTCATGGGCGCCTCGACCGTGTTCGCTGGGCGGGTCCCGTGTTGCTGTGTGTGTGTGTGGTTCTTTTCCCGTTCCGTCTAACCGACCCATCCCCCAGAGTTCGTGTTCCTTCTGTTTTGCTCTTGCTGGCCGGCCCGAGGCGAGCCCTCTCTCCCGGTGTGGGGGGCGGGGCACTGTGATGTGAGCGAGGGACTCCCGTCTCTCCCACATGCCCTACGAAAAACTCGTACGATTCTTAGCGGTGGATCACTCGGCTCGTGCGGCGATGAAGAACACAGATAGCTGCGAGAATTAATGTGAATTGCAGGACACATTTATCATTGACACTTCGAACGCACTTGCGGCCCTGGGTTCCTCCCAGGGATACGCCTGTCTGAGTGTTGCTTGACAATCAATCGCAAAACCCCTTCGGTGTCCGTCTCTGAGGGGTGGGTTCGCGTGGCTGTGGGTTTGTTTGCAGGGTCCCCGACTCCGGGCCCTCCGTCCGCAGAAGTTCAGACGTGTGGGGTGGTTGTCGGCGTGCCGCCATCGCCGCTTTCCGGCCTCCGTGCAGAGGAGAGCGTGAAGAAAGGCCGCAAAGCTTCGAGAGGCAAGGTGGTGGGAAAGGAAGGGGGGTCGCTGGCGGTCTTCCCATGTCCCCGGTGTCTGTGTTGACGGCCCTGTGGCAGTGTGAGCGGTCACGCGTTGGCGGTGATGGAGGTCGTGGTCCAGGTTAGACCTCTCTAGGCGGGGTCGTCGTACCCTTGGAGTCATCAGGGTCCGGATCTCGGCCCTCTGCGTTCTCCTTCGTCTTCTGCCACCGTGTCTGCCCGACATCTCATGCGGCCACGCCGGTCCCCGGGTTTGGGTTCCCGCCCCACGCACCCCTTAGCCATCTGGGAGCATTGTCATGCCTCCCGAGTCCATAAGGTTGGCCGAGCCCCTGCCGAGGCTGCGCCATCGGTCTGTGCTCCCTGGACCGGCCCCGCCACCTTCTCCGTCTTTCCTCTACCCGGGGGTGGTCCCCCTCCGGTGAGGGTCCTGCAGGACGCCGCAGTCTATCCCTTCGCTGATGCAAGCGCTCCCCGGGGGATGGGGTCAGGTAGAGGCTGCGCGTGTCGGCCCCGTCTCCGTGCCACGTTGCGTGCCCTGGGACCCCAGCCACTCGCCAAAGCGAGGTCGCCAGCTCGTGTTCCTGCTTCGCCGCCGCCTCCACCTCCGCGCTCTTCCCTTCGATCTTCTTGCTCTTTCTCTCGCGGACCCCTCAGACGTGTGTCATGGAGGGCGGGCGGGGTGGTGGAGAAGAAAGGGGCCTCGGTCCCTTTCCCGTGGCCGCCGCCCCTCTCCTGCCACACCGTGTCCTCTCCCTCTGGCTCCGCGACCTTAGATCAGAGGTGGCAACCCGCTGAATTTAAGCATATTAGTCAGCATAGGAAAAGAAACTAACCAGGATTCCCTCAGTAATGGCGAGTGAACAGGGAAGAGCCCAGTGCCGAATCCCCGCCACTCGGCGTGGCACAGGAAATGTGGTGTACAAAAGACCCACTTCCCGGCGCCCCTTGTGGGGGGCCCAATCCTTCTGATCAAGGCCCAGCCCGTGGACGGCATGAGGCCGGTAGCGGCCCCCAGCGCGCCGGGTCCGGGTCTTCCCGGAGTAGGGTTGCTTGGGAATGCAGCCCAAAGCGGGTGGTAAACTCCATCTAAGGCTAAATACCGGCAGGAGACCTATAGTCAACAAGTACCGTAAGGGAAATTTGAAAAGAATTTTGAAGAGAGAGGTCAACAGGGAGTGAAAGCGTTAAGAGGTAAATGGGATGAGGTCCTTGCAGTCCGCCCGGAGGATTCAACCCTGCAGCGCGCGCCTGGCCACGCCAGTGGCTCCTGGCGGATCTTTCCTTCTCCCTGTTCCTCCTGACCCCTCCACCCAAGTGTCAACCCCTTTCCCTGTCTCCCCGCATCCTTGGCAGCCCTGGGGGGCGGCGCACGGGCGGGGCCGGGGTGGGGTCGTCCTGTCTTTTCCCATCGATGTCATTATTTTTATCTAAAAGCGAGCGCCACAGCGTCTGGATGATGGTGCATTTTTCTGATAAGTTATTCTCCTTTCTCTGTGACAGCACCTCAGCATTTAAACCAAAGAGAGCATTAAGAAACATAAAACGGCAGCACACGCCTTTACTCCCGGTGCTTGGGAGGCAGAGGCCAGTGGATCTCCGTGAGTTCCAGGACACCCAGAGCTGTTGCACAGAGAACCCCTGTCTCGAAAAACCACAAACATAAAAAATAAAAATAACAAAAATAAAAATGCGTCAGGGTTGAAGAGCACCTGCTGCTCTTGGGAAGGTAGAGCCTTCAGTTCCGAGCAGCCACGTGGTGGCTCACAACCATTTATGAGGAGACCTGGTGCCCTCTCCTGGCCCGCAGGTGGAGATGCAGGCAGAACACTGCACACCTAATGCAGAACTCAAAGAGAACAGAAAGAGAGAAAAACAAAATGAAACGACCCAGCTGAGGGGGAGGTCTGGTGTTGCTCCTGTGGTCTCACTTTTACCACAGCGAGATAGGACTCAGTGGAAATGTGGCGTGTTCCGTGGGTAGATGGGCACCTGTAGGATGTAAACTAGCTAATGGTTGGTTAAAATTTAGATGTCAGATTCTTTTTTTTTCTTTTTTGTCTTTTGGAGACAGGGTCTCTCTGTGTTAGCCTTGGATGTCCTGGACTCGCTTTGTAGACCAGTCTGGCTGGCCCTGAAATTTTACAGCGATCCATGTGCCTCTGCCTCCCGAGTGCTGGGATTAAACGCGTGCACCACCATACCATACCCGGCAGATGTGTCAGGGATAATTTTAAGATTTTTTTTATGTTTGTTCATTTGTATTTTTTTGTTTTTCGATACATGGTTTCTCTGTGTAGCCTTGGCCATCCTGGACGCACTTTGTAGACCAGGCTGGCCCTTGAACTCATAGCAACCCTTTCTTTCCTCTTCCAGAAATGGACTGCTTCCTGATTTCAGCTTAAGACAGTCACACTTCTAGGTCATGGTAGACGGGACTAGGAAGGACTCCAACCCATTTCACAAAAATAGTACACTGAACGAAAAGAACAGGCATCGGCTGGTCTACCTTTTGGTCTCTCCAGTATCTTGTGTATGTTTGGGCCTGTACGCGAACCAACACATTTCTTTCTACCATAAATTATATTCCAAAACAAATGAGTGTTGGTAGTAATGTTGTTTTTTTTTTTACACTTTTAATTTAAAGGATACTTTCAAGGTCTGGGGTGAGAGGCTCCTCACAATCACCCTCCTGCCCCCTGCGCGCATGCAAGTGCCCCCCCACCCTCCGCCCCCGGCCCTCTGCTCCGCCCCCATGCCCCCCACCCCGTGTGAATTGGATTTAAGTCCCTGCCATCTAGAGGGATGGTAAACAGAGAACAGAGAAGATCACTTCGGAAGATTTTTTTCTCCCCTGTTTGGCGATGCCTCAGAATTCAAAGAAAGAGAGCATGAAGACAAAGCAAATGGGACTAGAGAGATGGATCGGTCGTGAAGAGCACTGGCAGCTCTTCCAAAGAACCTCTGTTGGAATCCCAACACCCACACGGAAGCTCACAACTGTCGGTAACGCCACTAGAAGGGATCTGACACATTCATACCGAATGATGCACAGAAAAAAATTAAAATAAGGCCGGGCGGTGGTGGCCCACGCTAATAATCCCAGCACTCAGAAGGCAGAGGCAGTCGGATTGCAGTAAGTTTTAGGACAGCCTGGTCTAAAAAAGCAAGTAAGTCCAGGACAGTCAAGGCTACACAGAGAAACCCTAACATGAAAAACGAATCCCTTGCCCCCGCCCAAAAAAAAAAGAAATAAAAAAAATAATGAAATGAAATAAAGGTAAATAAAATGAAAGGAACCGTCTCAGAAGTCTGGTGTAGCTCCTCGGTCTAAATTTTTTTGTTTCCTTTGGTTTGGTTTTGGTTTTGTTTCCTGAAGACAGCATTCCTTTATGGAACCTTGGCTGTCTTGGACCCGCTGTGTAGACGAGGCTGGCCTCAAACTCACAACAACCCACCTGTCTCTGCCTCCCAAGGGCTGGGATTAAAGAAAGGCATGTGCCACCACCGCTTGGCTACTGAAAGATTCTGAACTAATTTTCCCCCCTGTCATTATCGTTAATTTAAAAGTTTTTTTTCAATTAAAAATATTTATTCATTATTATGTGTACAGTGCTCCATCTGCCTGCGTGTATGCCTGCACGCCAGGGGAGAAAGTTAGATCAAATTATAGATGGCCGTGAGCCACCGTGTGCTCCTGGGAACGCAACTCAGGACCTCTGGAGGGGCAGTCAGTGCTCCTTTAACCTCTGAGCCACCTCTCCATCCAGCTCTTAATTTTTGTTTTTTTGTTTTCAGAGAGCGAGTTAAGCCTTTATGTGGTTTGTCTTTTCATGGAGCGAGGGAACTGTGTAGATCAGATAGGCTTCCCTATAATTCTGTACATGCACATTGGGTTTAACTTCTGAAACCAGAACTTAAATAAGCCAGCTCTGTGTGGTCCTGTAGGCCTTGAATCCCATAGCTCTGAAGGCAGAGGCAGGTGAAACTCTATGAGCTGGAGGCAGGCCTCATCTAGTTAGGGATTTCAATGGTTCCACGTGGGGTACGGAGACTACACTAAATAAAGGACCGGTTTATCCTTGATAGATAGCTGAATAAAGACTTAAATATGTACTTGGAAAAACCAAACACAGAAGTCCACCTGTCTCTGCTGTGATTACATGAGGAAACTATGATGCTTGGCCTCCATTTGCCTTTCTGTCTGTGTATCTTACTTATCTAAGGTTTTTGGAGATGGACTCTCTTTCTCTCTCTGTCTCTCTCTGTCTCTCTCTGTCTCTGTCTCTCTCTGTCTCTCTCTCTCTCTCTCTCTCTCTCTCTCTCTCTCTCTCTCTCTCTCCTCCCCTCTGGCTGTCTTAGAAACTGATGTGTAGATGGACTTAGTTTGGAACTCCCAGGACTACCTAGAAACTTTCTTGGAGATAAAGAGCTGAAAGGACCAGCATGGTGGCACACACCATTCATCCCAGCATTTGGGAGGCAGAGGTAGGTGGATCTCTGTGAGTTTGAGACCAGCGTGGTCTAAAAACAGAGTTCCAGGACACCCAAGGCTACCCAGAGAAACCCTGTCTTAAAAAACCAATATAAATAAGTAAATAAATAAATGAAATTAAGGGAAGCAGGGCCTGGTGGTGCATGCCAGGACAATTAATTATATCTGTTTTATTTTATTTTTTTTCTTATGACTAATGCCATGAAAAATTTAAATAATCAGTGCATTGCTGTCACCAGGCCTGGCTCTTTCCTTCCTTCCTTCCTTTCCTCCTCCTCCTCCTCTTCCTTCTCTTCCTTCTAATATATATATATTTTTCGAGACAAGGTTTCTCTGTGTTAGCCTTGGCCGTCATGGACTCATTTTGTAGACCAGGCTGGCCTTGAACTTACAGCGATCCACCTGCCTCTGCTTCCCAAGTGCTGGGATTAAAGTCATGCGCCATCAGGCCCAGCTTCCTTCTAATATTTTTATTAATTAAAAAACAATTTTTTAAAAGACAGGGAGTTAAACAATTTGGTTGATTTTCTTTTCACACAGCGAGGGTACTGTGTAGATTAGGAGAACTTCCTCAGAATTCCACACATGCAAATTGGGTTTAAGTTCTGGTCCTCCAGAATAAATGACCTTGAAAAGTATGTCCCAGGACTGCTTCCGTATTGGTGAGGTAAGCCACCGTGATATCTGCCCTCCAGAAGGTGGCTTCATTTTGGTGAACACCGTCAGAGAATTTGACTTTAAACTAAACATATAATAAAGTGACAGCGTTATGGGTTCAAGATTAGCCACACACTGACCACTAGAACCCCAGACTTAGATCAATGGAAGGTAAAGAAATGAAAGGAGGCCAGGTGTGGTCTCGCTCGTGCGCGCACACACACCCACCTTTAATCCAATCACTCAGTGGACATATAGCAGTTAGAATTCTGTGCATTAAAGGGAGGTCTGATCTGGAGAGGGATAGCGAGTGATTTCCAGTGACTCTTATCCTAACTACCATCTGTCTGTCTGTGTGTCTGTGTGTCTGTCTGTCTATCTATCTATGTATCTATAGGTTAGGGAATCCGAAGCTCTGTCTGTCCTGCATTAACTTTGGATATGCTGGCCCATGTCTGGAAATAAACAGATTGTGTGTGGGTTGCTCATGTGTCTTTTTAGCAAACTTGATTTTTGTTTTTGGTGGGTTTTTTGTTTTTGTTTGTTTGTTTTGTTTAGGTTTGTCAAGACAGGGTCTCTCTGTGTAGCCTTGTCCATCCCAGACTCAATCTGTAGACCCGGCTGGCCTCCAACTCACAGTGATCTGCCAGCCTCTTCGTCCTGAGTGTTGTGTGTGATTCAAGGCACACATTTGATTTTTATTTCACTATTAAATTTGCTTTAAATTTATGTGGTAGCCATGGTAGCAGGCGCCATGGATTGTTCCACCTCCCTTACCTTCAGTGCTCCAGACACATGAGGGGAAGGGAAAGCCCTAACCTAGGCTGCTTCAAAAGCCTTGGGCTCCACTCCTCCCTGTAATGAACATGCTGGCCCATGCCTAACAAGTAGGAGTCATCCTGGGCAAAAAGTGCCACCCACCCACACCCCAAAAATTGTCGAGAGAGAGAGAGAGAGAGAGAGGGAGAGAGAGAAAGGGAAAAAGAGAAGGACAGAGAAGGTTGGGGGTAGGGGGAGGGGGGAAGGGGAAGCCATGGCCTAGGGTGCTTCCAAAGCCCTGGGCTCCATCCTCTTATTATGCATTCACTTAATCCATACATGCCTGTCATGTCAGCACCCAGCAGCTGGAAAGAGAAGATCATCTCTAGCACCATTGGACTAGTGCTTTAATTTGCTCTAACACTGTATTTATTCTGAGACCAGAAGTTGGGCTGGGCAGGAACAGCATTGGCAGCAACAGCAGACACAACCAAGGAGGGACCCCAAGCAGTGAGGTGTTTTCAAAAGGAGCCTCCCTCCCCAAAGCTGCCTATCCTAACTGATTTGCCAATAACTGATTTGTCAGGCAGGTCAATTTTGCTCTCTTTCACTTGGGCTTATTCTACTTTACTTTGTATGTCCTGAGGGGTTGGGCCGGTTAGGGTTTGGGTTAGCCACTCATCAGAGTCTAAGGTTCAATCATAGTTTGCATGAGCAATCATAAATGATGAGGGTATCAGACCACACATGGTCATTTACACACACACACACACACACACACGCACACACACACACACACACAGAGAGAGAGAGAGAGAGAGAGAGAGAGAGAGAGAGAGAGATAGAGAGAGAGAGCGCTACCTTATAAAATCAAATAGAATGAACAATAAAGTAACAGGGAATTAAAAACACACAGGTATTCAATCCCAGCACTCTGGAAGCAGATGCAGGTAGATCTCTGTTAGTTCGAGTCCAGCCTGGTTTACAAAGTCAGTCCAAGATAGCCAAGGCTACACAGAGAAAACCTGCCTCAAAAACAAAAACAAAAAGAAAAACGAAAACAAAAATACCCAACCAACCAACCAAACCAGACAGGCTTGTTTGTCATGGCCATGGCTGTTTTGAACTTTCGCTATAGGCCAATCTGGCCTGGAAACAAAGATTACACTGCTTTTGCCATTCCCGTTTGATAATTTGGTTTTGTTTTGTTTTGGTTATGTGTTCAAGAGTGGCCACTCACTGACCACTCTCAGACACCAGACTCATATGGATGGACTTAAATGTGAACACTGGGGGCAGGGAACAGAAACAAAGCTGGGCATGGTGCTGCAGGCCTTTAATCCCAGCATTCAGGAAGCAGAGTCAGGAAGGCAGATCTTTATAAGTTTGAGGTAGGCCCGGTCTACAGAGTGAGTCCAGGACAGGACAGCCAAGGCTACACAGAGAAACCCTGTTTTGGGGGAAAAACAAAGACACACACACACACACACACACACACACACACACACACACACACACACACACACACAGACTTACAGGCCAGAACAAGGCCTATTCCTTTCAAAGGAAAAAAAGCAAAAGTTGAAGGTTACCCTTTGACCTTGTGTCAGAAAGTGTGGGTGAGGCTGCTGCTTGACTGTTTATCTCTTAATTATCTTCCAGTTACACCCTACTTCTCCTTGGAGGTGGAGGTCAGGAAGCCTTCATGGCTGGCTGATATGAAAGTCGGGCATTTTCATGTTTCACAGGAAAACTCTCATTTGTTTGCTGTTTGTTTGGATTTTCACAGACAGGGTCAGTCTCTTTATGTAGCCCTTATTGTCTCTGAATTCACTATTTAGGCCAGACTAGCCACCTGAATTCACAGTCTATCTGTCTCCTTCTGACTCGAATGGATATTCATAAGGCACTATGGATATCTCACCTTCTTTACACCCTGAATTCTAGACAGACACGTTATTTTACATAGGGTTTCTCTCTCTCTCTCTCTCTCTCTCTCTCTCTCTCTCTCTCTCTCTCTCTCTCTTTCTCTCCTTCCCCCTTCATGCTTGCCCCCCCCCCCCGGTTTTTGTGTGTGTGTGTGTGTTTGTGTGAAGGCTACACAAATAAACTAGCTTTCAAAGAACCCAAAATTAACTAAATATGTCTGCCTGAGACACAGGAAAAGTTCCAGACCAGTCAATTCTATTTGTGTTTTCTGCTGTAATTAGCGAAAATAAAATGATCAGTTTCTCAAATCATGGCTACTCTGCCTTAGGGTCTCTCTAACCATATGTCTCTTTCTTTGTCTTTTTGCCTGTTTGTAAGACCACGTTTCATTGCTTATTCTTTATTAATGATTCAGTAAATTTTATGTGCATTTTTGTGTTGTTGTTTTATTTGTCCTGTTTTTTCCCATCCATGTCATTATTTTTATCTAAAAGCGAGCGCCACAGCATCTGGATGATCGTGCATTTTTCTTATAAGTTATACTCCTTTCTGTGTGACAGCACCTCAGCATTTAAACCAAAGAGAGCATTAAGAGACATAAAATAGCGGCGCACGCCTTTACTCCCGGTGCTTGGGAGGCAGAGGCCAGTGGATCTCAGTGAGTTCCAGGACACCCAGAGCTGTTGCACAGAGAACCCCTGTCTCGAAAAACCACAAACATAAAAAATAAAAATAACAAAAATAAAAATGCGTCAGGATTGAAGAGCACTGGCAGCTCTTGGGAAGGTATAGCCTTCAGTTCCCAGCAGCCACGTGGTGGCTCACAACCATTTATGAGGAGACATGGCGCCCTCTCCTGGCCCGCAGGTGGAGATGCAGGCAGAACACTGCACACTTAATGCAGAACTCAAAGAGAACAGAAAGAGAGAAAAACAAAATGAAACGACCCAGCTGAGGGGGAGGTCCGGTGTTGCTCCTGTGGTCTCATCTTTACTTTTTTTTCAGACAGGGTTTCTCTGTGTAGCCTTAACTGTCCTGGACTCACTTTGTAGACCAAGTTGGCCTCGAACTCACAGTGTTCCACCTGCCTCTGCTTCCCAAGTGCTGGGATTAAATGCGTGCACCACCATATGATAACCGGCAGCTGCGTGTGGGATTCTTTTAAGATTTTTTTATGTTTCTTTGTTTGTTTGTTTGTTTGTTTGTTTGGTTTCGAGACAGGGTTTCTCTCTGTAGCCTTGGCCATCCTGGACTCACTTTGTAGACCAGGCTGGCCCTTGAACTCATAGCAACTCTTTCTTTCCTCTTCCAGAAATGGACTGCTTCCTGATTTCAGCTTAAGACAGTCACACTTCTAGGTCATGGTAGAGGGGACTAGGAAGGACTCCAACCCATTTCACATAAATAGTACCCTGAACGAAAAGAACAGGCATCGGCTGCTCTGCCTTTTGGTCTCTCCAGTCTCTTGTGTATGTTTGGGCTTGTATGTGAACCCACACATTTCTTTCTACCATAAATTATATTCCAAAACAAATGTGTGTTAGTAGTAACATTGGTTTTTTTTTTTTACACTTTTAAATTAAAGGGTACTTTCAAAGTCTGGGGTGAGAGACTCCTCACAACCCCCCCCGCCCCCCCCGCCCCCGGCGCTCCGCTCTGCCCCACTGCCCCCCACCCCTGTGAATTGGACTTAAGTCCCTGCCATCTAGAGGGATGGTAAACACAGAGAACAGAGAAGATCACTTCAGAAGATTCTTTCCCCCTTGTGTGGCGGTTCCTCATAATTCAAAGAAAGAGAACATGAAGACAAAGCAAATGGGACTAGAGAGATGGATCGGTGGTGAGGAGGACTGTCAGCTCTTCCAAAGGACCTGGGTTGGATTCCCAACACCCACATGGCAGCTCACAACTGTCTTTAACACCACTAGAAGGGATCTGACACATTCATAGCGAATGATGTACATTAAAAAATTAAAATAAGGCCGGGCAGTGGTGGCGCATGCCAATAATCCCAGCACACAGGAGTCAGTGGCAGTCGGATTGGTGTAAATTTTTGGACTTCATGTGTCCTCCCCAATCCTTTCTTGGTACCTGGCTGTCGCGTTCCAGCGCGCAGGTTTAAAGACCCCTGTGGAGGTCACCTCTGTCCCCTCGGGATGGGGGGGGGTTTGGTGGGGCCCGTAGGGATTCCGCCTGTGGGTGTGAGGTCCTTCTCTCCCTCCCGTGGCTCTCTCAGACTCTTGCCCTCTTTCCCCCTTCTGTGGGATTATGACTGAACGCCTCTAAGTTAGAATCCCGCCCAGGCAGAACGATAAGGCAGCGCCGAAGGAGCCTTGCTTGGCCCCGGATAGCCGGGTCCCCGTCCGTCCCTACCGGCAGTCCATCGTCGTCGCCGTCGCGCGTGCGCCCTCTCACGGGGGTGTCGCCGCCGGCTGGCCGGCGGGCTTCCCCGCCGCCCGTCGGGACCGGAGTCAGGTGCGGAAAGCCATTCGTCCCGGGAAACAGGGCTCGGCCAGAAAGGGGGCCACCCTCTCGCCCATCATGTCAGCACAAGTTCCTGTGGAACCTGGCGCTAAACCAATCATAGACGACCTGCTTCTGGGTTGGGGTTTCTATGTTGCAGAGCAGCTTCCTCACTGTTATCTATTGAAAGTCAGCTCTCGACACAATGGTTTGTCTAGGCGGCCCGTCCACCCCTCTCTCACTCTCCCTGTCTCCCGAACGATGAGTTCCTGTTTTTCCCCTCCGCATCTCCGGGAGAAAGCGCCCCCTGCCTGCTTCACCACCGCCGCCTTTTCCTGCCCGCCCCCGCTCCGCCCCTGGCCAAGCCTGGATGTGAGGCAAAGGCGGTGGCAGCAGTGTGACCGCTGGAGGGGGCAGGGTAGGCTTTATCCATTTTGCCTCGCTCGCGACCCGACCTGCCTGGAGGTTGGCGATCACCCCTTCTGGACTCTTTTTTTTTAAATAATATATATATATTTATATCTGTATACACAACTGATGCGAGTCCTATAACCATGGAGGTCGACCAGTTGTCCCTTTCAAGGGATGCGGGTCCTAACCTAAAACTATGGAAGTCGACCCTTCTGCCTAACCGTGGAAGTTTGATGAAGTTTGGTTTGTTTGTTTGTTTTCCCATGCCACTGTGGGGAGAGGGACGGGCGGGCCATTTATTTATTTATTTATTTACTTACTTACTTACTTGTTTTTTTATTTACTTGTTTATTTGTGTGTTTGTTTATTCATTCATTTGCCTAACTTTCTATCCATTTATTTATTTATCTGTCTATTTGTTTATCTATTTATCAGGCTATCTATTTATCTATCTATCTATCATCTATCTATCTATCTATCTATCTATCTATCCTATGCTTGTCTATCTGCAGATATATATACGGGCAGGCCAGAAGAGTGCACCAGATATCTTTCTCCTCCTCCTCCTCCACCTCCTCCTCCTCCTCCTGGAGCCATTTATTAATAAATATTTGATTAATTACTCAGTCTGTGAAGATCGAACTTTCTTTCTTTCTTTCTTTCTTTCTTTCTATTTATCTGTCTATCTATCTATCTGCACCTGCAAGCCAGAAGAGGGCACCATAATCTTTCTCTACCTCATCCTGGAGCTATTTTATTTATTTACTTATTCATTCATTCATTCATTCATTCACTCATTTCTCTATGTTTATCTGCAGGCCAGAAGAAGACACCAGATCGCCTTGAAGAGAGGTCCAGTGTTTGCTCCAGAAATAGCAGACTACCATAGTTTTCTGGTTTGTTCCAGGTCTGATCGCAGATGTGTGCTCCCCCCCCTTCTGTGTGTGTGTGTGGTCGGGGAGGTGATGTCATTTGCTGGAGGTGGGGAAGAGAAACAGGGAGGAGACATTGGGAAGCATTGTGTTACCTAAAACTTTGTGTGTTTGTTTGTTGTTTGTTTTTTGAGACAGGGTTTCTCTGTGTAGCCTTGGCCATCCTGGACTCACTTAGTAGACCAGGCTGGCCATTGAACTCATAGCAACCCTTTCTTTCCTCTTCCAGAAATGGACTGCTTCCTGATTTCAGCTTAAGACAGTCACACTTCTAGGTCATGGTAGAGGGGACTAGGAAGGACTCCAACCCATTTCACATAAATAGTACCCTGAACAAAAAAAAACAGGCATCAGCTGCTCTGCTTTTTGGTCTCTCCAGTCTCTTGTGTAGGTTTGGGCTTGTATGCGAACCCACACATTTCTTTCTACCATAAATTATATTCCAAAACAAATGTATGTTTGTAATACTGTTTTTTTTACACGTTTAATTTAAAGGGTAATTTCTAGGTCAGGGTTGAGAGGTTCCTCACAATCCCCCCCTGTTCCCCCACATGCCTGCAAGTGCCCCTCCTCTCCCCCCTCCCGACCCCTGGCCCACCACGCCCTCGACCCTCTGCTCTGCCCCCTGCCCCCCACCCAATGTGAATTAGATTTAAGTCCCTGCCATCTAGAGGGATGGTAAACACAGAGAACAGAGAAGATCACTTCAGAAATGTTTTCCCCCCTGTGTGGTGTTGCCTCAGAATTCAAAGAAAGAGAGCATGAAGACAAAGCAAATGGGACTAGAGAGATGGATCAGTGGTGAGGAGCACTGTCAGCTCTTCCAAAGGACCTGGGTTGGATTCCCAACACCCACATGGCAGCTCACAACTGTCTGTAACGCCACTAGAAGGGATCTGACACATTCATACCGAATGATGCACAGAAAAAAATTCAAATAAGGCCAGGCGGCGGTGGCGCATGCCAATAATCCCAGCACTCGGGAGGCAGAGGCAGTCGGATTTCCGTAAATTTTAGTACAGCCTGGTCTACAAAATCAAGTAAGTCCAGGACAGTCAAGGCTACACAGAGAAACCCTAACGTGAAAACTGAATCCCTTGCCCCCGCCCCAAAAAAAAAAGAAATAAAAAAATAATGAAATGAAATAAAGATAAATAAAGTGAAAGGAACCGTTTCAGAGGTCTGGTGTAGATCCTCGGTCTACATTTTTTTGTTTCTTTTGGTTTGGTTTTGGTTTGGGTTCCTGAAGACAGCGTTTCTTTATGGAAGCTTGGCTGTTGTGGACCCGCTGTGTAGATGAGGCTGGCCTCAAACTCACAACAATCCACCTGTCTCTGCCTCCCGAGTGCTAGGATTAAAAAAAGGCATGTGCCACCACCGTCTGGCTACGCCTTTAATCCCAGAACTCTGGAGGCAGAGTCAGGCAGATCGCTGTGAGTTTAAGACCAGCTTGGTCTGCAAAGGGAGCCCAGGAATGGACAGCCAATGCTACACCCAGAAACGCTGTCTCTGGGTGTAGCGTGTGGGGGTGGTGGATGTGGGAGACAGAAACAAAACAAAACAAAAACCAAAACTTGGCTGTCACACCCGCGAAGTGGAGAGGTAGAGCCCCGCCCACCTCCTCCGTGGCTGGTGCCAGTACTGGAGGGGCGGGGCCAATATTCCCCTGGCGATGGTATCATCCAGCAAGCACCACAGCGCCCGGATGATGGTGTGTTGTTCTCATAAATTACACTATTTTCGGTGTGACAGCAGTTCAGCATTTAAACCAAAGAAGCATTACGCAAAATAAAATGGAGCCGGGCGGTGGTGGCGCACGCATGCCTGTTGTCTCAGAACTTGGGAGGCAGAGGCAGGCGTGAGCTCCAGGGCAATCAGACCTGTTAGACAGAGAAACCCTGTCTTGGAAAAGCACAAAAAGAAATAAAAAGAAACAAAATAAAAGTAAAAAATGCCTCAGGAGGGGTTAAAAGCACTGGCTGCTCTTCCAATGGTCCTGAGAGGCAAGCAGAACACTCCACAATTAATCCAGAAATCAATCTAAAACAGAAAGAGAGAAAAACAAAATGAAAGGCCCCAGCTGAGAGGGAGGTCTGGTGTGGCTCCTGTGGTCTCATTTTTAAGAGAGCGAGATAGGGCTCAATGGAAATCTGGCGTGTTCAATGGGTAGATGGGGACCTCGAGGATCTAAACTAGAAATGGTTTGTTAAAGTGTACATATGTGATTCTTCTAAGACTTATATACACCCCAGCGTGCATGCGAACACACACACAAATCTTTAAAGATAAATAACAAAACAACTGATTCTGTCTTTGTAACTGCCCTCATTGGAGCTTTTCTTGTTTCATCGTGTGTGTGTGTGTGTGTGTGTGTGTGTGTGTGTGTGTGTGTGTGTGTGTGAGCGGGCACCGGAGCACGGGTGTTATAAATTAATCCCCAGCTGAGAAATCAGTCACAGTCTCTAGCTATAACCACTGCCTCTGATGTACTGAGATTGTTTTTTTACCCCATTCTTCCTTCTTTCCTTCCTAGCTATCTAACTCCCAGCACCTATTTCATTCCTCTTCAAGAAATGGACTGCTTCCTGATGTCACCTTAAGTCAGTCATTTCTAAGTCATGCCAGAGGGGACTAGGAAGGACACCAAACCATTTCACATAAATAGTACCCTGAACGTTAAGAACAGGCATCGGCTGCTCTGTCTTTTGTTCTCGTTGCTCTCCTGTTTATGTTTGAGCCTGTATGTGAATCCACACATTTGTTCCCCTGTAAATTATATTCCAAAGCAAATTACTGCTTGTAGTGGTCTTTTTCTTGTTTTTCTTGTTGTTTGTTTGTTGGTTGGTTATTTATTTTATTTTTTTCTTCTCTTTTTTATTGAAAGTGTGGATATACTTTCTAGATCAGGAGAGAGAGCCTCCTCACACAATTCTCTCTCTCTCTCCCCTCCCCCCTGTCTTACTGGGTATAGAATCACATTGATTTTCTGGGCTGGTTATAGAGTCACTGCTGCATTGCTAATAAATAGATTCAGTACTGACTGATGACTAATAAACATTAGAAGGTAGCTGGCACTACCTAGACCAGGTTGCCTGACTCTGCTGTGATCTAATGAGGGAACTGTGAGGATTGGTATCCATTTGTCTGTCTGTGTGTCTATTATCTATCTTTCTATCTATCTATCTATCTATCTATCTATCTATGTGTGTATGTATGTATGTATCTAACATCTATGTATTTATGTATTAGTATAGTACGGAGAGTAAACTATATAAAGGACTCGTTTATCCTTTTTAAATAGTTGAGTAAAGAATTAAATATTTAGCCAGGCATGGTGGCACACACCTTTAATCCTGTCTGTCTGTCTATCTATCTATCTATCTATCTATCTATCTATCTATCATCGATGTATTTACATACTAACTTCTCTACTTACACAGTGTTTAAATTATTTTGGAGACAGTGTCTCTCTATGTATTCCTGTCTGTCTTGAAAATCGCTGTGTATCCTGACCTAGTTTGGAACTAGAACTTTTCTTGGGTTAAAGAAATTGTAGTTTTTTGTTTGCTTGCTTGCTTTCTTGCTTGCTTGATTGTTTGTTTCCAGACAAGGTTTCTGATGTAGCCTTGCCTGTCCTGGACTTGCAAGTGTAAGTGATTCTCTCACCTCTTTGTCCCAATTGCTGGGATTAAAGGCAAAGGAAAACAAAACCAAAAACAAAGCCAGGCATGGCACAGTGGTGCATGCCTTTAATCCCAGCACTCAGGAGGCAGAGGCAGGCAGATCGCTGTGAGTTTAAGGCCAGCCTGGTCTACAAAGGGAGCCCAGGACTGGACAGCCAACGCTACACAGAGAAACCCTGTCTTGGTGTGGACGTTGTGGGGGAGTTGGTAGTGGGAGACAGAAACAAAACAAAACAAAACACCAAAATTTGGCTGTCACACCCACCAGGTGTAGAGGGAGAGCACCGCCCACCTCCTCCACGGCCGGTGCCAGTACTGGAGGGGCAGGGCCAATATTGCCCTTGTGATGGTATCATCCAGCGAGCACCACAGCGCCTGGATGATGGTGTGTTGTTCTCATGAATTACACTCTTTTCTGTGTGACAGCGCCTCAGCATTTAAACCAAAGAGAGCATTATGCAAAATAAAATGGAGCCGGGCGGTGTTGGCGCACGCATGCCTGTTGTCTCAGAACATGGGAGGCAGAGGCAGGCATGAGCTCCAGGGCAGTCAGAGCTGTTACACAGAGAAACCCTGTCTCGAAAAACCACAAAAAGGAATAAAATGAAACGAAATAAAAGTAAAAAATGCCTCAGGAGGGGTTAAAAGCACTGGATGCTCTTCCAAAGGTCCTGAGAGGCCAGCAGAACACTCCACTCTTACTCCAGAAATCAATCTGAAACAGAAAGAGAGAAAAACAAAATGAAAGGCCCGAGCTGAGAGGGAGGTCTGGTGTGGCTCCTGTGGTCTCATTTTTAAGAGAGCGAGATAGGGCTCAATGGAAATCTGGCGTGTTCCATGGGTAGATGGGGACCTCGAGGATCTAATCTAGAAATGGTTTGTTAAAGTGTACATATGTGATTCTTGTAAGACTTATATACACCCTAGCGTGCATGCGAATACACACACATCCTTAAAGATAAATAACAAAACAACCGATTCTGTCTTTGTAACTGCACTCATCGGAGATTTTCTGGTTTCATCGTGTGTATGTGTGTGTGTGTGTGTGTGTGTGTGTGTGTGTGTGTGTGTGTGTGTATGTGTGTATGTGTCTGTGTGTGTGTGTGTGTGCCCGCGCGAGCGCGCACGCACTTGTGTTAAAAATTAATCTTCAGCCGGGCGGTGGTGGCACACGCCTTTAATCCCAGCACTTGGAAGGCAGAGGTAGGCGGATCGCTGTGAGTTCGAGGCCAGCCAGGTCTACAAAGTGAGTCCTGGACAGCCAAGGCTATACAGAGAAACCCAGTCTCAAAAAACCAAAAAAAAAATCCTCAGCTGAATGATCAGTCACAGTCTCTAGCTATGATCACCACCACTGATGTGCTGAGATTGTTTTTTTACCCCCTTTTCCCTTCTTTCCTTCCTACCTATCTCACTCACAGCACCCACTTCTTTATTCTTCCAGAAATGGACTGCTTCCTGATGTCACCTTAAGTCAGTCCCTTTTAGGTCATGCTGGAGGGGACTAGGGAGGACCCCAAACCATTTCACATGAATAGAACCCTGAACGATAAGAACAGGCATTGGCTGCTCTGTCCTTTGGTCTCGTTGTTCTCCTTTTTATGTTTGAGCCTGTATGTGAACCCACACATTTCTTTCTTCTGTAAATTATATACCAAAACAAATGACTGCTTGTAGTGGTTTTTGCTTTTGTTTTTGTTTTTGTTTTTGTTGTTTTTGTTATTTGTTTGTTTATTGGTTGGTTGGTTAATTATCTTATTTTTTTCTTCTCCTTTTTATTGAAAGGGTATACTTTCTATATCAGGAGAGAGAGCCTCCTCACACAATTCTCTCTCTCTCTCTCTCTCTCTCTCTCTCTCTCTCTCTCTCTCTCTCACACACACACACACACACACACACACACACACGTGTGAATTGGATTTATGTCCCTGCCATCTAGAGGAATGGTAAACACAGAGATCACTTTAGAAGAATTTCTTTTCTGTGTGGCTGGGCCTTAGAATTCAAACAAAAGGAACCATCTCAGAGGTCTGCTGTTGTTCCTTAGTCTAATTTTGTTTGGTTTTGGTTTTTGGAGACAGGGTTTCTCTATGTAGCCTTGGCTGTCCTGGACTCACTGTGTAGACCAAGCTGGCCTCAAACTCACAAAGATACATCTGTCTCTGCCTCCCGATTGCTGGGATTAAAGAAAAGCGAGTGCCACCAAAGCCTGGCTACTGAAAGATTCTGAACTAGTCTGAACTAGGTTTTTTTTTTCCCCTGTCATTATTATTACTTTAAAAGTTTATTTTCAGTTTAAAAAAATATGTCTTTATTTATTATTTTGTATACAGTGCTCTCTCTACCTGCTTAGTACGCCTGCCTGTCAGAGGAAGACATTAGATCACATTATAGATGGTTGTGAGCCACTGTGTGCTCGCTGGGAATGCAACTCAGGACCTCTGGAGGAGCAGTCAGTGCTCTTAACCTCTGAGCCACCTCTCCAGCTCTTATTTATTTATTTATTTATTTATTTATTTATTTATTTATTTATGTTGCTGTTGTTTGTTTTGTTTTAAGACGGTGAGTTAAAACATTTATGTGGTTTGTCTGTTCATGGAGCAAGGGGGACTGTGCAGATCAGCAGAGGCTACCCTATCATTTGGCACATGCAAATTGGGTTAAAGTTCTGAAACCAGAACTTAAAGAAGCCAGCTGTGTGGTCCTGTATGTCTTTAATCCCATAGCTCTGAAGGTAGAGGCAGGTGAAACTCTGTGAGCTGGAGGCAGGCCTCATCTAGTTAGGGATTTCCAAGGTTACATAGGGTATGGAGAATAGTTTATCGTTTCTAAGTAGTTGAGTAAAGAATTAAATACTTGTTCAAAAGAATTAAATATTTACCTTATAAGATAAATAAATGAGCCAGGCGTGGTGGCGCACGCCTTTAATCCCAGCACTTGGGAGGCAGAGGCAGGCGGATCGCTGTGAGTTCGAGGCCAGCCTGGTCTACAAAGTGAGTCCAGGATGGCCAAGGCTACACAGAGAAACCCTGTCTCGAAAAACCAAAAAAAAAAAATAACAATAATAAAATTAAAAAATTATATATATATATATATATATATATATATATATATATATATATATAAATGAAGGCTACACAGAGAAACCCTGTCTCACAGAAAGCAAAGCAAACAAGCTTTGGGTTTTGGTTCCACATAGGTTGTTATTTCTTCATTTATCTAGCTAGCTAGCTAGTTAGTTAGTTAGCTAGTTAGTTAATTTTGTTTTTCAGGCAGGGTTTGCTTGTAATAGCCATGACTGTCATGCAACTTTCTCTGTAGACCAGTATGGGCTGGAAACAGAGATTGCCCTGTATCTGGATTTGCAGTGTTGGAATTTCGTTTTGTTTTGTTTCGTTTCTGTGCAGCAGTCAAGGGTTTCTCTGTGTAGTAGTCCTGGCCATCTTGGAACTCACTCTGTAGAGCAGGCCGAACTCACACTGAGCGAGCGATTCACTGTCTTCTGCCTGCCAAATGTTGGAATTGTTTTGCTTTTTGGGTGGGAGGGGTTCGAGACAGGGTCTCTCTGTGTGGCCTTGGCTGCCCCAGACTCGCTCTGTAGACCAGGCTGGCCTGCCTGGAAGTCACAGCGCTTAGCCAGCCTGCCTGCCCGCCTCTGCCTCCCGAGCGCTGGGATGGATGGCGGGCGGGCACGGGTGGGCGCCACCAAGCCCGGCTACGTGTTGGATTTCTGTTTTGTTTTCTGTTTTCTGTAAAGTCAAGGTTCCCTCTGTGTAGTCGTGGCTGTCCTGGAAGTCACTCGGTAGACCAAACTGGACACAGACTCAGAGGTTCACTTGCCCTCACCTCCCAAGGGCTGCAATTTTGTGTTTGTGTGTAGGTGTTTGCTTGTTTTCAGGGGTAGCGTTTCGATGCAACAGCCCTGGCTGTCGCGCAGCTTGCTCTGCAGACCAGTCTGCCATTTTGCTTTGGTTTGTCTTTTCTGTGCAGTGAAGGGCTGCACGTTTAGAGTCAGTTTTGGTGCAGGCACGCAGGGGCCATACCTAATATGCCGTGGCTTTCTCAGAACCCTCTCTGTGTATGCCAGGCTCGCCTCCGATTCGGAGCGACCCACCAGCCTCTGGCCCCCAAGTGCCGGGATGGGAGCCGTGGGCCGCCCCAGACGGGCTCGAATTCTATCAATATCTGCTTGGGTTGAGTGAAAAAGGATCTGAAGGTCATCATCACTCCTCCCTCAGCCTTTGGCCTTATGCCAGAAAGGGTGGGTAACTGAACTTCTTATCTCTTGATTACCTTCCAGTGACACCTTAGTTTCTCCTTGGAGGTGGAGAGGCCTCCGTGGCCGATGTGGAAAGTCCGCCGTTTTCAAGTGTCACAGGGAAACGCTCATTTGGTTTTTGGTCCCCCCTCCCCCTTCCCCTTCCCCTTCCCCCGACAGGGTTTCTCTGAGTAGTAGCCTTGGCTGTCCTGGAATCACGTTGTAGACCAGTCTGGCCTCAAACTCACAGTGATCTGCCTGCCCCTCCCTGCCTCAGCAGTGAGTGCTGGGATTAAAGGTGTGTGCCACCACCACGCCCAGATGGTTTTTGTTTTGTTTCGTTTCGTTTTAAGAGATGGTGCCAGTCTCTTTATGTAGCCTTTATTGTCTCAGAATTCACTGGGTTTTTTGTTTTGTTTTGTTTTTTCCTTTTTGAAGATTTCTTGACTATTACGTATACAGTGCTCTGCCTGCATGTACATACACCGGCATGAATTATGTTCATACTTTTATTCATTCATTCATTCTTTCATTTATTTTGTACTCATCTCTACGGTTGTTTATTTATTTATTTTTTGTTTTGTTGTTGTTGTTTCTGTTTTTTGAGACAGGGATTCTGCGTAGGCTTGGCTGTCCTGGACTCAGTTTGTAGACTAGGCTGGCCTTAAACTCACAGCAATCTGCCTGACTCTCCTGGGATAAAAGAAAGCCCTGCACCGCCACCCCCTGGCTTTCAGTTATTTCTTTGAGTCAAGGTCTCTCCCTCTCCCTCTCCCTGTCCCTCTCCCTCTCCCTCCCTCCCCCCTCTCTCCCTACCCCTGGCACTCCCACCCCACTGTATGCCTGTAGTGCTGAGTATAGTAGAATCATACTGTTTTTGTGGACTGGTTAGAGTCACTGCTGCATTACTAATAAATAGAATCAGTACTGATGACTAATAAACATTGGTCTCCATTTGTCTGTCTGTGCCTCCCCTATCTATCTATCTATCTATCTATCTATCTATCTGTCTGTCTATCTATCTATTATCTTTGTATTTATGTATTAGTGTAGTACGGAGGCTACACTAAATAGAGGACTAGTTTATCCTTTATAAATAGCTGAGTAATGAATTAAATATTTAGCTTGTGTGGCCTCTGTTTTATCACGCGTGAATTATGTTCATGCTTATATGTATTTAATTTGTATATTTTTTAAAAAGATATTTGTTTGGCTGAGCATCAGTTGCACACGCCTTTAATCCCAGCACTCGGGAGGCAGAGGCAGGCGGATCGCTGTGAGCTCCAGGCCAGCCTGGTCTACAAAGTGAGTCCAGGACAGCCACAGCTACACAGAAAAAAACCTCTTTTAAGAAACAAAACAAAGCAAAAAGACAGAGAAGGCTGCTGCTTCCATATTGGTGAGGTCAGACGCCATGACGGTTGCCGTCCACATGGGGGCTTCATTATGGCGATGTCAAGAGCCAAACTTTGTTTGAACTTTGACTTGCACATTCCACACGGTGGGGGATGGGGAAGAGAGAGAAACGAACACACACACACACACACACACACACACACACACACACACATCCATCCCTCTCAGAGAGACGGGGGGGGGGGATTTTGAAAATAAAATGAAGACACACAGAAAAAGAAATATGTGATAGATAAACAGTATAAAAAAAACGAGAAGGAATACAAAACGAAAATTACTAAATTCAAGAAATCAAATTGGAGCCGGGCGTGGTGGCGCATGCCTTTAATCCCAGCACTCAGGAGGCAGAGGCAGGCGGATCGATGTGAGTTCAAGGCCAGCCTGGTCTACAAAGCGAGTCCAGGACAGCCAAGGCTACACAGAGAAAGCCTGTCTCACAAAACCAAAAAAAAAATAAATAAATAAATAAAAATTTAAAAAAAAAGAAAAAGAAAAAAAGAAAAAAAAAAAAAGAAATCAAATTGGCCCTGGTAGTTAATTGCTTTAATCCATGCACTGTGAAGGCAGATCTCTGACTTCTAAGTCAGACCAGGGTACACATAAGCATACAGGTGAGTGATCTCACATCAGTGCACCACAGAAGAATCTTGAAGAATCAGACAAATCAGAAGATAGTGACTGGTTGCATCAATGTATAGTCGGGAATTTTTTTCCTTTCCTTTCCTCTTTCTTTTTTTCTTTTTCTTTTTGCGATTCACTGAGTTGTAAGAGATTTGAGTGTTCATGGAACACAGAGGCAGGACAATGAGGGCCTGTCTAATGAGCTGCTTTCTCCCCCCTCCCCACCCACCAAACACTGCCCCCCCCCGCACCCCATGTATTTTTGTGCACACAGTCTGAGATATTTAATTCTTTTTTTCACCTTCCTTCCTTCCTTCCTTCCTTTTTTTGTTTTTGTTTTTTCCTTCTTTCTTTCTTCTGGGCTTGTGTGGCCCCTGTTTTATCACACATGAATAATGTTTGTAATTTTATTTATTTATTTTTTTACTTTTATTTTTTTATTTAATGTCTCTTCGGTTGTTTCTTTTTTCTTTTTTCTTTTCTTTTTTGGTTTTGGCTTTTGGAGACAGGGTTTCTCTGTGTAGCCTTGGCTGTCCTGGAATCACTTTGTAGACCTGCCTGGCCTTGAATTCACAGCAGTCCACCTGCGTCTGCTTCCTGAGTGCTGGAATTAAAGAAAGGCATGGGCCACCACCGCTTGGCTTTCAGTAATTTCTTCAAGTCAAGATCTCTCTCTCTCTCTGTCTCTGTCTCTGTCTCTGTCTCTGTCTCTCTCTCTCTCTCTCTCTCTCTCTCTCTCTCTCTCTAGTGCTGGGTATAGAATCACACTGATTTTGTGGACTGGTTAAAGAGTCACTGCTGCATTACTAATACATAGAAGTCATACTAATTGTTAATAAACATTCTAGCCAACACTACGTAGAACAGGCTGCCTGACTCTGCCGTGATCAAATGAGGGAACTATGAGAATTGGTCTCCATTTGTCTGTCTGTGTGTCTGTAATCATCTATCTATATATCACCTATGTATTTGCTTGCTTGCTTGCTTACTTATCTACTAAGTTATTTTGGAGATAGTGTCTCTCTATGTATTCCTGCCCGTCTTGGAAATCATTGTGCATACTGACCTAGGTTGGAGCTAGACCTTTTCTTGGGGTTAAAGAAATTGTAGTTTTTTGTTTGCTTGTTTGTTTCCTGACAGGGTTTCTCATGTAGCCTTGGCTTGCTTTCGAGACCAGGCTGGCCTCCAACTCACAGCGATCCTCTTGGCTTTGCCTCCCAAGTGCTGGGATTAGAGGTGTGGTAGTCTTATTTCAGGTTTTAGTTACAACTAATGTAATGAAAAATAAAGTGATCAGTTCCTTGCTGCTCTGCCTTAGGGTCTCCCTGACCCTAAGGTTTTTGTTTTTGTTTTGTTGTTGTTGTTGTTGCTGTTTTATTTTTTTACTTTTACTTCTCTCTCTCTCTCTCTCTCTCTCTCTCTCTCTCTCTCTCTCTCTCTGCAAATCCATATTTCATGTCTTCCCTTTTAAATGATTTCTTTATCTGTGTGTCTATTGTTGTTGTTGTTTAGTGTTTTTTGTTTCCTTTTGTTTGAGACAGGGCTTCTCTGTTGTAGACAAAGATCTGCTAGTCTCTTTTGCCTCTGCCTCCTGAGTGCTGGGGTTAATTACAACTAATGACATGAAAATTAAAATGATTAATTCATTGCTGCTCTGTCTGTCTTAGGCAAGGTCTCCCTGATCCCTAACCATATGGTTTTTGTATTTTTACTTTTGCTTTTTTTTTTCCTTTTTCTTTCTCTGTAAATCCATATTTCATTTCTCCTTATTTTCTTCTTATTGTTTTTATGTGCATCGGTTTGTTGTTGTTGGTTTTTTTGGTTTGTTTTTCTGTCCTTTTTGTTTTGATTTTGCATGCAAGTATGTCTGCGTGAGGCTGTCTGATTTCTCTGGAACTGCCCTGTGGGGGCAAGCCTCATGGATGGTTGTTCCACCGCCTTTACCTAAGTTGGGGGTGGGGGGAGGGGAAGCCACGGCCTAGGGTGCTTCCAAAGCCGTGGGCTCCATCCTCTTAGTACTGCATGCACTTAATCCATGCATGCCTGTCATGTCAGCACCCAGCAGCTGGAAAGAGAAGATCATCTCTAGCACCATTGGACTGGTGCTTTAATTTGCACTAACTCTGTATTTAGTCTGAGACCAGAAGTTGGGGCTGGGTGGGAACAGCATTAGCAGCAACAGCAGACACAACAAAGGAGGGACCCCAAGCGGTGAAGTGTTTTCAAAAGGAGCCTCCCTCCCTAACTGATTTGCCACTAACTGATTTGTCAGGAGGTCACTTTCGATCTCTTTCACTTGGGCCTCCCTGTTAGAGAAGGAAGGTTTCCCCTGTTTTCACAGCTCTCTGTTTATTCTACTTTCACTTTGTATGGCCTGAGGGGTTGGCCCAGTTAGGGTTTGGGTTAGCTACTCATCAGAGTCTAAGGTTCAATCATAGTTTGTATGAGCAATCATAAAGGATGAGGGTATCAGACCCCACATGGTCATTTACACACACACACACACACACACACACACAGAGAGAGAGAGAGAGAGAGAGAGAGAGAGAGAGAGAGAGAGAGAGAGAGAGAGAGAGCTACTTTATAAAATCAAATTGAATGGACAATAAAGTAACAGGGAATTAAAAACACACGGGCTTTCAATCCCAGCACTCTGGAAGCAGATGCAGGTAGATCTCTGTTAATTAGAGCCCAGCCTGGTTTACAAAGTCAGTCCAAGACAGCCAAGGCTACACAGAGAAAACCTGCCTCAAAAACAAAAACAAAAACAAAAACAAAAAAACCCAACCAACCAACCAAACCAGACAGGCTTGTTTATGATGGGCATGGCTGTCTTTGAACTTTCACTGTAGGCCAGTCTGGCCTGGAAACAGAGATTGGACTGCTTTTGCCTTTCCCGTTTGGTAATTTGGTTTTGTTTTGTTTTGGTTATGTGTTCAAGAGTGGCCACTCACTGACCACTCTCAGACACCAGACTCATATGGATGGAAGTGTATGTGAACACTGGGGGGGGGGAGACAAAAACAGAAACAAAGCTGGGTGTGGTGGTGCAGGCCTTTAATCTCAGCATTCAGGAAGCAGAGCCAGGCAGATCTTTATAAGTTTGAGGTGGGCCCGGTCTACAGACTGAGTCCAAGACAGGACAGCCAAGGCTACACAGAGAAACCCTGTTTTGGGGGGGGGAAGACACACACACAAACATACAGATTTACAGGCCAGAACAATGCCTATTCCTTTCAAAGGAAAAAAAGCAAAAGTTGAAGGTTTCCCTTTGACCTTGTGTCAGAAAGGGTGGGTGAGGCTGCTGCTTGACTGCTTATCTCTTAATTATCTTCCAGTTACACCCTACTTCTCCTTGGAGGTGGAGGTCGAGCAGCCTTCATGGCTGGCTGATGTGAAAGTCGGGCATTTTCATGTTTCACAGGAAAACTCTCATTTGTTTGCTGTTTGTTTGGATTTTCACAGATAGGGTCAATCTCTTTATGTAGCCTTTATTGTCTCTGAATTCACTATTTAGGGCAGACTAGCCACCTGAATTCACAGTCTATCTGTCTCCCTCTGACTCCCAATGGACATTCATAAGGCCCTATGGATAGCTCACCTTCTTTACACCCTGAACTCCAGACAGACATGTTATTTTACACAGGGTTTCTCCCTCTCTCTCTCTCTCTCTCTCTCTCTCTCTCTCTCTCTCTCTCTCTCTCTCTCTCTCCTTCCCCCTTCATGCTTCCCCCCTCCCTGCCCCCCCCTCCCGTGTGTGTGTGTGTGTGTGTGTGTGTGTGTGTGTGTGTGTGAAGGCTACACAAAAAAACTAGCTCTCATAGAAGCCAAAACTAACTAAATAAGTCTGCCTGAGACACAGGAAAAGTTCCAGACCAGTCAATTCTATTTGTGTTTTCTGTTGTAATTAGCGAAAATAAAATGATCAGGTTCTCAATTCATGGCTACTCTGCTTTAGGGTCTCTCTAACCATATGTCTCTTTCTTTATCTTTTTGCCTGTTTGTAAGCCCATGTTTCATTGCTTATTCTTTATTAATGATTCAGTAAATTTTATGTGCATTTTTGGGTTGTTGCTTTATTTGTCCTGTTTTTCCCCATCCATGTCATAATTTTTATCTAAAAGCGAGCGCCACAGCGTCTGGATGATGGTGCATTTTTCTTATAAGTTATACTCCTTTCTGTGTGACAGCACCTCAGCATTTAAACCAAAGAGAGCATTAAGAGACATAAAATGGCGGCGCACGCCTTTACTCCGGGCGCTTGGGAGGCAGAGGCCGGTGGATCTCCGTGAGTTCCAGGACAGCCAGAGCTGTTGCACAGAGAACCCCTGTCTCGAAAAACCACAAACATAAAAAATAAAAATAACAAAAATAAAAATGCGTCAGGGTTGAAGAGCACTGGCTGCTCTTGGGAAGGTATAGCCTTCAGTTCCCAGCAGTCACGTGGTGGCTCACAACCATTTATGAGGAGACCTGGCGCCCTCTCCTGGCCCGCAGGTGGAGATGCAGGCAGAACATTGCATACTTAATGCAGAACTCAGTGGAAATGTGTGGCCTGTTCCATGGGTAGATAGATGGGCACCTGTAGGCTGTAAACTAGGTAATGGTTGGTTAAAGTTTAGATGTCAGATTCTTTTTTTTGTTTTTTTTCCTTTTTTCTTTTTTGGCTTTTCGAGACAGGGTCTCTCTGTGTTAGCCTTGGATGTCCTGGACTCGCTTTGTAGACCAGTCTGGCTAGCCCTGAATTTTTACAGCGATCCACGTGCCTCTGCCTCCCGAGTGCTGGGATTAAAGGCGTGCACCACCAATCCTTACCCGGCAGATGTGTGTGGGATTCTTTTAAGATTTTTTTCTGTTTGTTTGTTTTTCTGTTGTTGTTTTTCGAGACAGGGTTTCTCTGTGTAGCCTTTGCCATCCTGGACTCACTTTGTAGACCAGGCTGGCCCTTGAACTCATAGCACCCCTTTCTTTCCTCTTCCAGAAATGGACTGCTTCCTGATTTCAGCTTAAGACAGTCACACTTCTAGGTCATGGTAGAGGGGACTAGGAAGGACTCCAACCCATTTCACATAAATAGTACCCTGAACGATAAGAACAGGCATCGGCTGCTCTGCCTTTTGATCTATCCAGTCTCTTGTGCATGTTTGGGCTTCTATGGGAACCCACACATTTCTTTCTACCATAAATTATATTCCAAAACAAATGTGAGTTTGTAGTATTGTTTCTTTTTACACTTTTAATTTAAAGGGTACTTTCTAGGTCAGGGGTGAGAGGCTCCTCACAATCCCCCCCCCCCGCGCCCCCCGCCACCGGCTCGCCACGGCCCCGGCCCTCCGCTCCGCCCCCTGCCCCCCACCCCGTGTGAATTGGATTTAAGTCTCTGCCATCTAGAGGGATGGTAAACACAGAGAACAGAGAAGATCACTTCGGAAGATTTTTTTCCCCCTGTGTGGCGGTGCCTCAGAATTCAAACGAAAGAGAGCATGAAGACAAAGCAAATGGGACTAGAGAGATGGATCGTTGGTGAGGAGCACTGTCAGCTCTTCCAAAGGACCTGGGCTGGATTCCCAACACCCACACGGCAGCTCACAACTGTCTGTAACGCCACTACCAAGGGATCTGACACATTCATACCGAGTGATGCACAGAAAAAAATTAAAATAAGGCCAGGCGGTGGTGGCGCACGCCAATAATCCCAGCACTTGGGAGGAAGAGGCAGTCGGATTGCTGTAAATTTTAGGACAGCCTGGTCTACAAAAGCAAGTAAGTCCAGACAGTCAAGGCTACACAGAGAAACCCTAACGTGAAAAACGAATCCCTTGCCCCCCACCCCCCCAAAAAAAAAGAAATAGAAAAAAAAATAAAATGAAATAAAGGCAAATAAAATGAAAGGAACCGTCTCAGAGGTCTGGTGTAACTCCTCGGTCTAATTTTTTTTTTGTTTCTTTTGGTTTGGTTTTGGTTTTGGTTCCAGAAGACAGCGTTTCTTTATGGAACCTTAGCTGTCCTGGACCCGCTGTGTAAACGAGGCTGGCCTCAAACTCACAACAACCCACCTGTCTCTGCCTCCCGAGTGCTGGGATGAAAGAAAAGCGTGTGCCACCACCGCCTGGCTACTGAAAGATTCTGAACTAGTTTTTTCCCCCTGTCATTATGGTTAATTTAAAAGTTTATTTTCAATTTAAAATATTTATTCATTATTATGTGTACAGTGCTCCATCTGCCTGCGTGTATGCCTGCACGCCAGAGGAGGACGTTAGATCAAATTATAGATGGCTGTGAGCCACCGTGTGCTCGCTGGGAACGCAACTCAGGACCTCTGGAGGGGCAGTCAGTGCTCTTAACCTCTGAGCCACCTCTCCATCCAGCTCTTAATTTTTGTTTTTCGTTTTCAGAGAGCGAGTTAAGCCTTTATGTGGTTTGTCTTTTCATGGAGCTGCGAGGGAACTGTGTAGATCAGAAGAGGCTTCCCTATAATTCTGTACATGCACATTGGGGTTAAGTTCTGAAACCAGAACTTAAAGAAGCCAGCTCGGTGTGGTCCTGTAGGCCTTGAATCCCATAGCTCTGAAGGCAGAGGCAGGTGAAACTCTGTGAGCTGGAGGCAGGCCTCATCTAGTTAGGGATTTCAATGGTTCTACGTGGGGTACGGAGACTACACTAAATAAAGGACCAGTTTACCCTTGATAGATAGCTGAATAAAGACTTAAATATGTACTTGGAAAAACTAAACACAGAAGTCCACCTGTCTCTGCTGTGATTACATGAGGAAACTATGATGCTTGGCCTCCATTTGTCTTTCTGTCTGTGTATCTTACTTATCTAAGGTGGAGATAGACTCTCTCTCTCTCTCTCTCTCTCTCTCTCTCTCTCTCTCTCTCTCTCTGCCCCCCTCTGGCTGTCTTTGAAACTGATGTGTAGATGACCTAAGGTTGGAACTCCCAGGACTACCTAGAAACTTTCTTGGAGATAAAGAGCTGAAAGGACCAGCATGGTGGCACACGCCATTCATCCCAGCACTTGGGAGGCAGGGGTAGGTGGATCTCTGTGAGTTTGAGACCAGCCTGGTCTAAAAGCAGAGTTCCAGGACACCCAAGGCTACCCAGAGAAACCCTGTCTCAAAAAACCAATATAAATAAGTAAATAAATAAATGAAATTAAAGGAAGCAGGGCCTGGTGGTGCATGCCAGGACAATTAATTATATCTGCTTTATTTTATTTTTTTTCTTATGACTAATGCCATGAAAAATTTAAATATTCAGTGCATTGCTGCCACCAGGCCTGGCTCTTTCCTTTCTTCCTTCCTTTCCTCCTCCTCCTCCTCTTCCTTCTTCTCCTTCTAATATATATATTTTTTCGAGCCAAGGTTTCTCTGTTTTAGCCTTGGCCTTCCTGGACTCACTTTGTAGACCAGGCTGGCCTTGAACTCACAGTGATCCGCCTGCCTCTGCCTCCCGAGTGCTGGGATTAAAGGCATGCGACATCAGGCCCGGTTTCCTTCTAAAATTTTTATTAATTAATAAACAATTTTTTTAAAAGACGGGGAGTTAAACAGTTTGGTTGATTTTCTTTTCACACAGCGAGGGTACTGTGTAGATTAGGAGAACTTCCTCAGAATTCCACACATGCAAATTGGGTTTCAGTTTTGGTCCTCCAGAGTAAACGACCTTGAAAAGTATGTCCCAGGACTGCTTCCATATTGGTGAGGTAAGCCACCGTGATATCTGCCCTCCAGAAGGTGGCTTCATTTTGGTGAACACCGTCAGAGAATTTGACTTTAAACTAAACATATAATAAAGTGACAGCATTATGGGTTCAAGATTAGCCACACACTGAACACTAGAAACCCAGACTTAGATCAATGGAAGGTAAAGAAATGAAAGGAGGCTGAGTGTGGTCTTGCTTGTGTGGGCACACACACCCACCTTTATTTGTTTGGCTGAGCATCAGTTGCACACGCCTTTAATCCCAGCACTCGGGAGGCAAAGGCAGGCGGATCGCTGTGACCTCCAGGCCAGCCTGGTCTACAAAGCGAGTCCTGGACAGCCAAGGCTACACAGAGAAACCCTGTCTCAAAAAACCAAAAAAAAAAAAAAAAAAAAAAAACAACCCAAAAACACCCAAAAAATGAAATCAAATTGGCCCTGGTAGTTCATTGCTTTAATCCATGCACTGTGAAGGCAGATCTCTGACTTCTAAGTCAGACCAGGGTACACATAAGCATACAGGTGAGTGATCTCACATCAGTTCACCACAGAAGAATCTTGAAGAATCAGACAAATCATAAGGTAGTGAGTGGTTGCATCAATGTATAGTCGGGAATGTTTTCCTTTCCTTTTCTCTTTCTTTTTTCTTTTTCTTTTTGCGATTCACTGAGTTGTAAGAGATTTGAGTGTTCATGGAACACAGAGGCAGGACAATGAGGGCCTGTCTAATGAGCTGCGTTCTCCCCCCTTCCAACCCACTCAACACTGCCCCCCCATACCCACAACCCATGTATTTTTGTGCACACAGTCTGAGATATTTAATTTTTTTCACCCTTCCTTCCCTCATTCCTTCCTTCCTTCCTTCCTTCCTTCCTTCTTTCCCTTTTTCTTTTTTTCCTTCTTTCTTTCTTCTGGGCATGTGTGGCCCCTGTTTTGTCACACATGAACAATGTTTGTAATTTTATTTATTTATTTATTTATTTTTATTTTTTTATTTAATGTCTCTTCGGTTGTTTCTTTTTTCTTTTTTCTCTTTTTTCTTTTTTGGTTTTGGTTTTTGGAGACAGGGTTTCTCTGTGTAGCCTTGGCTGTCCTGGAATCACTTTGTAGAACAGCCTGGCCTTGAGTTCACAGCAGTCCACCTGCCTCTGCTTCCTGAGTGCTGGAATTAAAGAAAGGCATGAGCCACTGCATTACTAATAAATAGAAGTCGTACTAATTGTTAATAAACATTCTAGCCAACACTACGTAGAACAGGCTGCCTGACTCTGCCGTGATCAAATGAGGGAACTATGAGGATTGGTCTCCATTTGTCTGTCTGTGTGTCTGTAATCATCTATCTATATATCACCTATGTATTTGCTTGCTTGCTTGCTTGCTTACTTACTTATCTCCTAAGTTATTTTGGAGACAGTGTCTCTCTATGTATTCCTGTCTGTCTCGGAAATCGTTGTGCATACTAGGTTGGAGCTAGACCTTTTCTTGGGGTTAAAGAAATTGTAGTTGTTTGTTAGCTTGTTTGTTTCCTGACAGGGTTTCTCATGTAGCCTTGGCTGTCCTGGACTTGCTTTGGAGACCAGGCTGCCCTCCAACTCACAGCGATCCTCTTAGTTTTGCCTCCCAAGTGCTGGGATTAGAGGTGTGGTAGTCTTATTTCAGGTTTTAATTACAACTAATGTAATGAAAAATAAAGTGATCAGTTCCTTGCTGCTCTGCCTTAGGGTCTCCCTGACCCTAAGGTTTTGGCTTTTGTTGTTGTTGTTGCTACTGTTCTGTTTTTTTACTTTTACCTCTCTCTCTCTCTCTCTCTCTCTCTCTCTCTCTCTCTCTCTCTCTCTTTCTCTTTCTCTGTAAATCCATATTTCATGTCTTCCCTTTAAATGATTTCTTTATCTGTGTGTCTATTGTTGTTGTTGTTTAGTGTTTTTTGTTTCCTTCTGTTTGAGACAGGGCTTCTCTGTTGTAGACAAAGATCTGCTTGCCTCTTTTGCCTCTGCCTACTGAGTGCTGGGGTTAATTACAACTAATAACATGAAAATTAAAATGATCAATTCATTGCTGCTCTGCCTGTCTTAGGGAAGGTCTCCCTGATACCTAATCATATGGTTTTTGTATTTTTACTTTGGCTTTTTTTCCCTTTTTCTTTCTCTGTAAATCCATATTTCATTTCTCCTTATTTTCTTCTTATTGTTTTTATGTGCATCGGTTTGTTGTTGTTGTTGTTGTTTTGGTTTGTTTTTCTGTCCTTTCTATTTCAATTTTGAATGCAAGTATGTCTGCGTGAGGCTGTCTGATTTCTCTGGAACTGCCCTGTGGGGGCAAGCCTCATGGATGGTTGTTCCACCGCCTTTACCTAAGTTGGGGTGCAGAGGGGAAGGGGAAGGGGAAGCTATGGCCAAGGGTGCTTACAAAGCCATGGGCTCCATCCTCTTAGTACTACATGCACTTAATCCATGCATGCCTGTCATGTCAGCACCCAGCAGCTGGAAAGAGAATATCATCTCTAGCACCATTGGACTGGTGCTTTAATTTGCTCTAACTCTGTATTTAGTCTGAGACCAGAAGTTGGGGCTGGACAGGAACAGCATTGGTGGCAACAGCAGACACAACAAAGGAGGGACCCCAAGCGGTGAAGTGTTTTCAAAAGGATCCTCCCTTCCTGATGCTGCCTTCCCTTACTGATTTTCCACTAACTGATTTGTCAGGAGGTCACTTTCGCTCTCTTTCACTTGGGCCTCCCTGTTAGAGAAGAAAGGTTTCCCCTGTTTTCACAGCTCTCTGTTTATTCTACTTTCACTTTGTATGGCCTGAGGGGTTGGCCTGGTTAGGGTTTGGGTTAACCACTCATCAGAGTCTAATGTTCAATCATAGTTTGTATGAGTAATCATAAAGGATGACAGTATCAGACCACACATGGTCCTATACACACACACACACACACACACACACACACACACACAGAGAGAGAGAGAGAGAGAGAGAGAGAGAGAGAGAGAGAGAGAGAGAGAGAGCGCTACCTCATAAAATCAAATTGAATGGACAATAAAGTAACAGGGAATTAAAAACACACAGGCATTCAATCCCAGCACTCTGGAAGCAGATGCAGGTAGATCTCTGTTAGATCGAGCCCAGCCTGGTTTACAAAGTCAGTCCAAGATAGCCAAGGCTACACAGAGAAAACCTGCCTCAAAACAAAAACAAAAACAAAAACAAAAACAAAAACAAAAACACCCAACCAACCATCCAAACCAGACAGGCTTGTTTGTGATGGGCATGGCTGTCTTTGAACATTTGCTGTAGGCCAGTCTGGCCTGGAAACAGAGTTTGGCCTGCTTTTGCCTTTCCCGTTTGGTAATTTGGTTTTGTTTTGTTTTGGTTATGTGTTCAAGAGTGGCCACTCACTGACCACTCTCAGACACCAGACTCATATGGATGGACTTTTATGTGAGCAGTGGGGGTTGGGGGAACAGAAACAAAGCTAGGCATGGTGGTGCAGGCCTTTAATGCCAGTAATCAGGAAGCAGAGGCAGGGGGATCTTTATAATTTTGAGGTGGGCCCGGTCGACAGAGAGAGTCCAGGACAAGACAGCCAAGGCTACACAGAGAAACCCTGTTTTTGGGGAAAAAGACACACATACACACACACACACACACACACACACACACACACACACACACACACACAGACTTACAGGCCAGAACAAGGCCTATTCCTTTCAAAGGAAAAAAAGCAAAAGTTGAAGGTTACCCTTTGACCTTGTGTCAGAAAGGATGGGTGAGGCTCCTGCTTGATTGCTTATCTCTTAATTGTCTTCCAGTTACACCCTACTTCTCCTTGGAAGTGGAGGTCGAGCAACCTTCATGGCTGGCTGATATGAAAGTCGGGCATTTTCATGTTTCACAGGAAAACACTCATTTGTTTGCTGTTTGTTTGGATTTTCACAGACAGGGTCAATCTCTTTATGTAGCCTTTATTGTCTCTGAATTCACTATTTAGGGCAGACTAGCCACCTGAATTCACAGTCTATCTGTCTCCCTCTGACTCCCACAGATATTCATAAGTCCCTATGGATATCTCACCTTCTTTACACCGTGAACTCCAGACAGACACGTTATTTTACATAGGGTTTCTCTCTCTCTCTCTCTCTCTCTCTCTCTCTCTCTCTCTCTCTCTCTCTCTCTCCTTTGCCCTTCATGCTTGCCCCCCCCATTTGTGTGTGTGTGTGTGTGTGTGTGTGTGCGCTTGTGTGTCAAGGCTACACAAAGAAACTAGCTCTCAAAGAACCCAAAACTAACTAAATAAGTCTTCCTGAGACACAGGAAAAGTTCCACACCAGTCAATTCTATTTGTGTTTTCTGTTGTAATTACTGAAAATAAAATGATCCGTTTCTCTATTCATGGCTCCTCTGTCTTAGGGTCTCTCTAACCATATGTCTCTCTCTCTCTCTTTTTTTTTTTTTTTTGGTTTTTCGAGACAAGGTTTCTCTGTGTAGCCTTGGCTGTCCTGGACTCACTTTATAGACCAGGCTGGCCTCGAACTCACAGTGATCCGCCTGCCTCTGCCTCTTGACTGCTGGGATTAAAGGTATGCGCCTCCACGCCCGGCTTCATATGTCTCTTTCTTTATCTTTTTGCCTGTTTGTAAGCCCACGTTTCATTGCTTATTCTTTATTAATGATTCAGTAAATTTTATGTGCATTTTTGGGTTGTTGTTTTATTTGTCCTGTTTTTTCCCATCCATGTCATTATTTTCATCTAAAAGCGAGCGCCACAGCATCTGGATGATGGTGCATTTTTCTTATAAGTTATACTCCTTTCTGTGTGACAGCACCTCAGCATTTAAACCAAAGAGAGCATTAAGAAACATAAAATGGCGGCGCACGCCTATATTCCCGGCGCTTGGGAGGCAGAGGCCGGTGGATCTCCATGAGTTCCAGGACAGCCAGAGCTGTTGCACAGAGAAACCCTGTCTGGAATAACCACAAACATAAAAAATAAAAATAAGAAAAATAAAAATGCGTCAGAGTTGAAGAGCACTGGCTGCTCTTGGGAAAGTATAGCCTTCAGTCCCAGCAGCCACGTAGTGGCTCACAACCATTTATGAGGAGACCTGGTGCCCTCTCCTGGCCCAGAGCTGGAGATACAGGCAGAACACTGCACACTTAATTCAGAACTCAAAGAGAACAGAAAAAGAAAAAACCAAAATGAAACGACGCAGCTGAGGGGGAGGTCTGGTGTTGCTCCTATGGTCTCATCTTTACTTTTTTTTTGAGACAGGGTTTCTCTGTGTAGCCTTAGCTGTCCTGGACTCACTTCGTAGACCAAGGCGGCCTCGAACTCACAGTGATCCACCGGCCTCGCCTCCCAAGTGCTGGGATTAAAGGCGTGCGCCACCATACCATACCCGGCAGATGAGTGTGGGATTCTTTTAAGATTTTTTTATGCTTCTTTGTTTGTTTGTTTGTTTTCCGAGACAGGGTATCTCTGTGTAGCCTTGGCCATCCTGGACTCACTTTGTAGACCAGGCTGGACCTTGAACTCATAACAACCCTTTCTTTCCTTTTGCAGAAATGGACTGCTTCCTGATTTCAGCTTAAGACAGTCACACTTCTAGGTCATTGTAGAGGGGACTACGAAGGACTCCAACCCATTTCACATAAATAGTACCCTGAACGAAAAGAACAAGCATCGGCTGCTCTGCCTTTTGATCTATCCAGTCTCTTGTGTATGTTTGGGCTTGTATGCGAACCCACACAATGCTTTCTACCATAAATTATATTCCAAACCAAATGTGTGTTTGTAGTACGGTTTTTTTTACACTTTTAATTTAAAGGGTACTTTCTAGGTCAGGGGTGAGAGGCTCCTCACAATCCCCCCCGCGCCCCCCGCCACCGGCTCGCCACGGCCCAGGCCCTCCGCTCCGCCCCCTGCCCCCCACCCCGTGTGAATTGGATTTAAGTCTCTGCCATCTAGAGGGATGGTAAACACAGAGAACAGAGAAGATCACTTCGGAAGATTTTTTTCCCCCTGTGTGGCGGTGCCTCAGAATTCAAACGAAAGAGAGCATGAAGACAAAGCAAATGGGACTAGAGAGATGGATCGTTGGTGAGGAGCACTGTCAGCTCTTCCAAAGGACCTGGGCTGGATTCCCAACACCCACACGGCAGCTCACAACTGTCTGTAACGCCACTACCAAGGGATCTGACACATTCATACCGAGTGATGCACAGAAAAAAATTAAAATAAGGCCAGGCGGTGGTGGCGCACGCCAATAATCCCAGCACTTGGGAGGAAGAGGCAGTCGGATTGCTGTAAATTTTAGGACAGCCTGGTCTACAAAAGCAAGTAAGTCCAGGACAGTCAAGGCTACACAGAGAAACCCTAACGTGAAAAACGAATCCCTTGCCCCCCACCCCCCCAAAAAAAAGAAATAGAAAAAAAAATAAAATGAAATAAAGGCAAATAAAATGAAAGGAACCGTCTCAGAGGTCTGGTGTAGCTCCTCGGTCTAATTTTTTTTTTTTTTGTTTCTTTTGGTTTGGTTTTGGTTTTGGTTCCAGAAGACAGCGTTTCTTTATGGAACCTTAGCTGTCCTGGACCCGCTGTGTAAACGAGGCTGGCCTCAAACTCACAACAACCCACCTGTCTCTGCCTCCCGAGTGCTGGGATGAAAGAAAAGCGTGTGCCACCACCGCCTGGCTACTGAAAGATTCTGAACTAGTTTTTTTCCCCCTGTCATTATGGTTAATTTAAAAGTTTATTTTCAATTTAAAATATTTATTCATTATTATGTGTACAGTGCTCCATCTGCCTGCGTGTATGCCTGCACGCCAGAGGAGGACGTTAGATCAAATTATAGATGGCTGTGAGCCACCGTGTGCTCGCTGGGAACGCAACTCAGGACCTCTGGAGGGGCAGTCAGTGCTCTTAACCTCTGAGCCACCTCTCCATCCAGCTCTTAATTTTTGTTTTTCGTTTTCAGAGAGCGAGTTAAGCCTTTATGTGGTTTGTCTTTTCATGGAGCAGCGAGGGAACTGTGTAGATCAGAAGAGGCTTCCCTATAATTCTGTACATGCACATTGGGGTTAAGTTCTGAAACCAGAACTTAAAGAAGCCAGCTCGGTGTGGTCCTGTAGGACTTGAATCCCATAGCTCTGAAGGCAGAGGCAGGTAAAACTCTGTGAGCTGGAGGCAGGCCTCATCTAGTTAGGGATTTCAATGGTTCCACGTGGGGTACGGAGACTACACTAAATAAAGGACCAGTTTATCCTTGATAGATAGCTGAATAAAGACTTAAATATGTACTTGGAAAAACCAAACACAGAAGTCCACCTGTCTCTGCTGTGATTACATGAGGAAACTATGATGCTTGGCCTCCATTTGTCTTTCTGTCTGTGTATCTTACTTATCTAAGGTTTGTGGAGATAGACTCTCTCTCTCTCTCTCTCTCTCTCTCTCTCTCTCTCTCTCTCTCTCTGCCCCCCTCTGGCTGTCTTTGAAACTGATGTGTAGATGACCTAAGGTTGGAACTCCCAGGACTACCTAGAAACTTTCTTGGAGATAAAGAGCTGAAAGGACCAGCATGGTGGCACACGCCATTCATCCCAGCACTTGGGAGGCAGGGGTAGGTGGATCTCTGTGAGTTTGAGACCAGCCTGGTCTAAAAACAGAGTTCCAGGACACCCAAGGCTACCCAGAGAAACCCTGTCTCAAAAAACCAATATAAATAAGTAAATAAATAAATGAAATTAAAGGAAGCAGGGCCTGGTGGTGCATGCCAGGACAATTAATTATATCTGCTTTATTTTATTTTTTTTCTTATGACTAATGCCATGAAAAATTTAAATATTCAGTGCATTGCTGCCACCAGGCCTGGCTCTTTCCTTCCTTCCTTCCTTTCCTCCTCCTCCTCCTCTTCCTTCTTCTCCTTCTAATATATATATTTTTTCGAGCCAAGGTTTCTCTGTTTTAGCCTTGGCCTTCCTGGACTCACTTTGTAGACCAGGCTGGCCTTGAACTCACAGCGATCCGTCTGCCGCTGCCTCCTGAGTGCTGGGATTAAAGGCATGCGACATCACGCCCACCTTTACTCCCGGCGCTTGGGAGGCAGAGGCCGCTGGGTCTCCGTGAGTTCCAGGACAGCCATAGCTGTTGCACAAAGAAACCCTGTCTCTAAAAGCCACAAAAAGAAATAAAAAGAAACGAAATAAAAGTAAAAAATGCCTCAGGAGGGGTTAAAAGCACTGGCTGCTCTTCCAAAAGTCCTGAGAGGCAAGCAGAACACTCCACTCTTAATCCAGAAATTAATCAGAAACAGAAAGAGAGAAAAACAAAATGAAAGGCCCCAGCTGAGAGGGAGGTCTGGTGTGGCTCCTGTGGTCTCATTTTTAAAAGAGCAAAATAGGGCTCAATGGAAATCTGGCGTGTTCCATGGGTAGATGGGGACCTGGAGGATCTAAACTAGAAATGGTTTGTTAAAGTGTACATATGTGATTCTTCTAAGACTTATATACAGCCCAGCATGCATACGAACACACACACATCTTTAAAGATAAATAACAAAACAACCGATTCTGTCTTTATAAATGCACTCATTGTAGATTTTCTTGTTTCATCGCGCGCGCGCGCGCGTGTGTGTGTGTGTATGTGAGTGTGTGTGTGTCTGTGTGTGTGTATGTGCTGAGTGATCAGTCACAGTCTCTAGCTATGACCACTGCCTCTGACGTGCTGAGATTGGTTTTTGACCCCGTTCTTCCTTCTTTCCTTCCTACCTATCTCACTCTCAGCAGCCATTTCTTTCCTCTTCAAGAGGACTGCTTCCTGAAAACCTTAAATAAGTCACTTCTAGGTCATGCTAGAGGGGACTAGGATGGACCCCAAACCATTTCACATAAATAGTACCCTGAACGATAAGAAAAGGCATCGGCTGCTCTGTCTTTTAGTCTCGTTGCTCTCCTGTTCATGATAGAGCCTGTATGTGAACCTATACATTTCTTTCCCCTGTAAATTATATTCCAAAACAAATGACTGCTTGTAGTGGTCTTTTGTTGTTGTTGTTGTTGTTAATTGTTTGTTGGTTGCTTGGTTATTTACTTTTTTTCTTCTTCTCTTTTTTATTGAAAGGGTGGGTATACTTTCTATATCAGGAGAAAGAGCCTCCTCACACAATTCTCTCTCTCTCTCTCTCTCTCTCTCTCTCTCTCTCTCTCTCCCTCCCCCTCCCCCCTCTTGAGCTAGGTATAGAATCACGCTGATTTTCTGGGCTGGTTATAGAGTCACTGCTGCATTGATAATAAATAGATTCAGTACTGACTGATGACTAATAAACATTAGAAGGGAGCTGGCACTACCTAGACCAGTCTGCCTGACTCTGCTGTGATCCAACGAGGGAACTATGAGGATTGGTATCCATTTGTCTGTCTGTGTGTGTATTATCTATCTATCTATCTATCTATCCATCTATCTATCTATCTATGTTTGTATGTATGTATGTATCTAACATTTATGTATTTATGTATTAGTATACTACGGAGAATACATAGTTGAGTAAAGAATTATATATTTAGCCAGGCATGGTGGCACATGCCTTTAATTCTATCTGTCTTTTTATCTATCTATCTATCTATCTATCTATCTATCTATCTATCTATCATCGATAGATGATACTTACTTACTTATCTACTTACACAGTGTTTAAACTATTTTGGAGACAGAATCTCTCTATGTATTCCTGTCTGTCTTGAAAATCGCTGTGTATACTGACCTAGTTTGGAACTAGAACTTTTCTTGTGTTAAAGAAATTGTAGTTTTTTCTTGCTTGCTTGCTTGTTTGTTTCCAGACAAGGTTTCCCGAGTAGCCTTCCCTGTCCTGGACTTTCAAGTGCAAGTGATTCTCTCCCCTCTGTCTCCCAACTGCTGGGATTAAAGGCAAAGGAAAACAAAAACAAAAACTAAGCCAGGCATGGCATAGTGGTGCATGCCTTTAATCCTAGCAATCGGGATGCAGAGGCAGGCCAATCGCTGTGAGTTTAAGGCCAGTATGGTATACAAAGTGAGCCCAGGACTGGATAGCCAATGCTACACGGAGAATCCCTGTCTCTGTGTGGATGGTGTGGGGGATGTGGTAGTGGGAGACAGAAACAAAACCAAACACAAAAACTTGGCTGTCACACCCGCCAGGTGGAGAGGGAGAGCACCGCCCACCTCCTCCATGGCAGGTGCCAGTACTGGAGTGGCAGGGCCAATATTGCCCTTGTGATGGTATCATCCAGCAAGCACCACAGCGCCTGGATGATGGTGTGTTGTTCTTATAAATTACACTCTTTTCTGTGTGACAGCGCCTCAGCATTTAAACCAAAGAGAGCATTGCGCAAAATGCAATGGAGCCGGGTGGTGTTGGCGCATGCATGCCTGTTGTCTCAGAACATGGGAGGCAGAGGCAGGCATGAGCTCCAGGGCAGTCAGAGCTGTTACACAGAGAAACCCTGTCTTGAAAACCACAAAAAGAAATAAAATAAAACGAAGTAAAATTAAAAAATGCCTCAGGAGGGGTTAAAACACTGGCTGCTCTTCCAAATGTCCTAAGAGGCAAGCAGAACACTCCACACTTAATCCAGAAATCAATCTAAAACAGAAAGAGAGAAAAACAAAATGAAAGGCCCCAGCAGAGAGGGAGGTCTGGTGTGCCTCCTGTGGTCTCATTTTTAAGAGAGCAAAATAGGGCTCAATGGAAATCTGGCGTGTTCCATAGGTAGATGGGGACCTGGAGGATCTAAACTAGAAATGGTTTGTTAACGTGTACATATGTGATTCTTCTAAGACTTATATACACCCTAGCGTGCATGCGAATACACACACATCTTTAAAGATAAATAACAAAACAACCAATTCTCTCTTTGTAACTGCACTCATTGGAGCTTTTCTTGTGTCATCGTGTGTGTGTGTGTGTGTGTGTGTGTGTGTGTGTCGGCACCCCCCGCTGGTGTTAAAAATTAATCCACAGCTGAGTGATCATTCACAGTCTCTAGCTATGACCACCGCCTCTGATGTGCTGAGATTGGTTTTTGACCCCATTCTTCCTTCTTTCCTTCCTACCTATCTCACTCCCAGGACCCATTTCTTTCCGCTTCAAGAAATGGACTGCTTCCTGATGTCACCTTAAGTCAGTCACTTCTAGGTCTTGCTAGAGGGGACTAGGAAGGACCCCAAACCATTTCACATATATAGTACCCTTAACGATAAGAACAGGCATTGGCTGCTCTTTCTTTTGGTCTCATTGTTCTCCTGTTCATGTTTGAGCCTGTATGTGAATCCACACATTTCTTTCCCCTGTAAATTATATTCCAAAAATAATGACTGCTTGTAGTTTTCTTTTTTGTATGGTTGTTAATATTTGTTTGTTGGTTGGTTATTTTATTTATTTTTGCTTCTTTTTTTATTGTAAGGGTGTGTATAGTTTCTAGATAAGGAGAGAGAGCCTCCTCACACAATTCTCCCCCCCCCCTCTCTCTCTCTCCCTCTCCCTCTCCCCCCCCTTGCTGGGTATATAATCATATTGATTTTTTGGGCTGGTTATAGTGTCACTGCTGCATTGCAAATAAATAGATTCAGTACTGACTGATGACTAATAAATTTTAGAAGGTAACTGGCTCTACCTAGACCAGGCTGCTTGACTCTGCTGTGATCAAATGAGGTAACTATGAAGATAGGTCTCCATTTGTCTGCCTGTTTGTTTTGTATCTATCTATCTATCTATCTATCTATCTATCTATCTATCTAATTATCTATTTTTCTATCTATGTGTGTATGTATGTAAGTGTCTAACATCTATGTGTTTATGTATTAGTATAGTACGGAGAATTCACTAAATAAAGGAATAGTTTATCCTTTTTAAATAGTTGAGTAAAGAATTAAATATTTAGCCAGGCATGGTGGCACATGCCTTTAATCCTATCTATCTATCTATCTATCTATCTATCTATCTATCTATCTATCATCGATGTATTTACTTACTTACTTATCTACTTACACAGTGTTTAAACTATTTTGGAGACAGAGTCTCTCTATGTATTCCTGTCTGTCTTGAAAATCGCTGTGTATACTGACCTAGTTTGGAACTAGAACTTTTCTTGTGTTAAAGAAATTGTAGTTTTTTCTTGCTTGCTTGCTTGTTTGTTTCCAGACAAGGTTTCCCGTGTAGCCTTCCCTGTCCTGGACTTTCAAGTGCAAGTGATTCTCTCCCCTCTGTCTCCCAACTGCTGGAATTAAAGGCAAAGGAAAACAAAAACAAAAACTAAGCCAGGCATGGCATTGTGGTGCATGACTTTAATTGCAGCACTCAGGAGGCAGGGGCAGGCAGATCGCTGTGAGTATAAGGCCAGCCTGGTCTACAAAGGGAGCCCAGGACTGGATAGCCAACGCTACATGGAGAATCCCTGTCTCTGGGTGGATGGTGTGAGGAATGTGGTAGTGGGAGACAGAAACAAAACCAAACACAAAAACTTGGCTGTCACACCCGCCAGGTGGAGAGGGAGAGCACCGCCCACCTCCTCCATGGCAGGTGCCAGTACTGAAGTGGCAGGGCCAATATTGCCCTTGTGATGGTATCATCCAGCGAGCACCACAGCGCCTGGATGATGGTGTGTTGTTCTTATAAATTACACTCTTTTCTGTGTGACAGCGCCTCAGCATTTAAACCAAAGAGAGCATTACGCAAAATGCAATGGAGCCGGGTGGTGTTGGCGCATGCATGCCTGTTGTCTCAGAACATGGGAGGCAGAGGCAGGCATGAGCTCCAGGGCAGTCAGAGCTGTTACACAGAGAAACCCTGTCTTGAAAACCACAAAAAGAAATAAAATAAAACGAAGTAAAATTAAAAAATGCCTCAGGAGGGGTTAAAACACTGGCTGCTCTTCCAAATGTCCTAAGAGGCAAGCAGAACACTCCACACTTAATCCAGAAATCAATCTAAAACAGAAAGAGAGAAAAACAAAATGAAAGGCCCCAGCAGAGAGGGAGGTCTGGTGTGCCTCCTGTGGTCTCATTTTTAAGAGAGCAAAATAGGGCTCAATGGAAATCTGGCGTGTTCCATGGGTAGATGGGGACCTGGAGGATCTAAACTAGAAATGGTTTGTTAACATGTACATATGTGATTCTTCTAAGACTTATATACACCCTAGCGTGCATGCGAATACACACACATCTTTAAAGATAAATAACAAAACAACCAATTCTCTCTTTGTAACTGCACTCATTGGAGCTTTTCTTGTGTCATCGTGTGTGTGTGTGTGTGTGTGTGTGTGTGTGTGTGTGTGTGCTTGCGCACGCAAGAATGAGCATGCATGGGTGTTAATAATTAATCCTCAGCTGGTTGATCATTCACAGTCTCTAGCTATGACCACTGCCCCTGACGTGCTGAGATTGGTTTGAGACCCCCTTCTTCCTTCTTTCCTTCCTACCTATCTCACTCCCAGCACCCATTTCTTTCCTCTTCTAGAAATGGACTGCTTCCTGATGTCACCTTAAGTCAGTCACTTCTAGGTCATGCAAGAGGGGACTAGGAAGGACACCAAACCATTTCACATAAATAGTACCCTGAACGATAAGAACAGGCATTGGCTGCTCTGTCTTTTGTTCTTGTTGGTCTCCTGTTCATGTTTCAGCCTGTATGTGAATCCACACATTTCTTTCCCATTTAAATTATATTCCAAAACAATTTACTGCTTGTAGTGGTCTTTTTGTTGCTGTTGTTGTTGTTGTTTGTTTGTTGGTTGGTTGGTTATTTATTTTATATTTTTCTTCTTCTCTTTTTTATTGAAAGGGTGGGTATACTTCCTATATCAGGAAAGAGAGCCTCCTCAAACAATTCTTTCGCCCCCCCCCCCCGCCCGCCACCTTCTCCTGGTTGGTATAGAATCACATTGATTTTCTGGGCTGGTTATAGAGACACTGCTGCATTGCTAATAAAAAGATTCAGTACTGACAGATGACAAATATACATTAGAAGTTAGCTGGCACTACCTAGTCCAGGCTGCCTGACACTGCTGTGATCAAATGAAGGAACTATGAGAATTGGTATCCATTTGTCTTTCTTTATGTCTATTATCTATCTATTTACCTATCTATCTATCTATCTATGTGTGTATGTATGTATCTAACATCTATGTATTTACGTATTAGTTTTGTATGGAGAATACACTAAATAAAGAACTAGTTTAATCTTTTCAAATAGTTGAGTAAAGAATTAAATATTTAGCCAGGCATGGTGGCACACACCTTTAATCCTATCTATCTATCTATCTATCTATCTATCTATCTATCTATCTATGTATCTATCTATTATCGATGTATTTACTTACTTACTTATCTACTTACACAGTGTTTAAATTATTTTGGAGACAGAGTCTTTCTATGTAATCCTGTCTGTCTTGAAATTCGCTGTGTATACTGACCTAGTTTGGATCTAGAACTTTTCTTGGGTTAAAGAAATTGTAGTTTTTTGTTTGCTTGCTTGCTTGCTTGCTTGCTTGTTTGTTTGTTCCCAGACAAGGTTTCTCATGTAGCCTTGCCTTTCCTGGACTTGCAAGTGCAAGTGATTCTCTTGCCTCTGTCTCCCAACTGCTGGGATTAAAGGCAAAGAAAAACAAACCCAAAAACAAAGCTAGGCATGTCATGGTGGTGCAGGCCTTTAATGTCAGCACTCAGGAGGCAGAGGCAGGCATATCGCTGTGACTTTAAGGCCAGCCTGGTCTACAAAGTGAGCCGAGGACTGGATAGCCAACGCTACACAGAGAAACCCTGTCTCTGGGCGGAGGGTGTGGGGGTGGTGGTAGTGGGAGACAGAAACAAAGCAAAACAAAACACCAAAACTTAACTGTCACACCTGCCTGGTGGAGAGGGAGAGCCCTGCCCACCTCCTCCATGTCGGGTGCCAGTACTGGAGTGGCGGGGCCAATATTGCCCTTCTCATGGTATCATCCAGGGAGCATCACAGCGCCCGGAAGACGGTGTGTTGTTCTCATAAATTACACTCTTTTCTGTGTGACAGCACCTCAGCATTTAAACCAAAGAGAGCATTACGCAAAATGCAATGGAGCCGGGTGGTGTTGGCGCATGCATGCCTGTTGTCTCAGAACATGGGAGGCAGAGGCAGGCATGAGCTCCAGGGCAGTCAGAGCTGTTACACAGAGAAACCCTGTCTTGAAAACCACAAAAAGAAATAAAATAAAACGAAGTAAAATTAAAAAATGCCTCAGGAGGGGTTAAAACACTGGCTGCTCTTCCAAATGTCCTAAGAGGCAAGCAGAACACTCCACACTTAATCCAGAAATCAATCTAAAACAGAAAGAGAGAAAAACAAAATGAAAGGCCCCAGCAGAGAGGGAGGTCTGGTGTGCCTCCTGTGGTCTCATTTTTAAGAGAGCAAAATAGGGCTCAATGGAAATCTGGCGTGTTCCATGGGTAGATGGGGACCTGGAGGATCTAAACTAGAAATGGTTTGTTAACGTGTACATATGTGATTCTTCTAAGACTTATATACACCCTAGCGTGCATGCGAATACACACACATCTTTAAAGATAAATAACAAAACAACCAATTCTCTCTTTGTAACTGCACTCATTGGAGCTTTTCTTGTGTCATCGTGTGTGTGTGTGTGTGTGTGTGTGTGTGTGTGTGTGCTTGCGCACGCAAGAACGAGCATGCATGGGTGTTAATAATTAATCCTCAGCTGGTTGATCATTCACAGTCTCTAGCTATGACCACTGCCTCTGACGTGCTGAGATTGGTTTTAGACCCCCTTCTTCCTTCTTTCCTTCCTACCTATCTCACTCCCAGCACCCATTTCTTTCCTCTTCTAGAAATGGACTGCTTCCTGATGTCACCTTAAGTCAGTCACTTCTAGGTCATGCTAGAGGGGACTAGGAAGGACACCAAACCATTTCACATAAATAGTACCCTGAACGATAAGAACAGGCATTGGCTGCTCTGTCTTTTGTTCTTGTTGGTCTCCTGTTCATGTTTCAGCCTGTATGTGAATCCACACATTTCTTTCCCATTTAAATTATATTCCAAAACAATTTACTGCTTGTAGTGGTCTTTTTGTTGCTGTTGTTGTTGTTGTTTGTTTGTTTGTTGGTTGGTTATTTATTTTATATTTTTCTTCTTCTCTTTTTTATTGAAAGGGTGGGTATACTTTCTATATCAGGAAAGAGAGCCTCCTCAAACAATTCTCTCCCCCCCCCCCCCCCGCCCGCCACCTTCTCCTGGTGGGTATAGAATCACATTGATTTTCTGGGCTGGTTATAGAGACACTGCTGCATTGCTAATAAAAAGATTCAGTACTGACAGATGACAAATATACATTAGAAGTTAGCTGGCACTACCTAGTCCAGGCTGCCTGACACTGCTGTGATCAAATGAAGGAACTATGAGAATTGGTATCCATTTGTCTGTCTTTATGTCTATTATCTATCTATTTACCTATCTATCTATCTATCTATGTGTGTATGTATGTATCTAACATCTATGTATTTACGTATTAGTTTTGTATGGAGAATACACTAAATAAAGAACTAGTTTAATCTTTTCAAATAGTTGAGTAAAGAATTAAATATTTAGCCAGGCATGGTGGCACACACCTTTAATCCTATCTATCTATCTATCTATCTATCTATCTATCTATCTATCTATCTATGTATCTATCTATTATCGATGTTTTTACTTACTGACTTATCTACTTACACAGTGTTTAAATTATTTTGGAGACAGAGTCTTTCTATGTAATCCTGTCTGTCTTGAAATTCGCTGTGTATACTGACCTAGTTTGGATCTAGAACTTTTCTTGGGTTAAAGAAATTGAAGTTTTTTGTTTGCTTGCTTGCTTGCTTGCTTGCTTGTTTGTTTGTTCCCAGACAAGGTTTCTCATGTAGCCTTGCCTTTCCTGGACTTGCAAGTGCAAGTGATTCTCTTGCCTCTGTCTCCCAACTGCTGGGATTAAAGGCAAAGAAAAACAAACCCAAAAACAAAGCTAGGCATGTCATGGTGGTGCAGGCCTTTAATGTCAGCACTCAGGAGGCAGAGGCAGGCATATCGCTGTGACTTTAAGGCCAGCCTGGTCTACAAAGTGAGCCGAGGACTGGATAGCCAACGCTACACAGAGAAACCCTGTCTCTGGGCGGAGGGTGTGGGGGTGGTGGTAGTGGGAGACAGAAACAAAGCAAAACAAAACACCAAAACTTAACTGTCACACCTGCCTGGTGGAGAGGGAGAGCCCTGCCCACCTCCTCCATGTCCGGTGCCAGTACTGGAGTGGCGGGGCCAATATTGCCCTTCTCATGGTATCATCCAGGGAGCATCACAGCGCCCGGATGACGGTGTGTTGTTCTCATAAATTACACTCTTTTCTGTGTGACAGCGCCTCAGCATTTAAACCAAAGAGAGCATTACGCAAAATGCAATGGAGCCGGGTGGTGTTGGCGCATGCATGCCTGTTGTCTCAGAACATGGGAGGCAGAGGCAGGCATGAGCTCCAGGGCAGTCAGAGCTGTTACACAGAGAAACCCTGTCTTGAAAACCACAAAAAGAAATAAAATAAAACGAAGTAAAATTAAAAAATGCCTCAGGAGGGGTTAAAACACTGGCTGCTCTTCCAAATGTCCTAAGAGGCAAGCAGAACACTCCACACTTAATCCAGAAATCAATCTAAAACAGAAAGAGAGAAAAACAAAATGAAAGGCCCCAGCAGAGAGGGAGGTCTGGTGTGCCTCCTGTGGTCTCATTTTTAAGAGAGCAAAATAGGGCTCAATAGAAATCTGGCGTGTTCCATGGGTAGATGGGGACCTGGAGGATCTAAACTAGAAATGGTTTGTTAACGTGTACATATGTGATTCTTCTAAGACTTATATACACCCTAGCGTGCATGCGAATACACACACATCTTTAAAGATAAATAACAAAACAACCAATTCTCTCTTTGTAACTGCACTCATTGGAGCTTTTCTTGTGTCATCGTGTGTGTGTGTGTGTGTGTGTGTGTGTGTGTGTGTGTGTGTGTGTGTGTGCTTGCGCACGCAAGAACGAGCATGCATGGGTGTTAATAATTAATCCTCAGCTGGTTGATCATTCACAGTCTCTAGCTATGACCACTGCCTCTGACGTGCTGAGATTGGTTTGAGACCCCCTTCTTCCTTCTTTCCTTCCTACCTATCTAACTCCCAGCACCCATTTCTTTCCTCTTCTAGAAATGGACTGCTTCCTGATGTCACCTTAAGTCAGTCACTTCTAGGTCATGCTAGAGGGGACTAGGAAGGACACCAAACCATTTCACATAAATAGTACCCTGAACGATAAGAACAGGCATTGGCTGCTCTGTCTTTTGTTCTTGTTGGTCTCCTGTTCATGTTTCAGCCTGTATGTGAATCCACACATTTCTTTCCCATTTAAATTATATTCCAAAACAATTTACTGCTTGTAGTGGTCTTTTTGTTGCTGTTGTTGTTGTTGTTTGTTTGTTGGTTGGTTGGTTATTTATTTTATATTTTTCTTCTTCTCTTTTTTATTGAAAGGGTGGGTATACTTTTTATATCAGGAAAGAGAGCCTCCTCAAACAATTCTCTCCCCCCCCCACCCCCCACCTTCTCCTGGTGGGTATAGAATCACATTGATTTTCTGGGCTGGTTATAGAGACACTGCTGCATTGCTAATAAAAAGATTCAGTACTGACAGATGACAAATATACATTAGAAGTTAGCTGGCACTACCTAGTCCAGGCTGCCTGACACTGCTGTGATCAAATGAAGGAACTATGAGAATTGGTATCCATTTGTCTGTCTTTATGTCTATTATCTATCTATTTACCTATCTATCTATCTATCTATGTGTGTATGTATGTATCTAACATCTATGTATTTACATATTAGTTTTGTATGGAGAATACACTAAATAAAGAACTAGTTTAATCTTTTCAAATAGTTGAGTAAAGAATTAAATATTTAGCCAGGCATGGTGGCACACACCTTTAATCCTATCTATCTATCTATCTATCTATCTATCTATCTATCTATGTATCTATCTATTATTGATGTATTTACTTACTTACTTATCTACTTACACAGTGTTTAAATTATTTTGGAGACAGAGTCTTTCTATGTAATCCTGTCTGTCTTGAAATTCGCTGTGTATACTGACCTAGTTTGGATCTAGAACTTTTCTTGGGTTAAAGAAATTGTAGTTTTTTGTTTGCTTGCTTGCTTGCTTGCTTGCTTGTTTGTTTGTTCCCAGACAAGGTTTCTCATGTAGCCTTGCCTTTCCTGGACTTGCAAGTGCAAGTGATTCTCTTGCCTCTGTCTCCCAACTGCTGGGATTAAAGGCAAAGAAAAACAAACCCAAAAACAAAGCTAGGCATGTCATGGTGGTGCAGGCCTTTAATCTCAGCACTCAGGAGGCAGAGGCAGGCATATCGCTGTGACTTTAAGGCCAGCCTGGTCTAAAAAGTGAGCCGAGGACTGGATAGCCAACGCTACACAGAGAAACCCTGTCTCTGGGCGGAGGGTGTGGGGGTGGTGGTAGTGGGAGACAGAAAGAAAGCAAAACAAAACACCAAAACTTAACTGTCACACCTGCCTGGTGGAGAGGGAGAGCCGTGCCCACCTCCTCCATGTCGGGTTCCAGTACTGGAGTGGTGGGGCCAATATTGCCCTTCTCATGGTATCACCCAGGAGCATCACAGCGCCCGGATGACGGTGTGTTGTTCTCATAAATTACACTCTTTTCTGTGTGACAGCGCCTCAGCATTTAAACCAAAGAGAGCATTACGCAAAATGCAATGGAGCCGGGTGGTGTTGGCGCATGCATGCCTGTTGTCTCAGAACATGGGAGGCAGAGGCAGGCATGAGCTCCAGGGCAGTCAGAGCTGTTACACAGAGAAACCCTGTCTTGAAAACCACAAAAAGAAATAAAATAAAACGAAGTAAATTTAAAAAATGCCTCAGGAGGGGTTAAAACACTGGCTGCTCTTCCAAATGTCCTAAGAGGCAAGCAGAACACTCCACACTTAATCCAGAAATCAATCTAAAACAGAAAGAGAGAAAAACAAAATGAAAGGCCCCAGCAGAGAGGGAGGTCTGGTGTGCCTCCTGTGGTCTCATTTTTAAGAGAGCAAAATAGGGCTCAATGGAAATCTGGCGTGTTCCATGGGTAGATGGGGACCTGGAGGATCTAAACTAGAAATGGTTTGTTAACGTGTACATATGTGATTCTTCTAAGACTTATATACACCCTAGCGTGCATGCGAATACACACACATCTTTAAAGATAAATAACAAAACAACCAATTCTCTCTTTGTAACTGCACTCATTGGAGCTTTTCTTGTGTCATCGTGTGTGTGTGTGTGTGTGTGTGTGTGTGTGTGTGTGTGTGTGTGTGTGCTTGCGCACGCAAGAACGAGCATGCATGGGTGTTAATAATTAATCCTCAGCTGGTTGATCATTCACAGTCTCTAGCTATGACCACTGCCTCTGACGTGCTGAGATTGGTTTGAGACCCCCTTCTTCCTTCTTTCCTTCCTACCTATCTCACTCCCAGCACCCATTTCTTTCCTCTTCTAGAAATGGACTGCTTCCTGATGTCACCTTAAGTCAGTCACTTCTAGGTCATGCTAGAGGGGACTAGGAAGGACACCAAACCATTTCACATAAATAGTACCCTGAACGATAAGAACAGGCATTGGCTGCTCTGTCTTTTGTTCTTGTTGGTCTCCTGTTCATGTTTCAGCCTGTATGTGAATCCACACATTTCTTTCCCATTTAAATTATATTCCAAAACAATTTACTGCTTGTAGTGGTCTTTTTGTTGCTGTTGTTGTTGTTGTTTGTTTGTTGGTTGGTTGGTTATTTATTTTATATTTTTCTTCTTCTCTTTTTTATTGAAAGGGTGGGTATACTTTTTATATCAGGAAAGAGAGCCTCCTCAAACAATTCTCTCCCCCCCCACCCCCCACCTTCTCCTGGTGGGTATAGAATCACATTGATTTTCTGGGCTGGTTATAGAGACACTGCTGCATTGCTAATAAAAAGATTCAGTACTGACAGATGACAAATATACATTAGAAGTTAGCTGGCACTACCTAGTCCAGGCTGCCTGACACTGCTGTGATCAAATGAAGGAACTATGAGAATTGGTATCCAATTGTCTGTCTTTATGTCTATTATCTATCTATTTACCTATCTATCTATCTATCTATGTGTGTATGTATGTATCTAACATCTATGTATTTACATATTAGTTTTGTATGGAGAATACACTAAATAAAGAACTAGTTTAATCTTTTAAAATAGTTGAGTAAAGAATTAAATATTTAGCCAGGCATGGTGGCACACACCTTTAATCCTATCTATCTATCTATCTATCTATCTATCTATCTATCTATCTATCTATGTATCTATCTATTATTGATGTATTTACTTACTTACTTATCTACTTACACAGTGTTTAAATTATTTTGGAGACAGAGTCTTTCTATGTAATCCTGTCTGTCTTGAAATTCGCTGTGTATACTGACCTAGTTTGGATCTAGAACTTTTCTTGGGTTAAAGAAATTGTAGTTTTTTGTTTGCTTGCTTGCTTGCTTGCTTGCTTGTTTGTTTGTTCCCAGACAAGGTTTCTCATGTAGCCTTGCCTTTCCTGGACTTGCAAGTGCAAGTGATTCTCTTGCCTCTGTCTCCCAACTGCTGGGATTAAAGGCAAAGAAAAACAAACCCAAAAACAAAGCTAGGCATGTCATGGTGGTGCAGGCCTTTAATCTCAGCACTCAGGAGGCAGAGGCAGGCATATCGCTGTGACTTTAAGGCCAGCCTGGTCTAAAAAGTGAGCCGAGGACTGGATAGCCAACGCTACACAGAGAAACCCTGTCTCTGGGCGGAGGGTGTGGGGGTGGTGGTAGTGGGAGACAGAAAGAAAGCAAAACAAAACACCAAAACTTAACTGTCACACCTGCCTGGTGGAGAGGGAGAGCCCTGCCCACCTCCTCCATGTCGGGTTCCAGTACTGGAGTGGTGGGGCCAATATTGCCCTTCTCATGGTATCACCCAGGAGCATCACAGCGCCCGGATGACGGTGTGTTGTTCTCATAAATTACACTCTTTTCTGTGTGACAGCGCCTCAGCATTTAAACCAAAGAGAGCATTACGCAAAATGCAATGGAGCCGGGTGGTGTTGGCGCATGCATGCCTGTTGTCTCAGAACATGGGAGGCAGAGGCAGGCATGAGCTCCAGGGCAGTCAGAGCTGTTACACAGAGAAACCCTGTCTTGAAAACCACAAAAAGAAATAAAATAAAACGAAGTAAATTTAAAAAATGCCTCAGGAGGGGTTAAAACACTGGCTGCTCTTCCAAATGTCCTAAGAGGCAAGCAGAACACTCCACACTTAATCCAGAAATCAATCTAAAACAGAAAGAGAGAAAAACAAAATGAAAGGCCCCAGCAGAGAGGGAGGTCTGGTGTGCCTCCTGTGGTCTCATTTTTAAGAGAGCAAAATAGGGCTCAATGGAAATCTGGCGTGTTCCATGGGTAGATGGGGACCTGGAGGATCTAAACTAGAAATGGTTTGTTAACGTGTACATATGTGATTCTTCTAAGACTTATATACACCCTAGCGTGCATGCGAATACACACACATCTTTAAAGATAAATAACAAAACAACCAATTCTCTCTTTGTAACTGCACTCATTGGAGCTTTTCTTGTGTCATCGTGTGTGTGTGTGTGTGTGTGTGTGTGTGTGTGTGTGTGTGTGTGCTTGCGCACGCAAGAACGAGCATGCATGGGTGTTAATAATTAATCCTCAGCTGGTTGATCATTCACAGTCTCTAGCTATGACCACTGCCTCTGACGTGCTGAGATTGGTTTTAGACCCCCTTCTTCCTTCTTTCCTTCCTACCTATCTCACTCCCAGCACCCATTTCTTTCCTCTTCTAGAAATGGACTGCTTCCTGATGTCACCTTAAGTCAGTCACTTCTAGGTCATGCTAGAGGGGACTAGGAAGGACACCAAACCATTTCACATAAATAGTACCCTGAACGATAAGAACAGGCATTGGCTGCTCTGTCTTTTGTTCTTGTTGGTCTCCTGTTCATGTTTCAGCCTGTATGTGAATCCACACATTTCTTTCCCATTTAAATTATATTCCAAAACAATTTACTGCTTGTAGTGGTCTTTTTGTTGCTGTTGTTGTTGTTGTTTGTTTGTTGGTTGGTTGGTTATTTATTTTATATTTTTCTTCTTCTCTTTTTTATTGAAAGGGTGGGTATACTTTCTATATCAGGAAAGAGAGCCTCCTCAAACAATTCTCTCCCCCCCCCCCCGCCCGCCACCTTCTCCTGGTGGGTATAGAATCACATTGATTTTCTGGGCTGGTTATAGAGACACTGCTGCATTGCTAATAAAAAGATTCAGTACTGACAGATGACAAATATACATTAGAAGTTAGCTGGCACTACCTAGTCCAGGCTGCCTGACACTGCTGTGATCAAATGAAGGAACTATGAGAATTGGTATCCATTTGTCTGTCTTTATGTCTATTATCTATCTATTTACCTATCTATCTATCTATCTATGTGTGTATGTATGTATCTAACATCTATGTATTTACGTATTAGTTTTGTATGGAGAATACACTAAATAAAGAACTAGTTTAATCTTTTCAAATAGTTGAGTAAAGAATTAAATATTTAGCCAGGCATGGTGGCACACACCTTTAATCCTATCTATCTATCTATCTATCTATCTATCTATCTATCTATCTATGTATCTATCTATTATCGATGTTTTTACTTACTGACTTATCTACTTACACAGTGTTTAAATTATTTTGGAGACAGAGTCTTTCTATGTAATCCTGTCTGTCTTGAAATTCGCTGTGTATACTGACCTAGTTTGGATCTAGAACTTTTCTTGGGTTAAAGAAATTGAAGTTTTTTGTTTGCTTGCTTGCTTGCTTGCTTGCTTGTTTGTTTGTTCCCAGACAAGGTTTCTCATGTAGCCTTGCCTTTCCTGGACTTGCAAGTGCAAGTGATTCTCTTGCCTCTGTCTCCCAACTGCTGGGATTAAAGGCAAAGAAAAACAAACCCAAAAACAAAGCTAGGCATGTCATGGTGGTGCAGGCCTTTAATCTCAGCACTCAGGAGGCAGAGGCAGGCATATCGCTGTGACTTTAAGGCCAGCCTGGTCTACAAAGTGAGCCGAGGACTGGATAGCCAACGCTACACAGAGAAACCCTGTCTCTGGGCGGAGGGTGTGGGGGTGGTGGTAGTGGGAGACAGAAACAAAGCAAAACAAAACACCAAAACTTAACTGTCACACCTGCCTGGTGGAGAGGGAGAGCCCTGCCCACCTCCTCCATGTCCGGTGCCAGTACTGGAGTGGCGGGGCCAATATTGCCCTTCTCATGGTATCATCCAGGGAGCATCACAGCGCCCGGATGACGGTGTGTTGTTCTCATAAATTACACTCTTTTCTGTGTGACAGCGCCTCAGCATTTAAACCAAAGAGAGCATTACGCAAAATGCAATGGAGCCGGGTGGTGTTGGCGCATGCATGCCTGTTGTCTCAGAACATGGGAGGCAGAGGCAGGCATGAGCTCCAGGGCAGTCAGAGCTGTTACACAGAGAAACCCTGTCTTGAAAACCACAAAAAGAAATAAAATAAAACGAAGTAAAATTTAAAAATGCCTCAGGAGGGGTTAAAACACTGGCTGCTCTTCCAAATGTCCTAAGAGGCAAGCAGAACACTCCACACTTAATCCAGAAATCAATCTAAAACAGAAAGAGAGAAAAACAAAATGAAAGGCCCCAGCAGAGAGGGAGGTCTGGTGTGCCTCCTGTGGTCTCATTTTTAAGAGAGCAAAATAGGGCTCAATAGAAATCTGGCGTGTTCCATGGGTAGATGGGGACCTGGAGGATCTAAACTAGAAATGGTTTGTTAACGTGTACATATGTGATTCTTCTAAGACTTATATACACCCTAGCGTGCATGCGAATACACACACATCTTTAAAGATAAATAACAAAACAACCAATTCTCTCTTTGTAACTGCACTCATTGGAGCTTTTCTTGTGTCATCGTGTGTGTGTGTGTGTGTGTGTGTGTGTGTGTGTGTGTGTGTGTGTGCTTGCGCACGCAAGAACGAGCATGCATGGGTGTTAATAATTAATCCTCAGCTGGTTGATCATTCACAGTCTCTAGCTATGACCACTGCCTCTGACGTGCTGAGATTGGTTTGAGACCCCCTTCTTCCTTCTTTCCTTCCTACCTATCTCACTCCCAGCACCCATTTCTTTCCTCTTCTAGAAATGGACTGCTTCCTGATGTCACCTTAAGTCAGTCACTTCTAGGTCATGCTAGAGGGGACTAGGAAGGACACCAAACCATTTCACATAAATAGTACCCTGAACGATAAGAACAGGCATTGGCTGCTCTGTCTTTTGTTCTTGTTGGTCTCCTGTTCATGTTTCAGCCTGTATGTGAATCCACACATTTCTTTCCCATTTAAATTATATTCCAAAACAATTTACTGCTTGTAGTGGTCTTTTTGTTGCTGTTGTTGTTGTTGTTTGTTTGTTGGTTGGTTGGTTATTTATTTTATATTTTTCTTCTTCTCTTTTTTATTGAAAGGGTGGGTATACTTTTTATATCAGGAAAGAGAGCCTCCTCAAACAATTCTCTCCCCCCCCACCCCCCACCTTCTCCTGGTGGGTATAGAATCACATTGATTTTCTGGGCTGGTTATAGAGACACTGCTGCATTGCTAATAAAAAGATTCAGTACTGACAGATGACAAATATACATTAGAAGTTAGCTGGCACTACCTAGTCCAGGCTGCCTGACACTGCTGTGATCAAATGAAGGAACTATGAGAATTGGTATCCATTTGTCTGTCTTTATGTCTATTATCTATCTATTTACCTATCTATCTATCTATCTATGTGTGTATGTATGTATCTAACATCTATGTATTTACATATTAGTTTTGTATGGAGAATACACTAAATAAAGAACTAGTTTAATCTTTTAAAATAGTTGAGTAAAGAATTAAATATTTAGCCAGGCATGGTGGCACACACCTTTAATCCTATCTATCTATCTATCTATCTATCTATCTATCTATCTATGTATCTATCTATTATTGATGTATTTACTTACTTACTTATCTACTTACACAGTGTTTAAATTATTTTGGAGACAGAGTCTTTCTATGTAATCCTGTCTGTCTTGAAATTCGCTGTGTATACTGACCTAGTTTGGATCTAGAACTTTTCTTGGGTTAAAGAAATTGTAGTTTTTTGTTTGCTTGCTTGCTTGCTTGCTTGCTTGTTTGTTTGTTCCCAGACAAGGTTTCTCATGTAGCCTTGCCTTTCCTGGACTTGCAAGTGCAAGTGATTCTCTTGCCTCTGTCTCCCAACTGCTGGGATTAAAGGCAAAGAAAAACAAACCCAAAAACAAAGCTAGGCATGTCATGGTGGTGCAGGCCTTTAATCTCAGCACTCAGGAGGCAGAGGCAGGCATATCGCTGTGACTTTAAGGCCAGCCTGGTCTAAAAAGTGAGCCGAGGACTGGATAGCCAACGCTACACAGAGAAACCCTGTCTCTGGGCGGAGGGTGTGGGGGTGGTGGTAGTGGGAGACAGAAAGAAAGCAAAACAAAACACCAAAACTTAACTGTCACACCTGCCTGGTGGAGAGGGAGAGCCCTGCCCACCTCCTCCATGTCGGGTTCCAGTACTGGAGTGGTGGGGCCAATATTGCCCTTCTCATGGTATCACCCAGGAGCATCACAGCGCCCGGATGACGGTGTGTTGTTCTCATAAATTACACTCTTTTCTGTGTGACAGCGCCTCAGCATTTAAACCAAAGAGAGCATTACGCAAAATGCAATGGAGCCGGGTGGTGTTGGCGCATGCATGCCTGTTGTCTCAGAACATGGGAGGCAGAGGCAGGCATGAGCTCCAGGGCAGTCAGAGCTGTTACACAGAGAAACCCTGTCTTGAAAACCACAAAAAGAAATAAAATAAAACGAAGTAAATTTAAAAAATGCCTCAGGAGGGGTTAAAACACTGGCTGCTCTTCCAAATGTCCTAAGAGGCAAGCAGAACACTCCACACTTAATCCAGAAATCAATCTAAAACAGAAAGAGAGAAAAACAAAATGAAAGGCCCCAGCAGAGAGAGAGGACTGGTGTGCCTCCTGTGGTCTCATTTTTAAGAGAGCAAAATAGGCCTCAATGGAAATCTGGGGTGTTCCATGGGTAGATGGGGACCTGGAGGATCTAAACTAGAAATGGTTTGTTAACGTGTACATATGTGATTCTTCTAAGACTTATATACACCCTAGCGTGCATGCGAATACACACACATCTTTAAAGATAAATAACAAAACAACCAATTCTCTCTTTGTAACTGCACTCATTGGAGCTTTTCTTGTGTCATCGTGTGTGTCTGTGTGTGTGTGTGTGTGTGTGTGTGTGTGTGTGCTTGCGCACTCAAGAACGAGCATGCATGGGTGTTAATAATTAATCCTCAGCTGGTTGATCATTCACAGTCTCTAGCTATGACCACTGCCTCTGACGTGCTGAGATTGGTTTTAGACCCCCTTCTTCCTTCTTTCCTTCCTACCTATCTCACTCCCAGCACCCATTTCTTTCCTCTTCTAGAAATGGACTGCTTCCTGATGTCACCTTAAGTCAGTCACTTCTAGGTCATGCTAGAGGGGACTAGGAAGGACACCAAACCATTTCACATAAATAGTACCCTGAACGATAAGAACAGGCATTGGGCTGCTCTGTCTTTTGTTCTTGTTGGTCTCCTGTTCATGTTTCAGCCTGTATGTGAATCCACACATTTCTTTCCCATTTAAATTATATTCCAAAACAATTTACTGCTTGTAGTGGTCTTTTTGTTGCTGTTGTTGTTGTTGTTTGTTTGTTGGTTGGTTGGTTATTTATTTTATATTTTTCTTCTTCTCTTTTTTATTGAAAGGGTGGGTATACTTTTTATATCAGGAAAGAGAGCCTCCTCAAACAATTCTCTCCCCCCCCCCGCCCGCCACCTTCTCCTGGTGGGTATAGAATCACATTGATTTTCTGGGCTGGTTATAGAGACACTGCTGCATTGCTAATAAAAAGATTCAGTACTGACAGATGACAAATATACATTAAAAGTTAGCTGGCACTACCTAGTCCAGGCTGCCTGACACTGCTGTGATCAAATGAAGGAACTATGAGAATTGGTATCCATTTGTCTGTCTTTATGTCTATTATCTATCTATTTACCTATCTATCTATCTATCTATGTGTGTATGTATGTATCTAACATCTATGTATTTACGTATTAGTTTTGTATGGAGAATACACTAAATAAAGAACTAGTTTAATCTTTTAAAATAGTTGAGTAAAGAATTAAATATTTAGCCAGGCATGGTGGCACACACCTTTAATCCTATCTATCTATCTTTCTATCTATCTATCTATCTATCTATCTATGTATCTATCTATTATCGATGTATTTACTTACTTACTTATCTACTTACACAGTGTTTAAATTATTTTGGAGACAGAGTCTTTCTATGTAATCATGTCTGTCTTGAAATTCGCTGTGTATACTGACCTAGTTTGGATCTAGAACTTTTCTAGGGTTGAAGAAATTGTAGTTTTTTGTTTGCTTGCTTGCTTGCTTGCTTGCTTGTTTGTTTGTTCCCAGACAAGGTTTCTCATGTAGCCTTGCCTTTCCTGGACTTGCAAGTGCAAGTGATTCTCTTGCCTCTGTCTCCCAACTGCTGGGATTAAAGGCAAAGAAAAACAAACCCAAAAACAAAGCTAGGCATGTCATGGTGGTGCAGGCCTTTAATCTCAGCACTCAGGAGGCAGAGGCAGGCATATCGCTGTGACTTTAAGGCCAGCCTGGTCTACAAAGTGAGCCGAGGACTGGATAGCCAACGCTACACAGAGAAACCCTGTCTCTGGGCGGAGGGTGTGGGGGTGGTGGTAGTGGGAGACAGAAACAAAGCAAAACAAAACACCAAAACTTAACTGTCACACCTGCCTGGTGGAGAGGGAGAGCCCTGCCCACCTCCTCCATGTCGGGTGCCAGTACTGGAGTGGCGGGGCCAATATTGCCCTTCTCATGGTATCATCCAGGGAGCATCACAGCGCCCGGATGACGGTGTGTTGTTCTCATAAATTACACTCTTTTCTGTGTGACAGCACCTCAGCATTTAAACCAAAGAGAGCATTACGCAAAATGCAATGGAGCCGGGTGGTGTTGGCGCATGCATGCCTGTTGTCTCAGAACATGGGAGGCAGAGGCAGGCATGAGCTCCAGGGCAGTCAGAGCTGTTACACAGAGAAACCCTGTCTTGAAAACCACAAAAAGAAATAAAATAAAACGAAGTAAAATTAAAAAATGCCTCAGGAGGGGTTAAAACACTGGCTGCTCTTCCAAATGTCCTAAGAGGCAAGCAGAACACTCCACACTTAATCCAGAAATCAATCTAAAACAGAAAGAGAGAAAAACAAAATGAAAGGCCCCAGCAGAGAGGGAGGTCTGGTGTGCCTCCTGTGGTCTCATTTTTAAGAGAGCAAAATAGGGCTCAATGGAAATCTGGCGTGTTCCATGGGTAGATGGGGACCTGGAGGATCTAAACTAGAAATGGTTTGTTAACGTGTACATATGTGATTCTTCTAAGACTTATATACACCCTAGCGTGCATGCGAATACACACACATCTTTAAAGATAAATAACAAAACAACCAATTCTCTCTTTGTAACTGCACTCATTGGAGCTTTTCTTGTGTCATCGTGTGTGTCTGTGTGTGTGTGTGTGTGTGTGTGTGTGTGTGTGTGTGTGCTTGCGCACGCAAGAACGAGCATGCATGGGTGTTAATAATTAATCCTCAGCTGGTTGATCATTCACAGTCTCTAGCTATGACCACTGCCTCTGACGTGCTGAGATTGGTTTTAGACCCCCTTCTTCCTTCTTTCCTTCCTACCTATCTCACTCCCAGCACCCATTTCTTTCCTCTTCTAGAAATGGACTGCTTCCTGATGTCACCTTAAGTCAGTCACTTCTAGGTCATGCTAGAGGGGACTAGGAAGGACACCAAACCATTTCACATAAATAGTACCCTGAATGATAAGAACAGGCATTGGCTGCTCTGTCTTTTGTTCTTGTTGGTCTCCTGTTCATGTTTCAGCCTGTATGTGAATCCACACATTTCTTTCCCATTTAAATTATATTCCAAAACAATTTACTGCTTGTAGTGGTCTTTTTGTTGCTGTTGTTGTTGTTGTTTGTTTGTTGGTTGGTTGGTTATTTATTTTATATTTTTCTTCTTCTCTTTTTTATTGAAAGGGTGGGTATACTTTCTATATCAGGAAAGAGAGCCTCCTCAAACAATTCTCTCCCCCCCCCCCGCCCGCCACCTTCTCCTGGTGGGTATAGAATCACATTGATTTTCTGGGCTGGTTATAGAGACACTGCTGCATTGCTAATAAAAAGATTCAGTACTGACAGATGACAAATATACATTAGAAGTTAGCTGGCACTACCTAGTCCAGGCTGCCTGACACTGCTGTGATCAAATGAAGGAACTATGAGAATTGGTATCCATTTGTCTGTCTTTATGTCTATTATCTATCTATTTACCTATCTATCTATCTATCTATGTGTGTATGTATGTATCTAACATCTATGTATTTACGTATTAGTTTTGTATGGAGAATACACTAAATAAAGAACTAGTTTAATCTTTTCAAATAGTTGAGTAAAGAATTAAATATTTAGCCAGGCATGGTGGCACACACCTTTAATCCTATCTATCTATCTATCTATCTATCTATCTATCTATCTATCTATCTATGTATCTATCTATTATCGATGTTTTTACTTACTGACTTATCTACTTACACAGTGTTTAAATTATTTTGGAGACAGAGTCTTTCTATGTAATCCTGTCTGTCTTGAAATTCGCTGTGTATACTGACCTAGTTTGGATCTAGAACTTTTCTTGGGTTAAAGAAATTGAAGTTTTTTGTTTGCTTGCTTGCTTGCTTGCTTGCTTGTTTGTTTGTTCCCAGACAAGGTTTCTCATGTAGCCTTGCCTTTCCTGGACTTGCAAGTGCAAGTGATTCTCTTGCCTCTGTCTCCCAACTGCTGGGATTAAAGGCAAAGAAAAACAAACCCAAAAACAAAGCTAGGCATGTCATGGTGGTGCAGGCCTTTAATCTCAGCACTCAGGAGGCAGAGGCAGGCATATCGCTGTGACTTTAAGGCCAGCCTGGTCTACAAAGTGAGCCGAGGACTGGATAGCCAACGCTACACAGAGAAACCCTGTCTCTGGGCGGAGGGTGTGGGGGTGGTGGTAGTGGGAGACAGAAACAAAGCAAAACAAAACACCAAAACTTAACTGTCACACCTGCCTGGTGGAGAGGGAGAGCCCTGCCCACCTCCTCCATGTCCGGTGCCAGTACTGGAGTGGCGGGGCCAATATTGCCCTTCTCATGGTATCATCCAGGGAGCATCACAGCGCCCGGATGACGGTGTGTTGTTCTCATAAATTACACTCTTTTCTGTGTGACAGCGCCTCAGCATTTAAACCAAAGAGAGCATTACGCAAAATGCAATGGAGCCGGGTGGTGTTGGCGCATGCATGCCTGTTGTCTCAGAACATGGGAGGCAGAGGCAGGCATGAGCTCCAGGGCAGTCAGAGCTGTTACACAGAGAAACCCTGTCTTGAAAACCACAAAAAGAAATAAAATAAAACGAAGTAAAATTTAAAAATGCCTCAGGAGGGGTTAAAACACTGGCTGCTCTTCCAAATGTCCTAAGAGGCAAGCAGAACACTCCACACTTAATCCAGAAATCAATCTAAAACAGAAAGAGAGAAAAACAAAATGAAAGGCCCCAGCAGAGAGGGAGGTCTGGTGTGCCTCCTGTGGTCTCATTTTTAAGAGAGCAAAATAGGGCTCAATAGAAATCTGGCGTGTTCCATGGGTAGATGGGGACCTGGAGGATCTAAACTAGAAATGGTTTGTTAACGTGTACATATGTGATTCTTCTAAGACTTATATACACCCTAGCGTGCATGCGAATACACACACATCTTTAAAGATAAATAACAAAACAACCAATTCTCTCTTTGTAACTGCACTCATTGGAGATTTTCTTGTGTCATCGTGTGTGTGTGTGTGTGTGTGTGTGTGTGTGTGTGTGTGTGCTTGCGCACGCAAGAACGAGCATGCATGGGTGTTAATAATTAATCCTCAGCTGGTTGATCATTCACAGTCTCTAGCTATGACCACTGCCTCTGACGTGCTGAGATTGGTTTGAGACCCCCTTCTTCCTTCTTTCCTTCCTACCTATCTCACTCCCAGCACCCATTTCTTTCCTCTTCTAGAAATGGACTGCTTCCTGATGTCACCTTAAGTCAGTCACTTCTAGGTCATGCTAGAGGGGACTAGGAAGGACACCAAACCATTTCACATAAATAGTACCCTGAACGATAAGAACAGGCATTGGCTGCTCTGTCTTTTGTTCTTGTTGGTCTCCTGTTCATGTTTCAGCCTGTATGTGAATCCACACATTTCTTTCCCATTTAAATTATATTCCAAAACAATTTACTGCTTGTAGTGGTCTTTTTGTTGCTGTTGTTGTTGTTGTTTGTTTGTTGGTTGGTTGGTTATTTATTTTATATTTTTCTTCTTCCCTTTTTTATTGAAAGGGTGGGTATACTTTCTATATCAGGAAAGAGAGCCTCCTCAAACAATTCTCTCCCCCCCCCGCCCCCCACCTTCTCCTGGTGGGTATAGAATCACATTGATTTTCTGGGCTGGTTATAGAGACACTGCTGCATTGCTAATAAAAAGATTCAGTACTGACAGATGACAAATATACATTAGAAGTTAGCTGGCACTACCTAGTCCAGGCTGCCTGACACTGCTGTGATCAAATGAAGGAACTATGAGAATTGGTATCCATTTGTCTGTCTTTATGTCTATTATCTATCTATTTACCTATCTATCTATCTATCTATGTGTGTATGTATGTATCTAACATCTATGTATTTACGTATTAGTTTTGTATGGAGAATACACTAAATAAAGAACTAGTTTAATCTTTTAAAATAGTTGAGTAAAGAATTAAATATTTAGCCAGGCATGGTGGCACACACCTTTAATCCTATCTATCTATCTATCTATCTATCTATCTATCTATCTATCTATCTATGTATCTATCTATTATTGATGTATTTACTTACTTACTTATCTACTTACACAGTGTTTAAATTATTTTGGAGACAGAGTCTTTCTATGTAATCCTGTCTGTCTTGAAATTCGCTGTGTATACTGACCTAGTTTGGATCTAGAACTTTTCTTGGGTTAAAGAAATTGTAGTTTTTTGTTTGCTTGCTTGCTTGCTTGCTTGCTTGTTTGTTTGTTCCCAGACAAGGTTTCTCATGTAGCCTTGCCTTTCCTGGACTTGCAAGTGCAAGTGATTCTCTTGCCTCTGTCTCCCAACTGCTGGGATTAAAGGCAAAGAAAAACAAACCCAAAAACAAAGCTAGGCATGTCATGGTGGTGCAGGCCTTTAATCTCAGCACTCAGGAGGCAGAGGCAGGCATATCGCTGTGACTTTAAGGCCAGCCTGGTCTACAAAGTGAGCCGAGGACTGGATAGCCAACGCTACACAGAGAAACCCTGTCTCTGGGCGAAGGGTGTGGGGGTGGTGGTAGTGGGAGACAGAAACAAAGCAAAACAAAACACCAAAACTTAACTGTCACACCTGCCTGGTGGAGAGGGAGAGCCCTGCCCACCTCCTCCATGTCGGGTGCCAGTACTGGAGTGGCGGGGCCAATATTGCCCTTCTCATGGTATCACCCAGGAGCATCACAGCGCCCGGATGACGGTGTGTTGTTCTCATAAATTACACTCTTTTCTGTGTGACAGCGCCTCAGCATTTAAACCAAAGAGAGCATTATGCAAAATGCAATGGAGCCGGGTGGTGTTGGCGCATGCATGCCTGTTGTCTCAGAACATGGGAGGCAGAGGCAGGCATGAGCTCCAGGGCAGTCAGAGCTGTTACACAGAGAAACCCTGTCTTGAAAACCACAAAAAGAAATAAAATAAAACGAAGTAAATTTAAAAAATGCCTCAGGAGGGGTTAAAACACTGGCTGCTCTTCCAAATGTCCTAAGAGGCAAGCAGAACACTCCACACTTAATCCAGAAATCAATCTAAAACAGAAAGAGAGAAAAACAAAATGAAAGGCCCCAGCAGAGAGGGAGGACTGGTGTGCCTCCTGTGGTCTCATTTTTAAGAGAGCAAAATAGGGCTCAATGGAAATCTGGCGTGTTCCATGGGTAGATGGGGACCTGGAGGATCTAAACTAGAAATGGTTTGTTAACGTGTACATATGTGATTCTTCTAAGACTTATATACACCCTAGCGTGCATGCGAATACACACACATCTTTAAAGATAAATAACAAAACAACCAATTCTCTCTTTGTAACTGCACTCATTGGAGCTTTTCTTGTGTCATCGTGTGTGTGTGTGTGTGTGTGTGTGTGTGTGTGTGTGTGTGTGTGTGTGTGTGCTTGCGCAATCAAGAACGAGCATGCATGGGTGTTAATAATTAATCCTCAGCTGGTTGATCATTCACAGTCTCTAGCTATGACCACTGCCTCTGACGTGCTGAGATTGGTTTGAGACCCCCTTCTTCCTTCTTTCCTTCCTACCTATCTCACTCCCAGCACCCATTTCTTTCCTCTTCTAGAAATGGACTGCTTCCTGATGTCACCTTAAGTCAGTCACTTCTAGGTCATGCTAGAGGGGACTAGGAAGGACACCAAACCATTTCACATAAATAGTACCCTGAACGATAAGAACAGGCATTGGCTGCTCTGTCTTTTGTTCTTGTTGGTCTCCTGTTCATGTTTCAGCCTGTATGTGAATCCACACATTTCTTTCCCATTTAAATTATATTCCAAAACAATTTACTGCTTGTAGTGGTCTTTTTGTTGCTGTTGTTGTTGTTGTTTGTTTGTTGGTTGGTTGGTTATTTATTTTATATTTTTCTTCTTCTCTTTTTTATTGAAAGGGTGGGTATACTTTTTATATCAGGAAAGAGAGCCTCCTCAAACAATTCTCTCCCCCCCCCGCCCCCCACCTTCTCCTGGTGGGTATAGAATCACATTGATTTTCTGGGCTGGTTATAGAGACACTGCTGCATTGCTAATAAAAAGATTCAGTACTGACAGATGACAAATATACATTAGAAGTTAGCTGGCACTACCTAGTCCAGGCTGCCTGACACTGCTGTGATCAAATGAAGGAACTATGAGAATTGGTATCCATTTGTCTGTCTTTATGTCTATTATCTATCTATTTACCTATCTATCTATCTATCTATGTGTGTATGTATGTATCTAACATCTATGTATTTACGTATTAGTTTTGTATGGAGAATACACTAAATAAAGAACTAGTTTAATCTTTTAAAATAGTTGAGTAAAGAATTAAATATTTAGCCAGGCATGGTGGCACACACCTTTAATCCTATCTATCTATCTATCTATCTATCTATCTATCTATCTATCTATCTATGTATCTATCTATTATTGATGTATTTACTTACTTACTTATCTACTTACACAGTGTTTAAATTATTTTGGAGACAGAGTCTTTCTATGTAATCCTGTCTGTCTTGAAATTCGCTGTGTATACTGACCTAGTTTGGATCTAGAACTTTTCTTGGGTTAAAGAAATTGTAGTTTTTTGTTTGCTTGCTTGCTTGCTTGCTTGCTTGTTTGTTTGTTCCCAGACAAGGTTTCTCATGTAGCCTTGCCTTTCCTGGACTTGCAAGTGCAAGTGATTCTCTTGCCTCTGTCTCCCAACTGCTGGGATTAAAGGCAAAGAAAAACAAACCCAAAAACAAAGCTAGGCATGTCATGGTGGTGCAGGCCTTTAATCTCAGCACTCAGGAGGCAGAGGCAGGCATATCGCTGTGACTTTAAGGCCAGCCTGGTCTAAAAAGTGAGCCGAGGACTGGATAGCCAACGCTACACAGAGAAACCCTGTCTCTGGGCGGAGGGTGTGGGGGTGGTGGTAGTGGGAGACAGAAAGAAAGCAAAACAAAACACCAAAACTTAACTGTCACACCTGCCTGGTGGATAGGGAGAGCCCTGCCCACCTCCTCCATGTCGGGTTCCAGTACTGGAGTGGTGGGGCCAATATTGCCCTTCTCATGGTATCACCCAGGAGCATCACAGCGCCCGGATGACGGTGTGTTGTTCTCATAAATTACACTCTTTTCTGTGTGACAGCGCCTCAGCATTTAAACCAAAGAGAGCATTACGCAAAATGCAATGGAGCCGGGTGGTGTTGGCGCATGCATGCCTGTTGTCTCAGAACATGGGAGGCAGAGGCAGGCATGAGCTCCAGGGCAGTCAGAGCTGTTACACAGAGAAACCCTGTCTTGAAAACCACAAAAAGAAATAAAATAAAACGAAGTAAATTTAAAAAATGCCTCAGGAGGGGTTAAAACACTGGCTGCTCTTCCAAATGTCCTAAGAGGCAAGCAGAACACTCCACACTTAATCCAGAAATCAATCTAAAACAGAAAGAGAGAAAAACAAAATGAAAGGCCCCAGCAGAGAGAGAGGACTGGTGTGCCTCCTGTGGTCTCATTTTTAAGAGAGCAAAATAGGCCTCAATGGAAATCTGGGGTGTTCCATGGGTAGATGGGGACCTGGAGGATCTAAACTAGAAATGGTTTGTTAACGTGTACATATGTGATTCTTCTAAGACTTATATACACCCTAGCGTGCATGCGAATACACACACATCTTTAAAGATAAATAACAAAACAACCAATTCTCTCTTTGTAACTGCACTCATTGGAGCTTTTCTTGTGTCATCGTGTGTGTGTGTGTGTGTGTGTGTGTGTGTGTGTGTGTGTGTGTGTGTGTGCTTGCGCACGCAAGAACGAGCATGCATGGGTGTTAATAATTAATCCTCAGCTGGTTGATCATTCACAGTCTCTAGCTATGACCACTGCCTCTGACGTGCTGAGATTGGTTTGAGACCCCCTTCTTCCTTCTTTCCTTCCTACCTATCTCACTCCCAGCACCCATTTCTTTCCTCTTCTAGAAATGGACTGCTTCCTGATGTCACCTTAAGTCAGTCACTTCTAGGTCATGCTAGAGGGGACTAGGAAGGACACCAAACCATTTCACATAAATAGTACCCTGAACGATAAGAACAGGCATTGGCTGCTCTGTCTTTTGTTCTTGTTGGTCTCCTGTTCATGTTTCAGCCTGTATGTGAATCCACACATTTCTTTCCCATTTAAATTATATTCCAAAACAATTTACTGCTTGTAGTGGTCTTTTTGTTGCTGTTGTTGTTGTTGTTTGTTTGTTGGTTGGTTGGTTATTTATTTTATATTTTTCTTCTTCTCTTTTTTATTGAAAGGGTGGGTATACTTTTTATATCAGGAAAGAGAGCCTCCTCAAACAATTCTCTCCCCCCCCCCCCGCCCCCCACCTTCTCCTGGTGGGTATAGAATCATATTGATTTTCTGGGCTGGTTATAGAGACACTGCTGCATTGCTAATAAAAAGATTCAGTACTGACAGATGACAAATATACATTAGAAGTTAGCTGGCACTACCTAGTCCAGGCTGCCTGACACTGCTGTGATCAAATGAAGGAACTATGAGAATTGGTATCCATTTGTCTGTCTTTATGTCTATTATCTATCTATTTACCTATCTATCTATCTATCTATGTGTGTATGTATGTATCTAACATCTATGTATTTACGTATTAGTTTTGTATGGAGAATACACTAAATAAAGAACTAGTTTAATCTTTTAAAATAGTTGAGTAAAGAATTAAATATTTAGCCAGGCATGGTGGCACACACCTTTAATCCTATCTATCTATCTATCTATCTATCTATCTATCTATCTATCTATCTATGTATCTATCTATTATTGATGTATTTACTTACTTACTTATCTACTTACACAGTGTTTAAATTATTTTGGAGACAGAGTCTTTCTATGTAATCCTGTCTGTCTTGAAATTCGCTGTGTATACTGACCTAGTTTGGATCTAGAACTTTTCTTGGGTTAAAGAAATTGTAGTTTTTTGTTTGCTTGCTTGCTTGCTTGCTTGCTTGCTTGTTTGTTTGTTCCCAGACAAGGTTTCTCATGTAGCCTTGCCTTTCCTGGACTTGCAAGTGCAAGTGATTCTCTTGCCTCTGTCTCCCAACTGCTGGGATTAAAGGCAAAGAAAAACAAACCCAAAAACAAAGCTAGGCATGTCATGGTGGTGCAGGCCTTTAATCTCAGCACTCAGGAGGCAGAGGCAGGCATATCGCTGTGACTTTAAGGCCAGCCTGGTCTAAAAAGTGAGCCGAGGACTGGATAGCCAACGCTACACAGAGAAACCCTGTCTCTGGGCGGAGGGTGTGGGGGTGGTGGTAGTGGGAGACAGAAAGAAAGCAAAACAAAACACCAAAACTTAACTGTCACACCTGCCTGGTGGAGAGGGAGAGCCCTGCCCACCTCCTCCATGTCGGGTTCCAGTACTGGAGTGGTGGGGCCAATATTGCCCTTCTCATGGTATCACCCAGGAGCATCACAGCGCCCGGATGACGGTGTGTTGTTCTCATAAATTACACTCTTTTCTGTGTGACAGCGCCTCAGCATTTAAACCAAAGAGAGCATTACGCAAAATGCAATGGAGCCGGGTGGTGTTGGCGCATGCATGCCTGTTGTCTCAGAACATGGGAGGCAGAGGCAGGCATGAGCTCCAGGGCAGTCAGAGCTGTTACACAGAGAAACCCTGTCTTGAAAACCACAAAAAGAAATAAAATAAAACGAAGTAAATTTAAAAAATGCCTCAGGAGGGGTTAAAACACTGGCTGCTCTTCCAAATGTCCTAAGAGGCAAGCAGAACACTCCACACTTAATCCAGAAATCAATCTAAAACAGAAAGAGAGAAAAACAAAATGAAAGGCCCCAGCAGAGAGAGAGGACTGGTGTGCCTCCTGTGGTCTCATTTTTAAGAGAGCAAAATAGGCCTCAATGGAAATCTGGGGTGTTCCATGGGTAGATGGGGACCTGGAGGATCTAAACTAGAAATGGTTTGTTAACGTGTACATATGTGATTCTTCTAAGACTTATATACACCCTAGCGTGCATGCGAATACACACACATCTTTAAAGATAAATAACAAAACAACCAATTCTCTCTTTGTAACTGCACTCATTGGAGCTTTTCTTGTGTCATCGTGTGTGTGTGTGTGTGTGTGTGTGTGTGTGTGTGTGTGTGTGTGTGTGTGCTTGCGCACGCAAGAACGAGCATGCATGGGTGTTAATAATTAATCCTCAGCTGGTTGATCATTCACAGTCTCTAGCTATGACCACTGCCTCTGACGTGCTGAGATTGGTTTGAGACCCCCTTCTTCCTTCTTTCCTTCCTACCTATCTCACTCCCAGCACCCATTTCTTTCCTCTTCTAGAAATGGACTGCTTCCTGATGTCACCTTAAGTCAGTCACTTCTAGGTCATGCTAGAGGGGACTAGGAAGGACACCAAACCATTTCACATAAATAGTACCCTGAACGATAAGAACAGGCATTGGCTGCTCTGTCTTTTGTTCTTGTTGGTCTCCTGTTCATGTTTCAGCCTGTATGTGAATCCACACATTTCTTTCCCATTTAAATTATATTCCAAAACAATTTACTGCTTGTAGTGGTCTTTTTGTTGCTGTTGTTGTTGTTGTTTGTTTGTTGGTTGGTTGGTTATTTATTTTATATTTTTCTTCTTCTCTTTTTTATTGAAAGGGTGGGTATACTTTTTATATCAGGAAAGAGAGCCTCCTCAAACAATTCTCTCCCCCCCCCCCCGCCCCCCACCTTCTCCTGGTGGGTATAGAATCATATTGATTTTCTGGGCTGGTTATAGAGACACTGCTGCATTGCTAATAAAAAGATTCAGTACTGACAGATGACAAATATACATTAGAAGTTAGCTGGCACTACCTAGTCCAGGCTGCCTGACACTGCTGTGATCAAATGAAGGAACTATGAGAATTGGTATCCATTTGTCTGTCTTTATGTCTATTATCTATCTATTTACCTATCTATCTATCTATCTATGTGTGTATGTATGTATCTAACATCTATGTATTTACGTATTAGTTTTGTATGGAGAATACACTAAATAAAGAACTAGTTTAATCTTTTAAAATAGTTGAGTAAAGAATTAAATATTTAGCCAGGCATGGTGGCACACACCTTTAATCCTATCTATCTATCTATCTATCTATCTATCTATCTATCTATCTATCTATGTATCTATCTATTATTGATGTATTTACTTACTTACTTATCTACTTACACAGTGTTTAAATTATTTTGGAGACAGAGTCTTTCTATGTAATCCTGTCTGTCTTGAAATTCGCTGTGTATACTGACCTAGTTTGGATCTAGAACTTTTCTTGGGTTAAAGAAATTGTAGTTTTTTGTTTGCTTGCTTGCTTGCTTGCTTGCTTGCTTGTTTGTTTGTTCCCAGACAAGGTTTCTCATGTAGCCTTGCCTTTCCTGGACTTGCAAGTGCAAGTGATTCTCTTGCCTCTGTCTCCCAACTGCTGGGATTAAAGGCAAAGAAAAACAAACCCAAAAACAAAGCTAGGCATGTCATGGTGGTGCAGGCCTTTAATCTCAGCACTCAGGAGGCAGAGGCAGGCATATCGCTGTGACTTTAAGGCCAGCCTGGTCTAAAAAGTGAGCCGAGGACTGGATAGCCAACGCTACACAGAGAAACCCTGTCTCTGGGCGGAGGGTGTGGGGGTGGTGGTAGTGGGAGACAGAAAGAAAGCAAAACAAAACACCAAAACTTAACTGTCACACCTGCCTGGTGGAGAGGGAGAGCCCTGCCCACCTCCTCCATGTCGGGTGCCAGTACTGGAGTGGCGGGGCCAATATTGCCCTTCTCATGGTATCATCCAGGGAGCATCACAGCGCCCGGATGACGGTGTGTTGTTCTCATAAATTACACTCTTTTCTGTGTGACAGCGCCTCAGCATTTAAACCAAAGAGAGCATTACGCAAAATGCAATGGAGCCGGGTGGTGTTGGCGCATGTATGCCTGTTGTCTCAGAACATGGGAGGCAGAGGCAGGCATGAGCTCCAGGGCAGTCAGAGCTGTTACACAGAGAAACCCTGGCTTGAAAACCACAAAAAGAAATAAAATAAAACGAAGTAAAATTTAAAAATGCCTCAGGAGGGGTTAAAACACTGGCTGCTCTTCCAAATGTCCTAAGAGGCAAGCAGAACACTCCACACTTAATCCAGAAATCAATCTAAAACAGAAAGAGAGAAAAACAAAATGAAAGGCCCCAGCAGAGAGGGAGGTCTGGTGTGCCTCCTGTGGTCTCATTTTTAAGAGAGCAAAATAGGGCTCAATAGAAATCTGGCGTGTTCCATGGGTAGATGGGGACCTGGAGGATCTAAACTAGAAATGGTTTGTTAACGTGTACATATGTGATTCTTCTAAGACTTATATACACCCTAGCGTGCATGCGAATACACACACATCTTTAAAGATAAATAACAAAACAACCAATTCTCTCTTTGTAACTGCACTCATTGGAGCTTTTCTTGTGTCACCGTGTGTGTGTGTGTGTGTGTGTGTGTGTGTGTGTGTGTGTGTGTGCTTGCGCACGCAAGAACGATCATGCATGGGTGTTAATAATTAATCCTCAGCTGGTTGATCATTCACAGTCTCTAGCTATGACCACTGCCTCTGACGTGCTGAGATTGGTTTGAGACCCCCTTCTTCCTTCTTTCCTTCCTACCTATCTCACTCCCAGCACCCATTTCTTTCCTCTTCTAGAAATGGACTGCTTCCTGATGTCACCTTAAGTCAGTCACTTCTAGGTCATGCTAGAGGGGACTAGGAAGGACACCAAACCATTTCACATAAATAGTACCCTGAACGATAAGAACAGGCATTGGCTGCTCTGTCTTTTGTTCTTGTTGGTCTCCTGTTCATGTTTCAGCCTGTATGTGAATCCACACATTTCTTTCCCATTTAAATTATATTCCAAAACAATTTACTGCTTGTAGTGGTCTTTTTGTTGCTGTTGTTGTTGTTGTTTGTTTGTTGGTTGGTTGGTTATTTATTTTATATTTTTCTTCTTCTCTTTTTTATTGAAAGGGTGGGTATACTTTTTATATCAGGAAAGAGAGCCTCCTCAAACAATTCTCTCCCCCCCCCCCCCGCCCAACACCTTCTCCTGGTGGGTATAGAATCACATTGATTTTCTGGGCTGGTTATAGAGACACTGCTGCATTGCTAATAAAAAGATTCAGTACTGACAGATGACAAATATACATTAGAAGTTAGCTGGCACTACCTAGTCCAGGCTGCCTGACACTGCTGTGATCAAATGAAGGAACTATGAGAATTGGTATCCATTTGTCTGTCTTTATGTCTATTATCTATCTATTTACCTATCTATCTATCTATCTATGTGTGTATGTATGTATCTAACATCTATGTATTTACGTATTAGTTTTGTATGGAGAATACACTAAACAAAGAACTAGTTTAATCTTTTAAAATAGTTGAGTAAAGAATTAAATATTTAGCCAGGCATGGTGGCACACACCTTTAATCCTATCTATCTATCTATCTATCTATCTATCTATCTATCTATGTATCTATCTATTATCGATGTATTTACTTACTTACTTATCTACTTACACAGTGTTTAAATTATTTTGGAGACAGAGTCTTTCTATGTAATCTTGTCTGTCTTGAAATTCGCTGTGTATACTGACCTAGTTTGGATCTAGAACTTTTCTTGGGTTAAAGAAATTGTAGTTTTTTGTTTGCTTGCTTGCTTGCTTGCTTGCTTGTTTGTTTGTTCCCAGACAAGGTTTCTCATGTAGCCTTGCCTTTCCTGGACTTGCAAGTGCAAGTGATTCTCTTGCCTCTGTCTCCCAACTACTGGGATTAAAGGCAAAGAAAAACAAACCCAAAAACAAAGCTAGGCATGTCATGGTGGTGCAGGCCTTTAATCTCAGCACTCAGGAGGCAGAGGCAGGCATATCGCTGTGACTTTAAGGCCAGCCTGGTCTACAAAGTGAGCCGAGGACTGGATAGCCAACGCTACACAGAGAAACCCTGTCTCTGGGCGGAGGGTGTGGGGGTGGTGGTAGTGGGAGACAGAAACAAAGCAAAACAAAACACCAAAACTTAACTGTCACACCTGCCTGGTGGAGAGGGAGAGCCCTGCCCACCTCCTCCATGTCGGGTGCCAGTAGTGGAGTGGCGGGGCCAATATTGCCCTTCTCATGGTATCATCCAGGGAGCATCACAGCGCCCGGATGACGGTGTGTTGTTCTCATAAATTACACTCTTTTCTGTGTGACAGCGCCTCAGCATTTAAACCAAAGAGAGCATTACGCAAAATGCAATGGAGCCGGGTGGTGTTGGCGCATGCATGCCTGTTGTCTCAGAACATGGGAGGCAGAGGCAGGCATGAGCTCCAGGGCAGTCAGAGCTGTTACACAGAGAAACCCTGTCTTGAAAACGACAAAAAGAAATAAAATAAAACGAAGTAAAATTAAAAAATGCCTCAGGAGGGGTTAAAACACTGGTTGCTCTTCCAAATGTCCTAAGAGGCAAGCAGAACACTCCACACTTAATCCAGAAATCAATCTAAAACAGAAAGAGAGAAAAACAAAATGAAAGGCCCCAGCAGAGAGGGAGGTCTGGTGTGCCTCCTGTGGTCTCATTTTTAAGAGAGCAAAATAGGGCTCAATGGAAATCTGGCATGTTCCATGGGTAGATGGGGACCTGGAGGATCTAAACTAGAAATGGTTTGTTAACGTGTACATATGTGATTCTTCTAAGACTTATATACACCCTAGCGTGCATGCGAATACACACACATCTTTAAAGATAAATAACAAAACAACCAATTCTCTCTTTGTAACTGCACTCATTGGAGCTTTTCTTGTGTCATCGTGTGTGTGTGTGTGTGTGTGTGTGTGTGTGTGTGTGTGTGTGTGTATGTGTGCGTCGGCACCCCCCACGGGTGTTAAAAATTAATCCACAGCTGAGTGATCATTCACAGTCTCTAGCTATGACCACCGCCTCTGACGTGCTGAGATTGGTTTTTGACCCCATTCTTCCTTCTTTCCTTCCTACCTATCTCACTCCCAGGACCCATTTCTTTCTGCTTCAAGAAATGGACTGCTTCCTGATGTCACCTTAAGTCAGTCACTTCTAGGTCTTGCTAGAGGGGACTAGGAAGGACCCCAAACCATTTCACATATATAGTACCCTGAACGATAAGAACAGGCATTGGCTGCTCTGTCTTTTGGTCTCATTGTTCTCCTGTTCATGTTTGAGCCTGTATGTGAATCCACACATTTCTTTCCCCTGTAAATCATATTCCAAAAATAATGACTGCTTGTAGTTTTCTTTTTTGTATGGTTGTTAATATTTGTTTGTTGGTTGGTTATTTTATTTATTTCTGCTTCCTTTTTTATTGTAAGGGTGTGTATAGTTTCTAGATAAGGAGAGAGAGCCTCCTCACACAATTCTCCCTCTCTCTCTCTCTCTCTCTCTCTCTCTCTCTCTCTCTCTCTCTCCCTCTCCCTCTCCCCCCCCTCTTGCTGGGTATATAATCATATTGATTTTTCGGGCTGGTTATAGTGTCACTGCTGCATTGCTAATAAATAGATTCAGTACTGACTGATGACTATTAAGTTTTAGAAGGTAGCTTGCTCTACCTAGACCAGGCTGCTTGACTCTGCTGTGATCAAATGAGGTAACTATGAAGATTGGTCTCCATTTGTCTGTCTGTGTGTTTTGTATCTATCTATCTATCTATCTATCTATCTATCTATCTATCTATCTATCTATTTTTCTGTCTATGTGTGTATGTATGTAAGTGTCTAACATCTATGTGTTTATGTATTAGTATAGTACAGAGAATTCACTAAATAAAGGAATAGTTTATCCTTTTTAAATAGTTGAGTAAAGAATTAAATATTTAGCCAGGCATGGTGGCACATGCCTTTAATCCTATCTATCTATCTATCTATCTATCTATCTATCTATCTATCTATCATCGATGTATTTACTTACTTACTTATCTACTTACACAGTGTTTAAACTATTTTGGAGACAGAGTCTCTCTATGTATTCCTGTCTGTCTTGAAAATCGCTGTGTATACTGACCTAGTTTGGAACTAGAACTTTTCTTGTGTTAAAGAAATTGTAGTTTTTTCTTGCTTGCTTGCTTGTTTGTTTCCAGACAAGGTTTCCCGTGTAGCCTTCCCTGTCCTGGACTTTCAAGTGCAAGTGATTCTCTCCCCTCTGTCTCCCAACTGCTGGGATTAAAGGCAAAGGAAAACAAAAACAAAAACTAAGCCAGGCATGGCATTGTGGTGCATGACTTTAATTGCAGCACTCAGGAGGCAGAGGCAGGCAGATCGCTGTGAGTATAAGGCCAGCCTGGTCTACAAAGGGAGCCCAGGACTGGATAGCCAACGCTACACGGAGAATCCCTGTCTCTGGGTGGATGGTGTGGGGAATGTGGTAGTGGGAGACAGAAACAAAACCAAACACAAAAACTTGGCTGTCACACCCGCCAGATGGAGAGGGAGAGCACCGCCCACCTCCTCCATGGCAGGTGCCAGTACTGGAGTGGCAGGGCCAATATTGCCCTTGTGATGGTATCATCCAGCGAGCACCACAGCGCCTGGATGATGGTGTGTTGTTCTTATAAATTACACTCTTTTCTGTGTGACAGCGCCTCAGCATTTAAACCAAAGAGAGCATTACGCAAAATGCAATGGAGCCGGGTGGTGTTGGCGCATGCATGCCTGTTGTCTCAGAACATGGGAGGCAGAGGCAGGCATGAGCTCCAGGGCAGTCAGAGCTGTTACACAGAGAAACCCTGTCTTGAAAACCACAAAAAGAAATAAAATAAAACGAAGTAAAATTAAAAAATGCCTCAGGAGGGGTTAAAACACTGGCTGCTCTTCCAAATGTCCTAAGAGGCAAGCAGAACACTCCACACTTAATCCAGAAATCAATCTAAAACAGAAAGAGAGAAAAACAAAATGAAAGGCCCCAGCAGAGAGGGAGGTCTGGTGTGCCTCCTGTGGTCTCATTTTTAAGAGAGCAAAATAGGGCTCAATGGAAATCTGGCGTGTTCCATGGGTAGATGGGGACCTGGAGGATCTAAACTAGAAATGGTTTGTTAACGTGTACATATGTGATTCTTCTAAGACTTATATACACCCTAGCGTGCATGCGAATACACACACATCTTTAAAGATAAATAACAAAACAACCAATTCTCTCTTTGTAACTGCACTCATTGGAGCTTTTCTTGTGTCATCGTGTGTGTGTGTGTGTGTGTGTGTGTGTGTGTGTGTGTGTGTGTGCTTGCGCACGCAAGAACGAGCATGCATGGGTGTTAATAATTAATCCTCAGCTGGTTGATCATTCACAGTCTCTAGCTATGACCACTGCCTCTGACGTGCTGAGATTGGTTTGAGACCCCCTTCTTCCTTCTTTCCTTCCTACCTATCTCACTCCCAGCACCCATTTCTTTCCTCTTCTAGAAATGGACTGCTTCCTGATGTCACCTTAAGTCAGTCACTTCTAGGTCATGCTAGAGGGGACTAGGAAGGACACCAAACCATTTCACATAAATAGTACCCTGAACGATAAGAACAGGCATTGGCTGCTCTGTCTTTTGTTCTTGTTGGTCTCCTGTTCATGTTTCAGCCTGTATGTGAATCCACACATTTCTTTCCCATTTAAATTATATTCCAAAACAATTTACTGCTTGTAGTGGTCTTTTTGTTGCTGTTGTTGTTGTTGTTTGTTTGTTGGTTGGTTGGTTATTTATTTTATATTTTTCTTCTTCTCTTTTTTATTGAAAGGGTGGGTATACTTTCTATATCAGGAAAGAGAGCCTCCTCAAACAATTCTCTCCCCCCCCCCCGCCCGCCACCTTCTCCTGGTGGTATAGAATCACATTGATTTTCTGGGCTGGTTATAGAGACACTGCTGCATTGCTAATAAAAAGATTCAGTACTGACAGATGACAAATATACATTAGAAGTTAGCTGGCACTACCTAGTCCAGGCTGCCTGACACTGCTGTGATCAAATGAAGGAACTATGAGAATTGGTATCCATTTGTCTGTCTTTATGTCTATTATCTATCTATTTACCTATCTATCTATCTATCTATGTGTGTATGTATGTATCTAACATCTATGTATTTACGTATTAGTTTTGTATGGAGAATACACTAAACAAAGAACTAGTTTAATCTTTTAAAATAGTTGAGTAAAGAATTAAATATTTAGCCAGGCATGGTGGCACACACCTTTAATCCTATCTATCTATCTATCTATCTATCTATCTATCTATCTATCTAACTAACTATTATCGATGTATTTACTTACTTACTTATCTACTTACACAGTGTTTAAATTATTTTGGAGACAGAGTCTTTCTATGTAATCCTGTCTGTCTTGAAATTCGCTGTGTATACTGACCTAGTTTGGATCTAGAACTTTTCTTGGGTTAAAGAAATTGTAGTTTTTTGTTTGCTTGCTTGCTTGCTTGCTTGCTTGTTTGTTTGTTCCCAGACAAGGTTTCTCATGTAGCCTTGCCTTTCCTGGACTTGCAAGTGCAAGTGATTCTCTTGCCTCTGTCTCCCAACTGCTGGGATTAAAGGCAAAGAAAAACAAACCCAAAAACAAAGCTAGGCATGTCATGGTGGTGCAGGCCTTTAATCTCAGCACTCAGGAGGCAGAGGCAGGCATATCGCTGTGACTTTAAGGCCAGCCTGGTCTACAAAGTGAGCCGAGGACTGGATAGCCAACGCTACACAGAGAAACCCTGTCTCTGGGCGGAGGGTGTGGGGGTGGTGGTAGTGGGAGACAGAAACAAAGCAAAACAAAACACCAAAACTTAACTGTCACACCTGCCTGGTGGAGAGGGAGAGCCCTGCCCACCTCCTCCATGTCGGGTGCCAGTACTGGAGTGGCGGGGCCAATATTGCCCTTCTCATGGTATCATCCAGGGAGCATCACAGCGCCCGGATAACGGTGTGTTGTTCTCATAAATTACACTCTTTTCTGTGTGACAGCGCCTCAGCATTTAAACCAAAGAGAGCATTACGCAAAATGCAATGGAGCCGGGTGGTGTTGGCGCATGCATGCCTGTTGTCTCAGAACATGGGAGGCAGAGGCAGGCATGAGCTCCAGGGCAGTCAGAGCTGTTACACAGAGAAACCCTGTCTTGAAAACCACAAAAAGAAATAAAATAAAACGAAGTAAAATTTAAAAATGCCTCAGGAGGGGTTAAAACACTGGCTGCTCTTCCAAATGTCCTAAGAGGCAAGCAGAACACTCCACACTTAATCCAGAAATCAATCTAAAACAGAAAGAGAGAAAAACAAAATGAAAGGCCCCAGCAGAGAGGGAGGACTGGTGTGCCTCCTGTGGTCTCATTTTTAAGAGAGCAAAATAGGCCTCAATGGAAATCTGGTGTGTTCCATGGGTAGATGGGGACCTGGAGGATCTAAACTAGAAATGGTTTGTTAACGTGTACATATGTGATTCTTCTAAGACTTATATACACCCTAGCGTGCATGCGAATACACACACATCTTTAAAGATAAATAACAAAACAACCAATTCTCTCTTTGTAACTGCACTCATTGGGGCTTTTCTTGTGTCATCGTGTGTGTGTGTGTGTGTGTGTGTGTGTGTGTGTGTGTGTGTGTGCTTGCGCACGCAAGAACGAGCATGCATGGGTGTTAATAATTAATCCTCAGCTGGTTGATCATTCACAGTCTCTAGCTATGACCACTGCCTCTGACGTGCTGAGATTGGTTTGAGACCCCCTTCTTCCTTCTTTCCTTCCTACCTATCTCACTCCCAGCACCCATTTCTTTCCTCTTCTAGAAATGGACTGCTTCCTGATGTCACCTTAAGTCAGTCACTTCTAGGTCATGCTAGAGGGGACTAGGAAGGACACCAAACCATTTCACATAAATAGTACCCTGAACGATAAGAACAGGCATTGGCTGCTCTGTCTTTTGTTCTTGTTGGTCTCCTGTTCATGTTTCAGCCTGTATGTGAATCCACACATTTCTTTCCCATTTAAATTATATTCCAAAACAATTTACTGCTTGTAGTGGTCTTTTTGTTGCTGTTGTTGTTGTTGTTTGTTTGTTGGTTGGTTGGTTATTTATTTTATATTTTTCTTCTTCTCTTTTTTATTGAAAGGGTGGGTATACTTTCTATATCAGGAAAGAGAGCCTCCTCAAACAATTCTCTCCCCCCCCCACCCGCCACCTTCTCCTGGTGGGTATAGAATCACATTGATTTTCTGGGCTGGTTATAGAGACACTGCTGCATTGCTAATAAAAAGATTCAGTACTGACAGATGACAAATATACATTAGAAGTTAGCTGGCACTACCTAGTCCAGGCTGCCTGACACTGCTGTGATCAAATGAAGGAACTATGAGAATTGGTATCCATTTGTCTGTCTTTATGTCTATTATCTATCTATTTACCTATCTATCTATCTATCTATGTGTGTATGTATGTATCTAACATCTATGTATTTACGTATTAGTTTTGTATGGAGAATACACTAAACAAAGAACTAGTTTAATCTTTTAAAATAGTTGAGTAAAGAATTAAATATTTAGCCAGGCATGGTGGCACACACCTTTAATCCTATCTATCTATCTATCTATCTATCTATCTATCTATCTATCTATCTATGTATCTATCTATTATCGATGTATTTACTTACTTACTTATCTACTTACACAGTGTTTAAATTATTTTGGAGACAGAGTCTTTCTATGTAATCTTGTCTGTCTTGAAATTCGCTGTGTATACTGACCTAGTTTGGATCTAGAACTTTTCTTGGGTTAAAGAAATTGTAGTTTTTTGTTTGCTTGCTTGCTTGCTTGCTTGCTTGTTTGTTTGTTCCCAGACAAGGTTTCTCATGTAGCCTTGCCTTTCCTGGACTTGCAAGTGCAAGTGATTCTCTTGCCTCTGTCTCCCAACTACTGGGATTAAAGGCAAAGAAAAACAAACCCAAAAACAAAGCTAGGCATGTCATGGTGGTGCAGGCCTTTAATCTCAGCACTCAGGAGGCAGAGGCAGGCATATCGCTGTGACTTTAAGGCCAGCCTGGTCTACAAAGTGAGCCGAGGACTGGATAGCCAACGCTACACAGAGAAACCCTGTCTCTGGGCGGAGGGTGTGGGGGTGGTGGTAGTGGGAGACAGAAACAAAGCAAAACAAAACACCAAAACTTAACTGTCACACCTGCCTGGTGGAGAGGGAGAGCCCTGCCCACCTCCTCCATGTCGGGTGCCAGTAGTGGAGTGGCGGGGCCAATATTGCCCTTCTCATGGTATCATCCAGGGAGCATCACAGCGCCCGGAAGACGGTGTGTTGTTCTCATAAATTACACTCTTTTCTGTGTGACAGCGCCTCAGCATTTAAACCAAAGAGAGCATTACGCAAAATGCAATGGAGCCGGGTGGTGTTGGCGCATGCATGCCTGTTGTCTCAGAACATGGGAGGCAGAGGCAGGCATGAGCTCCAGGGCAGTCAGAGCTGTTACACAGAGAAACCCTGTCTTGAAAACGACAAAAAGAAATAAAATAAAACGAAGTAAAATTAAAAAATGCCTCAGGAGGGGTTAAAACACTGGTTGCTCTTCCAAATGTCCTAAGAGGCAAGCAGAACACTCCACACTTAATCCAGAAATCAATCTAAAACAGAAAGAGAGAAAAACAAAATGAAAGGCCCCAGCAGAGAGGGAGGTCTGGTGTGCCTCCTGTGGTCTCATTTTTAAGAGAGCAAAATAGGGCTCAATGGAAATCTGGCATGTTCCATGGGTAGATGGGGACCTGGAGGATCTAAACTAGAAATGGTTTGTTAACGTGTACATATGTGATTCTTCTAAGACTTATATACACCCTAGCGTGCATGCGAATACACACACATCTTTAAAGATAAATAACAAAACAACCAATTCTCTCTTTGTAACCGCACTCATTGGAGCTTTTCTTGTGTCATCGTGTGTGTGTGTGTGTGTGTGTGTGTGTGTGTGTGTGTGTGTGTGTATGTGTGCGTCGGCACCCCCCACGGGTGTTAAAAATTAATCCACAGCTGAGTGATCATTCACAGTCTCTAGCTATGACCACCGCCTCTGACGTGCTGAGATTGGTTTTTGACCCCATTCTTCCTTCTTTCCTTCCTACCTATCTCACTCCCAGGACCCATTTCTTTCTGCTTCAAGAAATGGACTGCTTCCTGATGTCACCTTAAGTCAGTCACTTCTAGGTCTTGCTAGAGGGGACTAGGAAGGACCCCAAACCATTTCACATATATAGTACCCTGAACGATAAGAACAGGCATTGGCTGCTCTGTCTTTTGGTCTCATTGTTCTCCTGTTCATGTTTGAGCCTGTATGTGAATCCACACATTTCTTTCCCCTGTAAATCATATTCCAAAAATAATGACTGCTTGTAGTTTTCTTTTTTGTATGGTTGTTAATATTTGTTTGTTGGTTGGTTATTTTATTTATTTCTGCTTCCTTTTTTATTGTAAGGGTGTGTATAGTTTCTAGATAAGGAGAGAGAGCCTCCTCACACAATTCTCCCTCTCTCTCTCTCTCTCTCTCTCTCTCTCTCTCTCTCTCTCTCTCCCTCTCCCTCTCCCCCCCCTCTTGCTGGGTATATAATCATATTGATTTTTCGGGCTGGTTATAGTGTCACTGCTGCATTGCTAATAAATAGATTCAGTACTGACTGATGACTATTAAGTTTTAGAAGGTAGCTTGCTCTACCTAGACCAGGCTGCTTGACTCTGCTGTGATCAAATGAGGTAACTATGAAGATTGGTCTCCATTTGTCTGTCTGTGTGTTTTGTATCTATCTATCTATCTATCTATCTATCTATCTATCTATCTATCTATCTATTTTTCTGTCTATGTGTGTATGTATGTAAGTGTCTAACATCTATGTGTTTATGTATTAGTATAGTACAGAGAATTCACTAAATAAAGGAATAGTTTATCCTTTTTAAATAGTTGAGTAAAGAATTAAATATTTAGCCAGGCATGGTGGCACATGCCTTTAATCCTATCTATCTATCTATCTATCTATCTATCTATCTATCTATCATCGATGTATTTACTTACTTACTTATCTACTTACACAGTGTTTAAACTATTTTGGAGACAGAGTCTCTCTATGTATTCCTGTCTGTCTTGAAAATCGCTGTGTATACTGACCTAGTTTGGAACTAGAACTTTTCTTGTGTTAAAGAAATTGTAGTTTTTTCTTGCTTGCTTGCTTGTTTGTTTCCAGACAAGGTTTCCCGTGTAGCCTTCCCTGTCCTGGACTTTCAAGTGCAAGTGATTCTCTCCCCTCTGTCTCCCAACTGCTGGGATTAAAGGCAAAGGAAAACAAAAACAAAAACTAAGCCAGGCATGGCATTGTGGTGCATGACTTTAATTGCAGCACTCAGGAGGCAGAGGCAGGCAGATCGCTGTGAGTATAAGGCCAGCCTGGTCTACAAAGGGAGCCCAGGACTGGATAGCCAACGCTACACGGAGAATCCCTGTCTCTGGGTGGATGGTGTGGGGAATGTGGTAGTGGGAGACAGAAACAAAACCAAACACAAAAACTTGGCTGTCACACCCGCCAGGTGGAGAGGGAGAGCACCGCCCACCTCCTCCATGGCAGGTGCCAGTACTGGAGTGGCAGGGCCAATATTGCCCTTGTGATGGTATCATCCAGCGAGCACCACAGCGCCCGGATGACGGTGTGTTGTTCTCATAAATTACACTCTTTTCTGTGTGACAGCGCCTCAGCATTTAAACCAAAGAGAGCATTACGCAAAATGCAATGGAGCCGGGTGGTGTTGGCGCATGCATGCCTGTTGTCTCAGAACATGGGAGGCAGAGGCAGGCATGAGCTCCAGGGCAGTCAGAGCTGTTACACAGAGAAACCCTGTCTTGAAAACCACAAAAAGAAATAAAATAAAACGAAGTAAAATTAAAAAATGCCTCAGGAGGGGTTAAAACACTGGCTGCTCTTCCAAATGTCCTAAGAGGCAAGCAGAACACTCCACACTTAATCCAGAAATCAATCTAAAACAGAAAGAGAGAAAAACAAAATGAAAGGCCCCAGCAGAGAGGGAGGTCTGGTGTGCCTCCTGTGGTCTCATTTTTAAGAGAGCAAAATAGGGCTCAATGGAAATCTGGCGTGTTCCATGGGTAGATGGGGACCTGGAGGATCTAAACTAGAAATGGTTTGTTAACGTGTACATATGTGATTCTTCTAAGACTTATATACACCCTAGCGTGCATGCGAATACACACACATCTTTAAAGATAAATAACAAAACAACCAATTCTCTCTTTGTAACTGCACTCATTGGAGCTTTTCTTGTGTCATCGTGTGTGTGTGTGTGTGTGTGTGTGTGTGTGTGTGTGTGTGTGTGTGCTTGCGCACGCAAGAACGAGCATGCATGGGTGTTAATAATTAATCCTCAGCTGGTTGATCATTCACAGTCTCTAGCTATGACCACTGCCTCTGACGTGCTGAGATTGGTTTGAGACCCCCTTCTTCCTTCTTTCCTTCCTACCTATCTCACTCCCAGCACCCATTTCTTTCCTCTTCTAGAAATGGACTGCTTCCTGATGTCACCTTAAGTCAGTCACTTCTAGGTCATGCTAGAGGGGACTAGGAAGGACACCAAACCATTTCACATAAATAGTACCCTGAACGATAAGAACAGGCATTGGCTGCTCTGTCTTTTGTTCTTGTTGGTCTCCTGTTCATGTTTCAGCCTGTATGTGAATCCACACATTTCTTTCCCATTTAAATTATATTCCAAAACAATTTACTGCTTGTAGTGGTCTTTTTGTTGCTGTTGTTGTTGTTGTTTGTTTGTTGGTTGGTTGGTTATTTATTTTATATTTTTCTTCTTCTCTTTTTTATTGAAAGGGTGGGTATACTTTCTATATCAGGAAAGAGAGCCTCCTCAAACAATTCTCTCCCCCCCCCCGCCCGCCACCTTCTCCTGGTGGTATAGAATCACATTGATTTTCTGGGCTGGTTATAGAGACACTGCTGCATTGCTAATAAAAAGATTCAGTACTGACAGATGACAAATATACATTAGAAGTTAGCTGGCACTACCTAGTCCAGGCTGCCTGACACTGCTGTGATCAAATGAAGGAACTATGAGAATTGGTATCCATTTGTCTGTCTTTATGTCTATTATCTATCTATTTACCTATCTATCTATCTATCTATGTGTGTATGTATGTATCTAACATCTATGTATTTACGTATTAGTTTTGTATGGAGAATACACTAAACAAAGAACTAGTTTAATCTTTTAAAATAGTTGAGTAAAGAATTAAATATTTAGCCAGGCATGGTGGCACACACCTTTAATCCTATCTATCTATCTATCTATCTATCTATCTATCTATCTATCTATCTATCTATCTAACTAACTATTATCGATGTATTTACTTACTTACTTATCTACTTACACAGTGTTTAAATTATTTTGGAGACAGAGTCTTTCTATGTAATCCTGTCTGTCTTGAAATTCGCTGTGTATACTGACCTAGTTTGGATCTAGAACTTTTCTTGGGTTAAAGAAATTGTAGTTTTTTGTTTGCTTGCTTGCTTGCTTGCTTGCTTGTTTGTTTGTTCCCAGACAAGGTTTCTCATGTAGCCTTGCCTTTCCTGGACTTGCAAGTGCAAGTGATTCTCTTGCCTCTGTCTCCCAACTGCTGGGATTAAAGGCAAAGAAAAACAAACCCAAAAACAAAGCTAGGCATGTCATGGTGGTGCAGGCCTTTAATGTCAGCACTCAGGAGGCAGAGGCAGGCATATCGCTGTGACTTTAAGGCCAGCCTGGTCTACAAAGTGAGCCGAGGACTGGATAGCCAACGCTACACAGAGAAACCCTGTCTCTGGGCGGAGGGTGTGGGGGTTGTGGTAGTGGGAGACAGAAACAAAGCAAAACAAAACACCAAAACTTAACTGTCACACCTGCCTGGTGGAGAGGGAGAGCCCTGCCCACCTCCTCCATGTCGGGTGCCAGTACTGGAGTGGCGGGGCCAATATTGCCCTTCTCATGGTATCATCCAGGGAGCATCACAGCGCCCGGATAACGGTGTGTTGTTCTCATAAATTACACTCTTTTCTGTGTGACAGCGCCTCAGCATTTAAACCAAAGAGAGCATTACGCAAAATGCAATGGAGCCGGGTGGTGTTGGCGCATGCATGCCTGTTGTCTCAGAACATGGGAGGCAGAGGCAGGCATGAGCTCCAGGGCAGTCAGAGCTGTTACACAGAGAAACCCTGTCTTGAAAACCACAAAAAGAAATAAAATAAAACGAAGTAAAATTTAAAAATGCCTCAGGAGGGGTTAAAACACTGGCTGCTCTTCCAAATGTCCTAAGAGGCAAGCAGAACACTCCACACTTAATCCAGAAATCAATCTAAAACAGAAAGAGAGAAAAACAAAATGAAAGGCCCCAGCAGAGAGGGAGGACTGGTGTGCCTCCTGTGGTCTCATTTTTAAGAGAGCAAAATAGGGCTCAATGGAAATCTGGTGTGTTCCATGGGTAGATGGGGACCTGGAGGATCTAAACTAGAAATGGTTTGTTAACGTGTACATATGTGATTCTTCTAAGACTTATATACACCCTAGCGTGCATGCGAATACACACACATCTTTAAAGATAAATAACAAAACAACCAATTCTCTCTTTGTAACTGCACTCATTGGAGCTTTTCTTGTGTCATCGTGTGTGTGTGTGTGTGTGTGTGTGTGTGTGTGTGTGTGTGTGTGTGTGCTTGCGCACGCAAGAACGAGCATGCATGGGTGTTAATAATTAATCCTCAGCTGGTTGATCATTCACAGTCTCTAGCTATGACCACTGCCTCTGACGTGCTGAGATTGGTTTGAGACCCCCTTCTTCCTTCTTTCCTTCCTACCTATCTCACTCCCAGCACCCATTTCTTTCCTCTTCTAGAAATGGACTGCTTCCTGATGTCACCTTAAGTCAGTCACTTCTAGGTCATGCTAGAGGGGACTAGGAAGGACACCAAACCATTTCACATAAATAGTACCCTGAACGATAAGAACAGGCATTGGCTGCTCTGTCTTTTGTTCTTGTTGGTCTCCTGTTCACGTTTCAGCCTGTATGTGAATCCACACATTTCTTTCCCATTTAAATTATATTCCAAAACAATTTACTGCTTGTAGTGGTCTTTTTGCTGTTGTTGTTGTTGTTTGTTTGTTGGTTGGTTGGTTATTTATTTTATATTTTTCTTCTTCTCTTTTTTATTGAAAGGGTGGGTATACTTTCTATATCAGGAAAGAGAGCCTCCTCAAACAATTCTCTCCCCCCCCCACCCGCCACCTTCTCCTGGTGGGTATAGAATCACATTGATTTTCTGGGCTGGTTATAGAGACACTGCTGCATTGCTAATAAAAAGATTCAGTACTGACAGATGACAAATATACATTAGAAGTTAGCTGGCACTACCTAGTCCAGGCTGCCTGACACTGCTGTGATCAAATGAAGGAACTATGAGAATTGGTATCCATTTGTCTGTCTTTATGTCTATTATCTATCTATTTACCTATCTATCTATCTATCTATGTGTGTATGTATGTATCTAACATCTATGTATTTACGTATTAGTTTTGTATGGAGAATACACTAAACAAAGAACTAGTTTAATCTTTTAAAATAGTTGAGTAAAGAATTAAATATTTAGCCAGGCATGGTGGCACACACCTTTAATCCTATCTATCTATCTATCTATCTATCTATCTATCTATCTATCTATCTTACTATTATCGATGTATTTACTTACTTACTTATCTACTTACACAGTGTTTAAATTATTTTGGAGACAGAGTCTTTCTATGTAATCCTGTCTGTCTTGAAATTCGCTGTGTATACTGACCTAGTTTGGATCTAGAACTTTTCATGGGTTAAAGAAATTGTAGTTTTTTGTTTGTTTGCTTGCTTGCTTGCTTGCTTGTTTGCTTGTTCCCAGACAAGGTTTCTCATGTAGCCTTGCCTTTCCTGGACTTGCAAGTGCAAGTGATTCTCTTGCCTCTGTCTCCCAACTGCTGGGATTAAAGGCAAAGAAAAACAAACCCAAAAACAAAGCTAGGCATGTCATGGTGGTGCAGGCCTTTAATGTCAGCACTCAGGAGGCAGAGGCAGGCATATCGCTGTGACTTTAAGGCCAGCCTGGTCTACAAAGTGAGCCGAGGACTGGATAGCCAACGCTACACAGAGAAACCCTGTCTCTGGGCGGAGGGTGTGGGGGTTGTGGTAGTGGGAGACAGAAACAAAGCAAAACAAAACACCAAAACTTAACTGTCACACCTGCCTGGTGGAGAGGGAGAGCCCTGCCCACCTCCTCCATGTCGGGTGCCAGTACTGGAGTGGCGGGGCCAATATTGCCCTTCTCATGGTATCATCCAGGGAGCATCACATCGCCCGGATGACGGTGTGTTGTTCTCATAAATTACACTCTTTTCTGTGTGACAGCGCCTCAGCATTTAAACCAAAAAGAGCATTACGCAAAATGCAATGGAGCCGGGTGGTGTTGGCGCATGCATGCCTGTTTTCTCAGAACATGGGAGGCAGAGGCAGGCATGAGCTCCAGGGCAGTCAGAGCTGTTACACAGAGAAACCCTGTCTTGAAAACCACAAAAAGAAATAAAATAAAACGAAGTAAAATTAAAAAATGCCTCAGGAGGGGTTAAAACACTGGCTGCTCTTCCAAATGTCCTAAGAGGCAAGCAGAACACTCCACACTTAATCCAGAAATCAATCTAAAACAGAAAGAGAGAAAAACAAAATGAAAGGCCCCAGCAGAGAGGGAGGTCTGGTGTGCCTCCTGTGGTCTCATTTTTAAGAGAGCAAAATAGGGCTCAATGGAAATCTGGCGTGTTCCATGGGTAGATGGGGACCTGGAGGATCTAAACTAGAAATGGTTTGTTAACGTGTACATATGTGATTCTTCTAAGACTTATATACACCCTAGCGTGCATGCGAATACACACACATCTTTAAAGATAAATAACAAAACAACCAATTCTCTCTTTGTAACTGCACTCATTGGAGCTTTTCTTGTGTCATCGTGTGTGTGTGTGTGTGTGTGTGTGTGTGTGTGTGTGTGTGTGTGTGCTTGCGCACGCAAGAACGAGCATGCATGGGTGTTAATAATTAATCCTCAGCTGGTTGATCATTCACAGTCTCTAGCTATGACCACTGCCTCTGACGTGCTGAGATTGGTTTTAGACCCCCTTCTTCCTTCTTTCCTTCCTACCTATCTCACTCCCAGCACCCATTTCTTTCCTCTTCTAGAAATGGACTGCTTCCTGATGTCACCTTAAGTCAGTCACTTCTAGGGCATGCTAGAGGGGACTAGGAAGGACACCAAACCATTTCACATAAATAGTACCCTGAACGATAAGAACAGGCTTTGGCTGCTCTGTCTTTTGTTCTTGTTGGTCTCCTGTTCATGTTTCAGCCTGTATGTGAATCCACACATTTCTTTCCCATTTAAATTATATTCCAAAACAATTTACTGCTTGTAGTGGTCTTTTTGTTGCTGTTGTTGTTGTTGTTTGTTTGTTGGTTGGTTGGTTATTTATTTTATATTTTTCTTCTTCTCTTTTTTATTGAAAGGGTGGGTATACTTTCTATATCAGGAAAGAGAGCCTCCTCAAACAATTCTCTCCCCCCCCCGCCCGAAACCTTCTCCTGGTGGGTATAGAATCACATTGATTTTCTGGGCTGGTTATAGAGACACTGCTGCATTGCTAATAAAAAGATTCAGTACTGACAGATGACAAATATACATTAGAAGTTAGCTGGCACTACCTAGTCCAGGCTGCCTGACACTGCTGTGATCAAATGAAGGAACTATGAGAATTGGTATCCATTTGTCTGTCTTTATGTCTATTATCTATCTATTTACCTATCTATCTATCTATCTATGTGTGTATGTATGTATCTAACATCTATGTATTTACGTATTAGTTTTGTATGGAGAATACACTAAACAAAGAACTAGTTTAATCTTTTAAAATAGTTGAGTAAAGAATTAAATATTTAGCCAGGCATGGTGGCACACACCTTTAATCCTATCTATCTATCTATCTATCTATCTATCTATCTATCTATCTATGTATCTATCTATTATCGATGTATTTACTTACTTACTTATCTACTTACACAGTGTTTAAATTATTTTGGAGACAGAGTCTTTCTATGTAATCCTGTCTGTCTTGAAATTCGCTGTGTATACTGACCTAGTTTGGATCTAGAACTTTTCTTGGGTTAAAGAAATTGTAGTTTTTTGTTTGCTTGCTTGCTTGCTTGCTTGCTTGTTTGTTTGTTCCCAGACAAGGTTTCTCATGTAGCCTTGCCTTTCCTGGACTTGCAAGTGCAAGTGATTCTCTTGCCTCTGTCTCCCAACTGCTGGGATTAAAGGCAAAGAAAAACAAACCCAAAAACAAAGCTAGGCATGTCATGGTGGTGCAGGCCTTTAATCTCAGCACTCAGGAGGCAGAGGCAGGCATATCGCTGTGACTTTAAGGCCAGCCTGGTCTACAAAGTGAGCCGAGGACTGGATAGCCAACGCTACACAGAGAAACCCTGTCTCTGGGCGGAGGGTGTGGGGGTGGTGGTAGTGGGAGACAGAAACAAAGCAAAACAAAACACCAAAACTTAACTGTCACACCTGCCTGGTGGAGAGGGAGAGCCCTGCCCACCTCCTCCATGTCGGGTGCCAGTACTGGAGTGGCGGGGCCAATATTGCCCTTCTCATGGTATCATTCAGGGAGCATCACAGCGCCCGGATGACGGTGTGTTGTTCTCATAAATTACACTCTTTTCTGTGTGACAGCGCCTCAGCATTTAAACCAAAGAGAGCATTACGCAAAATGCAATGGAGCCGGGTGGTGTTGGCGCATGCATGCCTGTTGTCTCAGAACATGGGAGGCAGAGGCAGGCATGAGCTCCAGGGCAGTCAGAGCTGTTACACAGAGAAACCCTGTCTTGAAAACCACAAAAAGAAATAAAATAAAATGAAGTAAAATTAAAAAATGCCTCAGGAGGGGTTAAAACACTGGCTGCTCTTCCAAATGTCCTAAGAGGCAAGCAGAACACTCCACACTTAATCCAGAAATCAATCTAAAACAGAAAGAGAGAAAAACAAAATGAAAGGCCCCAGCAGAGAGGGAGGTCTGGTGTGCCTCCTGTGGTCTCATTTTTAAGAGAGCAAAATAGGGCTCAATGGAAATCTGGCGTGTTCCATGGGTAGATGGGGACCTGGAGGATCTAAACTAGAAATGGTTTGTTAACGTGTACATATGTGATTCTTCTAAGACTTATATACACCCTAGCGTGCATGCGAATACACACACATCTTTAAAGATAAATAACAAAACAACCAATTCTCTCTTTGTAACTGCACTCATTGGAGCTTTTCTTGTGTCACCGTGTGTGTGTGTGTGTGTGTGTGTGTGTGTGTGTGTGTGTGTGTGTGTGCTTGCGCACGCAAGAACAAGCATGCATGGGTGTTAATAATTAATCCTCAGCTGGTTGATCATTCACAGTCTCTAGCTATGACCACTGCCTCTGACGTGCTGAGATTGGTTTGAGACCCCCTTCTTCCTTCTTTCCTTCCTACCTATCTCACTCCCAGCACCCATTTCTTTCCTCTTCTAGAAATGGACTGCTTCCTGATGTCACCTTAAGTCAGTCACTTCTAGGTCATGCTAGAGGGGACTAGGAAGGACACCAAACCATTTCACATAAATAGTACCCTGAACGATAAGAACAGGCATTGGCTGCTCTGTCTTTTGTTCTTGTTGGTCTCCTGTTCATGTTTCAGCCTGTATGTGAATCCACACATTTCTTTCCCATTTAAATTATATTCCAAAACAATTTACTGCTTGTAGTGGTCTTTTTGTTGCTGTTGTTGTTGTTGTTTGTTTGTTGGTTGGTTGGTTATTTATTTTATATTTTTCTTCTTCTCTTTTTTATTGAAAGGGTGGGTATACTTTCTATATCAGGAAAGAGAGCCTCCTCAAACAATTCTCTCCCCCCCCCTTCCGCCCGCCACCTTCTCCTGGTGGGTATAGAATTACATTGATTTTCTGGGCTGGTTATAGAGACACTGCTGCATTGCTAATAAAAAGATTCAGTAATGACAGATGACAAATATACATTAGAAGTTAGCTGGCACTACCTAGTCCAGGCTGCCTGACACTGCTGTGATCAAATGAAGGAACTATGAGAATTGGTATCCATTTGTCTGTCTTTATGTCTATTATCTATCTATTTACCTATCTATCTATCTATCTATCTATGTGTGTATGTATGTATCTAACATCTATGTATTTACGTATTAGTTTTGTATGGAGAATACACTAAACAAAGAACTAGTTTAATCTTTTAAAATAGTTGAGTAAAGAATTAAATATTTAGCCAGGCATGGTGGCACACACCTTTAATCCTATCTATCTATCTATCTATCTATCTATCTATCTATCTATTATCGATGTATTTACTTACTTACTTATCTACTTACACAGTGTTTAAATTATTTTGGAGACAGAGTCTTTCTATGTAATCCTGTCTGTCTTGAAATTCGCTGTGTATACTGACCTAGTTTGGATCTAGAACTTTTCTTGGGTTAAAGAAATTGTAGTTTTTTGTTTGCTTGCTTGCTTGCTTGCTTGCTTGTTTGTTTGTTCCCAGACAAGGTTTCTCATGTAGCCTTGCCTTTCCTGGACTTGCAAGTGCAAGTGATTCTCTTGCCTCTGTCTCCCAACTGCTGGGATTAAAGGCAAAGTAAAACAAACCCAAAAACAAAGCTAGGCATGTCATGGTGGTGCAGGCCTTTAATCTCAGCACTCAGGAGGCAGAGGCAGGCATATCGCTGTGATTTTAAGGCCAGCCTGGTCTACAAAGTGAGCCGAGGACTGGATAGCCAACGCTACACAGAGAAACCCTGTCTCTGGGCGGAGGGTGTGGGGGTGGTGGTAGTGGGAGACAGAAACAAAGCAAAACAAAACACCAAAACTTAACTGTCACACCTGCCTGGTGGAGAGGGAGAGCCCTGCCCACCTCCTCCATGTCGGGTGCCAGTACTGGAGTGGCGGGGCCAATATTGCCCTTCTCATGGTATCATCCAGGGAGCATCACAGCGCCCGGATGACGGTGTGTTGTTCTCATAAATTACACTCTTTTCTGTGTGACAGCGCCTCAGCATTTAAACCAAAGAGAGCATTACGCAAAATGCAATGGAGCCGGGTGGTGTTGGCGCATGCATGCCTGTTGTCTCAGAACATGGGAGGCAGAGGCAGGCATGAGCTCCAGGGCAGTCAGAGCTGTTACACAGAGAAACCCTGTCTTGAAAACCACAAAAAGAAATAAAATAAAACGAAGTAAAATTTAAAAATGCCTCAGGAGGGGTTAAAACACTGGCTGCTCTTCCAAATGTCCTAAGAGGCAAGCAGAACACTCCACACTTAATCCAGAAATCAATCTAAAACAGAAAGAGAGAAAAACAAAATGAAAGGCCCCAGCAGAGAGGGAGGTCTGGTGTGCCTCCTGTGGTCTCATTTTTAAGAGAGCAAAATAGGGCTCAATGGAAATCTGGCGTGTTCCATGGGTAGATGGGGACCTGGAGGATCTAAACTAGAAATGGTTTGTTAACGTGTACATATGTGATTCTTCTAAGACTTATATACACCCTAGCGTGCATGCGAATACACACACATCTTTAAAGATAAATAACAAAACAACCAATTCTCTCTTTGTAACTGCACTCATTGGAGCTTTTCTTGTGTCATCGTGTGTGTGTGTGTGTGTGTGTGTGTGTGTGTGTGTGTGTGTGTGCTTGCGCACGCAAGAACGAGCATGCATGGGTGTTAATAATTAATCCTCAGCTGGTTGATCATTCACAGTCTCTAGCTATGACCACTGCCTCTGACGTGCTGAGATTGGTTTGAGACCCCCTTCTTCCTTCTTTCCTTCCTACCTATCTCACTCCCAGCACCCATTTCTTTCCTCTTCTAGAAATGGACTGCTTCCTGATGTCACCTTAAGTCAGTCACTTCTAGGTCATGCTAGAGGGGACTAGGAAGGACACCAAACCATTTCACATAAATAGTACCCTGAACGATAAGAACAGGCATTGGCTGCTCTGTCTTTTGTTCTTGTTGGTCTCCTGTTCATGTTTCAGCCTGTATGTGAATCCACACATTTCTTTCCCATTTAAATTATATTCCAAAACAATTTACTGCTTGTAGTGGTCTTTTTGTTGCTGTTGTTGTTGTTGTTTGTTTGTTGGTTGGTTGGTTATTTATTTTATATTTTTCTTCTTCTCTTTTTTATTGAAAGGGTGGGTATACTTTCTATATCAGGAAAGAGAGCCTCCTCAAACAATTCTCTCCCCCCCCCCGCCCGCCACCTTCTCCTGGTGGGTATAGAATCACATTGATTTTCTGGGCTGGTTATAGAGACACTGCTGCATTGCTAATAAAAAGATTCAGTACTGACAGATGACAAATATACATTAGAAGTTAGCTGGCACTACCTAGTCCAGGCTGCCTGACACTGCTGTGATCAAATGAAGGAACTATGAGAATTGGTATCCATTTGTCTGTCTTTATGTCTATTATCTATCTATTTACCTATCTATCTATCTATCTATGTGTGTATGTATGTATCTAACATCTATGTATTTACGTATTAGTTTTGTATGGAGAATACACTAAACAAAGAACTAGTTTAATCTTTTAAAATAGTTGAGTAAAGAATTAAATATTTAGCCAGGCATGGTGGCACACACCTTTAATCCTATCTATCTATCTATCTATCTATCTATCTATCTATCTATCTAACTATTATCGATGTATTTACTTACTTACTTATCTACTTACACAGTGTTTAAATTATTTTGGAGACAGAGTCTTTCTATGTAATCCTGTCTGTCTTGAAATTCGCTGTGTATACTGACCTAGTTTGGATCTAGAACTTTTCTTGGGTTAAAGAAATTGTAGTTTTTTGTTTGCTTGCTTGCTTGCTTGCTTGCTTGTTTGTTTGTTCCCAGACAAGGTTTCTCATGTAGCCTTGCCTTTCCTGGACTTGCAAGTGCAAGTGATTCTCTTGCCTCTGTCTCCCAACTGCTGGGATTAAAGGCAAAGTAAAACAAACCCAAAAACAAAGCTAGGCATGTCATGGTGGTGCAGGCCTTTAATCTCAGCACTCAGGAGGCAGAGGCAGGCATATTGCTGTGACTTTAAGGCCAGCCTGGTCTACAAAGTGAGCCGAGGACTGGATAGCCAACGCTACACAGAGAAACCCTGTCTCTGGGCGGAGGGTGTGGGGGTGGTGGTAGTGGGAGACAGAAACAAAGCAAAACAAAACACCAAAACTTAACTGTCACACCTGCCTGGTGGAGAGGGAGAGCCCTGCCCACCTCCTCCATGTCGGGTGCCAGTACTGGAGTGGCGGGGCCAATATTGCCCTTCTCATGGTATCATCCAGGGAGCATCACAGCGCCCGGATGACGGTGTGTTGTTCTCATAAATTACACTCTTTTCTGTGTGACAGCGCCTCAGCATTTAAACCAAAGAGAGCATTACGCAAAATGCAATGGAGCCGGGTGGTGTTGGCGCATGCATGCCTGTTGTCTCAGAACATGGGAGGCAGAGGCAGGCATGAGCTCCAGGGCAGTCAGAGCTGTTACACAGAGAAACCCTGTCTTGAAAACCACAAAAAGAAATAAAATAAAACGAAGTAAAATTTAAAAATGCCTCAGGAGGGGTTAAAACACTGGCTGCTCTTCCAAATGTCCTAAGAGGCAAGCAGAACACTCCACACTTAATCCAGAAATCAATCTAAAACAGAAAGAGAGAAAAACAAAATGAAAGGCCCCAGCAGAGAGGGAGGTCTGGTGTGCCTCCTGTGGTCTCATTTTTAAGAGAGCAAAATAGGGCTCAATGGAAATCTGGCGTGTTCCATGGGTAGATGGGGACCTGGAGGATCTAAACTAGAAATGGTTTGTTAACGTGTACATATGTGATTCTTCTAAGACTTATATACACCCTAGCGTGCATGCAAATACACACACATCTTTAAAGATAAATAACAAAACAACCAATTCTCTCTTTGTAACTGCACTCATTGGAGCTTTTCTTGTGTCATCGTGTGTGTGTGTGTGTGTGTGTGTGTGTGTGTGTGTGTGTGTGTGCTTGCGCACGCAAGAACGAGCATGCATGGGTGTTAATAATTAATCCTCAGCTGGTTGATCATTCACAGTCTCTAGCTATGACCACTGCCTCTGACGTGCTGAGATTGGTTTGAGACCCCCTTCTTCCTTCTTTCCTTCCTACCTATCTCACTCCCAGCACCCATTTCTTTCCTCTTCTAGAAATGGACTGCTTCCTGATGTCACCTTAAGTCAGTCACTTCTAGGTCATGCTAGAGGGGACTAGGAAGGACACCAAACCATTTCACATAAATAGTACCCTGAACGATAAGAACAGGCATTGGCTGCTCTGTCTTTTGTTCTTGTTGGTCTCCTGTTCATGTTTCAGCCTGTATGTGAATCCACACATTTCTTTCCCATTTAAATTATATTCCAAAACAATTTACTGCTTGTAGTGGTCTTTTTGTTGCTGTTGTTGTTGTTGTTTGTTTGTTGGTTGGTTGGTTATTTATTTTATATTTTTCTTCTTCTCTTTTTTATTGAAAGGGTGGGTATACTTTCTATATCAGGAAAGAGAGCCTCCTCAAACAATTCTCTCCCCCCCCCCCGCCCGCCACCTTCTCCTGGTGGGTATAGAATCACATTGATTTTCTGGGCTGGTTATAGAGACACTGCTGCATTGCTAATAAAAAGATTCAGTACTGACAGATGACAAATATACATTAGAAGTTAGCTGGCACTACCTAGTCCAGGCTGCCTGACACTGCTGTGATCAAATGAAGGAACTATGAGAATTGGTATCCATTTGTCTGTCTTTATGTCTATTATCTATCTATTTACCTATCTATCTATCTATCTATGTGTGTATGTATGTATCTAACATCTATGTATTTACGTATTAGTTTTGTATGGAGAATACACTAAACAAAGAACTAGTTTAATCTTTTAAAATAGTTGAGTAAAGAATTAAATATTTAGCCAGGCATGGTGGCACACACCTTTAATCCTATCTATCTATCTATCTATCTATCTATCTATCTATCTATCTAACTATTATCGATGTATTTACTTACTTACTTATCTACTTACACAGTGTTTAAATTATTTTGGAGACAGAGTCTTTCTATGTAATCCTGTCTGTCTTGAAATTCGCTGTGTATACTGACCTAGTTTGGATCTAGAACTTTTCTTGGGTTAAAGAAATTGTAGTTTTTTGTTTGCTTGCTTGCTTGCTTGCTTGCTTGTTTGTTTGTTCCCAGACAAGGTTTCTCATGTAGCCTTGCCTTTCCTGGACTTGCAAGTGCAAGTGATTCTCTTGCCTCTGTCTCCCAACTGCTGGGATTAAAGGCAAAGAAAAACAAACCCAAAAACAAAGCTAGGCATGTCATGGTGGTGCAGGCCTTTAATCTCAGCACTCAGGAGGCAGAGGCAGGCATATCGCTGTGACTTTAAGGCCAGCCTGGTCTACAAAGTGAACCGAGGACTGGATAGCCAACGCTACACAGAGAAACCCTGTCTCTGGGCGGAGGGTGTGGGGGTGGTGGTAGTGGGAGACAGAAACAAAGCAAAACAAAACACCAAAACTTAACTGTCACACCTGCCTGGTGGAGAGGGAGAGCCCTGCCCACCTCCTCCATGTCGGGTGCCAGTACTGGAGTGGCGGGGCCAATATTGCCCTTCTCATGGTATCATCCAGGGAGCATCACAGCGCCCGGATGACGGTGTGTTGTTCTCATAAATTACACTCTTTTCTGTGTGACAGCGCCTCAGCATTTAAACCAAAGAGAGCATTACGCAAAATGCAATGGAGCCGGGTGGTGTTGGCGCATGCATGCCTGTTGTCTCAGAACATGGGAGGCAGAGGCAGGCATGAGCTCCAGGGCAGTCAGAGCTGTTACACAGAGAAACCCTGTCTTGAAAACCACAAAAAGAAATAAAATAAAACGAAGTAAAATTTAAAAATGCCTCAGGAGGGGTTAAAACACTGGCTGCTCTTCCAAATGTCCTAAGAGGCAAGCAGAACACTCCACACTTAATCCAGAAATCAATCTAAAACAGAAAGAGAGAAAAACAAAATGAAAGGCCCCAGCAGAGAGGGAGGTCTGGTGTGCCTCCTGTGGTCTCATTTTTAAGAGAGCAAAATAGGGCTCAATGGAAATCTGGCGTGTTCCATGGGTAGATGGGGACCTGGAGGATCTAAACTAGAAATGGTTTGTTAACGTGTACATATGTGATTCTTCTAAGACTTATATACACCCTAGCGTGCATGCGAATACACACACATCTTTAAAGATAAATAACAAAACAACCAATTCTCTCTTTGTAACTGCACTCATTGGAGCTTTTCTTGTGTCATCGTGTGTGTGTGTGTGTGTGTGTGTGTGTGTGTGTGTGTGTGTGTGTGCTTGCGCACGCAAGAACGAGCATGCATGGGTGTTAATAATTAATCCTCAGCTGGTTGATCATTCACAGTCTCTAGCTATGACCACTGCCTCTGACGTGCTGAGATTGGTTTGAGACCCCCTTCTTCCTTCTTTCCTTCCTACCTATCTCACTCCCAGCACCCATTTCTTTCCTCTTCTAGAAATGGACTGCTTCCTGATGTCACCTTAAGTCAGTCACTTCTAGGTCATGCTAGAGGGGACTAGGAAGGACACCAAACCATTTCACATAAATAGTACCCTGAACGATAAGAACAGGCATTGGCTGCTCTGTCTTTTGTTCTTGTTGGTCTCCTGTTCATGTTTCAGCCTGTATGTGAATCCACACATTTCTTTCCCATTTAAATTATATTCCAAAACAATTTACTGCTTGTAGTGGTCTTTTTGTTGCTGTTGTTGTTGTTGTTTGTTTGTTGGTTGGTTGGTTATTTATTTTATATTTTTCTTCTTCTCTTTTTTATTGAAAGGGTGGGTATACTTTCTATATCAGGAAAGAGAGCCTCCTCAAACAATTCTCTCCCCCCCCCCCGCCCGCCACCTTCTCCTGGTGGGTATAGAATCACATTGATTTTCTGGGCTGGTTATAGAGACACTGCTGCATTGCTAATAAAAAGATTCAGTACTGACAGATGACAAATATACATTAGAAGTTAGCTGGCACTACCTAGTCCAGGCTGCCTGACACTGCTGTGATCAAATGAAGGAACTATGAGAATTGGTATCCATTTGTCTGTCTTTATGTCTATTATCTATCTATTTACCTATCTATCTATCTATCTATGTGTGTATGTATGTATCTAACATCTATGTATTTACGTATTAGTTTTGTATGGAGAATACACTAAACAAAGAACTAGTTTAATCTTTTAAAATAGTTGAGTAAAGAATTAAATATTTAGCCAGGCATGGTGGCACACACCTTTAATCCTATCTATCTATCTATCTATCTATCTATCTATCTATCTATCTAACTATTATCGATGTATTTACTTACTTACTTATCTACTTACACAGTGTTTAAATTATTTTGGAGACAGAGTCTTTCTATGTAATCCTGTCTGTCTTGAAATTCGCTGTGTATACTGACCTAGTTTGGATCTAGAACTTTTCTTGGGTTAAAGAAATTGTAGTTTTTTGTTTGCTTGCTTGCTTGCTTGCTTGCTTGTTTGTTTGTTCCCAGACAAGGTTTCTCATGTAGCCTTGCCTTTCCTGGACTTGCAAGTGCAAGTGATTCTCTTGCCTCTGTCTCCCAACTGCTGGGATTAAAGGCAAAGAAAAACAAACCCAAAAACAAAGCTAGGCATGTCATGGTGGTGCAGGCCTTTAATCTCAGCACTCAGGAGGCAGAGGCAGGCATATCGCTGTGACTTTAAGGCCAGCCTGGTCTACAAAGTGAACCGAGGACTGGATAGCCAACGCTACACAGAGAAACCCTGTCTCTGGGCGGAGGGTGTGGGGGTGGTGGTAGTGGGAGACAGAAACAAAGCAAAACAAAACACCAAAACTTAACTGTCACACCTGCCTGGTGGAGAGGGAGAGCCCTGCCCACCTCCTCCATGTCGGGTGCCAGTACTGGAGTGGCGGGGCCAATATTGCCCTTCTCATGGTATCATCCAGGGAGCATCACAGCGCCCGGATGACGGTGTGTTGTTCTCATAAATTACACTCTTTTCTGTGTGACAGCGCCTCAGCATTTAAACCAAAGAGAGCATTACGCAAAATGCAATGGAGCCGGGTGGTGTTGGCGCATGCATGCCTGTTGTCTCAGAACATGGGAGGCAGAGGCAGGCATGAGCTCCAGGGCAGTCAGAGCTGTTACACAGAGAAACCCTGTCTTGAAAACCACAAAAAGAAATAAAATAAAACGAAGTAAAATTAAAAAATGCCTCAGGAGGGGTTAAAACACTGGCTGCTCTTCCAAATGTCCTAAGAGGCAAGCAGAACACTCCACACTTAATCCAGAAATCAATCTAAAACAGAAAGAGAGAAAAACAAAATGAAAGGCCCCAGCAGAGAGGGAGGTCTGGTGTGCCTCCTGTGGTCTCATTTTTAAGAGAGCAAAATAGGGCTCAATGGAAATCTGGCGTGTTCCATGGGTAGATGGGGACCTGGAGGATCTAAACTAGAAATGGTTTGTTAACGTGTACATATGTGATTCTTCTAAGACTTATATACACCCTAGCGTGCATGCGAATACACACACATCTTTAAAGATAAATAACAAAACAACCAATTCTCTCTTTGTAACTGCACTCATTGGAGCTTTTCTTGTGTCATCGTGTGTGTGTGTGTGTGTGTGTGTGTGTGTGTGTGTGTGTGTGTGTGTGCTTGCGCACGCAAGAACGAGCATGCATGGGTGTTAATAATTAATCCTCAGCTGGTTGATCATTCACAGTCTCTAGCTATGACCACTGCCTCTGACGTGCTGAGATTGGTTTGAGACCCCCTTCTTCCTTCTTTCCTTCCTACCTATCTCACTCCCAGCACCCATTTCTTTCCTCTTCTAGAAATGGACTGCTTCCTGATGTCACCTTAAGTCAGTCACTTCTAGGTCATGCTAGAGGGGACTAGGAAGGACACCAAACCATTTCACATAAATAGTACCCTGAACGATAAGAACAGGCATTGGCTGCTCTGTCTTTTGTTCTTGTTGGTCTCCTGTTCATGTTTCAGCCTGTATGTGAATCCACACATTTCTTTCCCATTTAAATTATATTCCAAAACAATTTACTGCTTGTAGTGGTCTTTTTGTTGCTGTTGTTGTTGTTGTTTGTTTGTTGGTTGGTTGGTTATTTATTTTATATTTTTCTTCTTCTCTTTTTTATTGAAAGGGTGGGTATACTTTCTATATCAGGAAAGAGAGCCTCCTCAAACAATTCTCTCCCCCCCCCCCGCCCGCCACCTTCTCCTGGTGGGTATAGAATCACATTGATTTTCTGGGCTGGTTATAGAGACACTGCTGCATTGCTAATAAAAAGATTCAGTACTGACAGATGACAAATATACATTAGAAGTTAGCTGGCACTACCTAGTCCAGGCTGCCTGACACTGCTGTGATCAAATGAAGGAACTATGAGAATTGGTATCCATTTGTCTGTCTTTATGTCTATTATCTATCTATTTACCTATCTATCTATCTATCTATGTGTGTATGTATGTATCTAACATCTATGTATTTACGTATTAGTTTTGTATGGAGAATACACTAAACAAAGAACTAGTTTAATCTTTTAAAATAGTTGAGTAAAGAATTAAATATTTAGCCAGGCATGGTGGCACACACCTTTAATCCTATCTATCTATCTATCTATCTATCTATCTATCTATCTATCTATCTATGTATCTATCTATTATCGATGTATTTACTTACTTACTTATCTACTTACACAGTGTTTAAATTATTTTGGAGACAGAGTCTTTCTATGTAATCCTGTCTGTCTTGAAATTCGCTGTGTATACTGACCTAGTTTGGATCTAGAACTTTTCTTGGGTTAAAGAAATTGTAGTTTTTTGTTTGCTTGCTTGCTTGCTTGCTTGCTTGTTTGTTTGTTTGTTTGTTCCCAGACAAGGTTTCTCATGTAGCCTTGCCTTTCCTGGACTTGCAAGTGCAAGTGATTCTCTTGCCTCTGTCTCCCAACTGCTGGGATTAAAGGCAAAGAAAAACAAACCCAAAAACAAAGCTAGGCATGTCATGGTGGTGCAGGCCTTTAATCTCAGCACTCAGGAGGCAGAGGCAGGCATATCGCTGTGACTTTAAGGCCAGCCTGGTCTACAAAGTGAGCCGAGGACTGGATAGCCAACGCTACACAGAGAAACCCTGTCTCTGGGCGGAGGGTGTGGGGGTGGTGGTAGTGGGAGACAGAAACAAAGCAAAACAAAACACCAAAACTTAACTGTCACACCTGCCTGGTGGAGAGGGAGAGCCCTGCCCACCTCCTCCATGTCGGGTGCCAGTACTGGAGTGGCGGGGCCAATATTGCCCTTCTCATGGTATCATCCAGGGAGCATCACAGCGCCCGGATGACGGTGTGTTGTTCTCATAAATTACACTCTTTTCTGTGTGACAGCGCCTCAGCATTTAAACCAAAGAGAGCATTACGCAAAATGCAATGGAGCCGGGTGGTGTTGGCGCATGCATGCCTGTTGTCTCAGAACATGGGAGGCAGAGGCAGGCATGAGCTCCAGGGCAGTCAGAGCTGTTACACAGAGAAACCCTGTCTTGAAAACCACAAAAAGAAATAAAATAAAACGAAGTAAAATTAAAAAATGCCTCAGGAGGGGTTAAAACACTGGCTGCTCTTCCAAATGTCCTAAGAGGCAAGCAGAACACTCCACACTTAATCCAGAAATCAATCTAAAACAGAAAGAGAGAAAAACAAAATGAAAGGCCCCAGCAGAGAGGGAGGTCTGGTGTGCCTCCTGTGGTCTCATTTTTAAGAGAGCAAAATAGGGCTCAATGGAAATCTGGCGTGTTCCATGGGTAGATGGGGACCTGGAGGATCTAAACTAGAAATGGTTTGTTAACGTGTACATATGTGATTCTTCTAAGACTTATATACACCCTAGCGTGCATGCGAATACACACACATCTTTAAAGATAAATAACAAAACAACCAATTCTCTCTTTGTAACTGCACTCATTGGAGCTTTTCTTGTGTCATCGTGTGTGTGTGTGTGTGTGTGTGTGTGTGTGTGTGTGTGTGTGTGTGTGCTTGCGCACGCAAGAACGAGCATGCATGGGTGTTAATAATTAATCCTCAGCTGGTTGATCATTCACAGTCTCTAGCTATGACCACTGCCTCTGACGTGCTGAGATTGGTTTGAGACCCCCTTCTTCCTTCTTTCCTTCCTACCTATCTCACTCCCAGCACCCATTTCTTTCCTCTTCTAGAAATGGACTGCTTCCTGATGTCACCTTAAGTCAGTCACTTCTAGGTCATGCTAGAGGGGACTAGGAAGGACACCAAACCATTTCACATAAATAGTACCCTGAACGATAAGAACAGGCATTGGCTGCTCTGTCTTTTGTTCTTGTTGGTCTCCTGTTCATGTTTCAGCCTGTATGTGAATCCACACATTTCTTTCCCATTTAAATTATATTCCAAAACAATTTACTGCTTGTAGTGGTCTTTTTGTTGCTGTTGTTGTTGTTGTTTGTTTGTTGGTTGGTTGGTTATTTATTTTATATTTTTCTTCTTCTCTTTTTTATTGAAAGGGTGGGTATACTTTCTATATCAGGAAAGAGAGCCTCCTCAAACAATTCTCTCCCCCCCCCCCCGCCCGCCACCTTCTCCTGGTGGGTATAGAATCACATTGATTTTCTGGGCTGGTTATAGAGACACTGCTGCATTGCTAATAAAAAGATTCAGTACTGACAGATGACAAATATACATTAGAAGTTAGCTGGCACTACCTAGTCCAGGCTGCCTGACACTGCTGTGATCAAATGAAGGAACTATGAGAATTGGTATCCATTTGTCTGTCTTTATGTCTATTATCTATCTATTTACCTATCTATCTATCTATCTATGTGTGTATGTATGTATCTAACATCTATGTATTTACGTATTAGTTTTGTATGGAGAATACACTAAACAAAGAACTAGTTTAATCTTTTAAAATAGTTGAGTAAAGAATTAAATATTTAGCCAGGCATGGTGGCACACACCTTTAATCCTATCTATCTATCTATCTATCTATCTATCTATCTATCTATCTAACTATTATCGATGTATTTACTTACTTACTTATCTACTTACACAGTGTTTAAATTATTTTGGAGACAGAGTCTTTCTATGTAATCCTGTCTGTCTTGAAATTCGCTGTGTATACTGACCTAGTTTGGATCTAGAACTTTTCTTGGGTTAAAGAAATTGTAGTTTTTTGTTTGCTTGCTTGCTTGCTTGCTTGCTTGTTTGTTTGTTCCCAGACAAGGTTTCTCATGTAGCCTTGCCTTTCCTGGACTTGCAAGTGCAAGTGATTCTCTTGCCTCTGTCTCCCAACTGCTGGGATTAAAGGCAAAGAAAAACAAACCCAAAAACAAAGCTAGGCATGTCATGGTGGTGCAGGCCTTTAATCTCAGCACTCAGGAGGCAGAGGCAGGCATATCGCTGTGACTTTAAGGCCAGCCTGGTCTACAAAGTGAACCGAGGACTGGATAGCCAACGCTACACAGAGAAACCCTGTCTCTGGGCGGAGGGTGTGGGGGTGGTGGTAGTGGGAGACAGAAACAAAGCAAAACAAAACACCAAAACTTAACTGTCACACCTGCCTGGTGGAGAGGGAGAGCCCTGCCCACCTCCTCCATGTCGGGTGCCAGTACTGGAGTGGCGGGGCCAATATTGCCCTTCTCATGGTATCATCCAGGGAGCATCACAGCGCCCGGATGACGGTGTGTTGTTCTCATAAATTACACTCTTTTCTGTGTGACAGCGCCTCAGCATTTAAACCAAAGAGAGCATTACGCAAAATGCAATGGAGCCGGGTGGTGTTGGCGCATGCATGCCTGTTGTCTCAGAACATGGGAGGCAGAGGCAGGCATGAGCTCCAGGGCAGTCAGAGCTGTTACACAGAGAAACCCTGTCTTGAAAACCACAAAAAGAAATAAAATAAAACGAAGTAAAATTAAAAAATGCCTCAGGAGGGGTTAAAACACTGGCTGCTCTTCCAAATGTCCTAAGAGGCAAGCAGAACACTCCACACTTAATCCAGAAATCAATCTAAAACAGAAAGAGAGAAAAACAAAATGAAAGGCCCCAGCAGAGAGGGAGGTCTGGTGTGCCTCCTGTGGTCTCATTTTTAAGAGAGCAAAATAGGGCTCAATGGAAATCTGGCGTGTTCCATGGGTAGATGGGGACCTGGAGGATCTAAACTAGAAATGGTTTGTTAACGTGTACATATGTGATTCTTCTAAGACTTATATACACCCTAGCGTGCATGCGAATACACACACATCTTTAAAGATAAATAACAAAACAACCAATTCTCTCTTTGTAACTGCACTCATTGGAGCTTTTCTTGTGTCACCGTGTGTGTGTGTGTGTGTGTGTGTGTGTGTGTGTGTGTGTGTGTGTGTGCTTGCGCACGCAAGAACGAGCATGCATGGGTGTTAATAATTAATCCTCAGCTGGTTGATCATTCACAGTCTCTAGCTATGACCACTGCCTCTGACGTGCTGAGATTGGTTTGAGACCCCCTTCTTCCTTCTTTCCTTCCTACCTATCTCACTCCCAGCACCCATTTCTTTCCTCTTCTAGAAATGGACTGCTTCCTGATGTCACCTTAAGTCAGTCACTTCTAGGTCATGCTAGAGGGGACTAGGAAGGACACCAAACCATTTCACATAAATAGTACCCTGAACGATAAGAACAGGCATTGGCTGCTCTGTCTTTTGTTCTTGTTGGTCTCCTGTTCATGTTTCAGCCTGTATGTGAATCCACACATTTCTTTCCCATTTAAATTATATTCCAAAACAATTTACTGCTTGTAGTGGTCTTTTTGTTGCTGTTGTTGTTGTTGTTTGTTTGTTGGTTGGTTGGTTATTTATTTTATATTTTTCTTCTTCTCTTTTTTATTGAAAGGGTGGGTATACTTTCTATATCAGGAAAGAGAGCCTCCTCAAACAATTCTCTCCCCCCCCCCCCCCGCCCGCCACCTTCTCCTGGTGGGTATAGAATCACATTGATTTTCTGGGCTGGTTATAGAGACACTGCTGCATTGCTAATAAAAAGATTCAGTACTGACAGATGACAAATATACATTAGAAGTTAGCTGGCACTACCTAGTCCAGGCTGCCTGACACTGCTGTGATCAAATGAAGGAACTATGAGAATTGGTATCCATTTGTCTGTCTTTATGTCTATTATCTATCTATTTACCTATCTATCTATCTATCTATGTGTGTATGTATGTATCTAACATCTATGTATTTACGTATTAGTTTTGTATGGAGAATACACTAAACAAAGAACTAGTTTAATCTTTTAAAATAGTTGAGTAAAGAATTAAATATTTAGCCAGGCATGGTGGCACACACCTTTAATCCTATCTATCTATCTATCTATCTATCTATCTATCTATCTATCTATGTATCTATCTATTATCGATGTATTTACTTACTTACTTATCTACTTACACAGTGTTTAAATTATTTTGGAGACAGAGTCTTTCTATGTAATCCTGTCTGTCTTGAAATTCGCTGTGTATACTGACCTAGTTTGGATCTAGAACTTTTCTTGGGTTAAAGAAATTGTAGTTTTTTGTTTGCTTGCTTGCTTGCTTGCTTGCTTGTTTGTTTGTTTGTTTGTTCCCAGACAAGGTTTCTCATGTAGCCTTGCCTTTCCTGGACTTGCAAGTGCAAGTGATTCTCTTGCCTCTGTCTCCCAACTGCTGGGATTAAAGGCAAAGAAAAACAAACCCAAAAACAAAGCTAGGCATGTCATGGTGGTGCAGGCCTTTAATCTCAGCACTCAGGAGGCAGAGGCAGGCATATCGCTGTGACTTTAAGGCCAGCCTGGTCTACAAAGTGAACCGAGGACTGGATAGCCAACGCTACACAGAGAAACCCTGTCTCTGGGCGGAGGGTGTGGGGGTGGTGGTAGTGGGAGACAGAAACAAAGCAAAACAAAACACCAAAACTTAACTGTCACACCTGGCTGGTGGAGAGGGAGAGCCCTGCCCACCTCCTCCATGTCGGGTGCCAGTACTGGAGTGGCGGGGCCAATATTGCCCTTCTCATGGTATCATCCAGGGAGCATCACAGCGCCCGGATGACGGTGTGTTGTTCTCATAAATTACACTCTTTTCTGTGTGACAGCGCCTCAGCATTTAAACCAAAGAGAGCATTACGCAAAATGCAATGGAGCCGGGTGGTGTTGGCGCATGCATGCCTGTTGTCTCAGAACATGGGAGGCAGAGGCAGGCATGAGCTCCAGGGCAGTCAGAGCTGTTACACAGAGAAACCCTGTCTTGAAAACCACAAAAAGAAATAAAATAAAACGAAGTAAAATTAAAAAATGCCTCAGGAGGGGTTAAAACACTGGCTGCTCTTCCAAATGTCCTAAGAGGCAAGCAGAACACTCCACACTTAATCCAGAAATCAATCTAAAACAGAAAGAGAGAAAAACAAAATGAAAGGCCCCAGCAGAGAGGGAGGTCTGGTGTGCCTCCTGTGGTCTCATTTTTAAGAGAGCAAAATAGGCCTCAATGGAAATCTGGCGTGTTCCATGGGTAGATGGGGACCTGGAGGATCTAAACTAGAAATGGTTTGTTAACGTGTACATATGTGATTCTTCTAAGACTTATATACACCCTAGCGTGCATGCGAATACACACACATCTTTAAAGATAAATAACAAAACAACCAATTCTCTCTTTGTAACTGCACTCATTGGAGCTTTTCTTGTGTCATCGTGTGTGTGTGTGTGTGTGTGTGTGTGTGTGTGTGTGTGTGTGTGTGTGCTTGCGCACGCAAGAACGAGCATGCATGGGTGTTAATAATTAATCCTCAGCTGGTTGATCATTCACAGTCTCTAGCTATGACCACTGCCTCTGACGTGCTGAGATTGGTTTGAGACCCCCTTCTTCCTTCTTTCCTTCCTACCTATCTCACTCCCAGCACCCATTTCTTTCCTCTTCTAGAAATGGACTGCTTCCTGATGTCACCTTAAGTCAGTCACTTCTAGGTCATGCTAGAGGGGACTAGGAAGGACACCAAACCATTTCACATAAATAGTACCCTGAACGATAAGAACAGGCATTGGCTGCTCTGTCTTTTGTTCTTGTTGGTCTCCTGTTCACGTTTCAGCCTGTATGTGAATCCACACATTTCTTTCCCATTTAAATTATATTCCAAAACAATTTACTGCTTGTAGTGGTCTTTTTGTTGCTGTTGTTGTTGTTGTTTGTTTGTTGGTTGGTTGGTTATTTATTTTATATTTTTCTTCTTCTCTTTTTTATTGAAAGGGTGGGTATACTTTCTATATCAGGAAAGAGAGCCTCCTCAAACAATTCTCTCCCCCCCCCCCCCGCCCGCCACCTTCTCCTGGTGGGTATAGAATCACATTGATTTTCTGGGCTGGTTATAGAGACACTGCTGCATTGCTAATAAAAAGATTCAGTACTGACAGATGACAAATATACATTAGAAGTTAGCTGGCACTACCTAGTCCAGGCTGCCTGACACTGCTGTGATCAAATGAAGGAACTATGAGAATTGGTATCCATTTGTCTGTCTTTATGTCTATTATCTATCTATTTACCTATCTATCTATCTATCTATGTGTGTATGTATGTATCTAACATCTATGTATTTACGTATTAGTTTTGTATGGAGAATACACTAAACAAAGAACTAGTTTAATCTTTTAAAATAGTTGAGTAAAGAATTAAATATTTAGCCAGGCATGGTGGCACACACCTTTAATCCTATCTATCTATCTATCTATCTATCTATCTATCTATCTATCTATCTATCTAACTATTATCGATGTATTTACTTACTTACTTATCTACTTACACAGTGTTTAAATTATTTTGGAGACAGAGTCTTTCTATGTAATCCTGTCTGTCTTGAAATTCGCTGTGTATACTGACCTAGTTTGGATCTAGAACTTTTCTTGGGTTAAAGAAATTGTAGTTTTTTGTTTGCTTGCTTGCTTGCTTGCTTGCTTGTTTGTTTGTTCCCAGACAAGGTTTCTCATGTAGCCTTGCCTTTCCTGGACTTGCAAGTGCAAGTGATTCTCTTGCCTCTGTCTCCCAACTGCTGGGATTAAAGGCAAAGTAAAACAAACCCAAAAACAAAGCTAGGCATGTCATGGTGGTGCAGGCCTTTAATCTCAGCACTCAGGAGGCAGAGGCAGGCATATCGCTGTGACTTTAAGGCCAGCCTGGTCTACAAAGTGAACCGAGGACTGGATAGCCAACGCTACACAGAGAAACCCTGTCTCTGGGCAGAGGGTGTGGGGGTGGTGGTAGTGGGAGACAGAAACAAAGCAAAACAAAACACCAAAACTTAACTGTCACACCTGCCTGGTGGAGAGGGAGAGCCCTGCCCACCTCCTCCATGTCGGGTGCCAGTACTGGAGTGGCGGGGCCAATATTGCCCTTCTCATGGTATCATCCAGGGAGCATCACAGCGCCCGGATGACGGTGTGTTGTTCTCATAAATTACACTCTTTTCTGTGTGACAGCGCCTCAGCATTTAAACCAAAGAGAGCATTACGCAAAATGCAATGGAGCCGGGTGGTGTTGGCGCATGCATGCCTGTTGTCTCAGAACATGGGAGGCAGAGGCAGGCATGAGCTCCAGGGCAGTCAGAGCTGTTACACAGAGAAACCCTGTCTTGAAAACCACAAAAAGAAATAAAATAAAACGAAGTAAAATTAAAAAATGCCTCAGGAGGGGTTAAAACACTGGCTGCTCTTCCAAATGTCCTAAGAGGCAAGCAGAACACTCCACACTTAATCCAGAAATCAATCTAAAACAGAAAGAGAGAAAAACAAAATGAAAGGCCCCAGCAGAGAGGGAGGTCTGGTGTGCCTCCTGTGGTCTCATTTTTAAGAGAGCAAAATAGGGCTCAATGGAAATCTGGCGTGTTCCATGGGTAGATGGGGACCTGGAGGATCTAAACTAGAAATGGTTTGTTAACGTGTACATATGTGATTCTTCTAAGACTTATATACACCCTAGCGTGCATGCGAATACACACACATCTTTAAAGATAAATAACAAAACAACCAATTCTCTCTTTGTAACTGCACTCATTGGAGCTTTTCTTGTGTCATCGTGTGTGTGTGTGTGTGTGTGTGTGTGTGTGTGTGTGTGTGCTTGCGCACGCAAGAACGAGCATGCATGGGTGTTAATAATTAATCCTCAGCTGGTTGATCATTCACAGTCTCTAGCTATGACCACTGCCTCTGACGTGCTGAGATTGGTTTGAGACCCCCTTCTTCCTTCTTTCCTTCCTACCTATCTCACTCCCAGCACCCATTTCTTTCCTCTTCTAGAAATGGACTGCTTCCTGATGTCACCTTAAGTCAGTCACTTCTAGGTCATGCTAGAGGGGACTAGGAAGGACACCAAACCATTTCACATAAATAGTACCCTGAACGATAAGAACAGGCATTGGCTGCTCTGTCTTTTGTTCTTGTTGGTCTCCTGTTCATGTTTCAGCCTGTATGTGAATCCACACATTTCTTTCCCATTTAAATTATATTCCAAAACAATTTACTGCTTGTAGTGGTCTTTTTGTTGCTGTTGTTGTTGTTGTTTGTTTGTTGGTTGGTTGGTTATTTATTTTATATTTTTCTTCTTCTCTTTTTTATTGAAAGGGTGGGTATACTTTCTATATCAGGAAAGAGAGCCTCCTCAAACAATTCTCTCCCCCCCCCCCGCCCGCCACCTTCTCCTGGTGGGTATAGAATCACATTGATTTTCTGGGCTGGTTATAGAGACACTGCTGCATTGCTAATAAAAAGATTCAGTACTGACAGATGACAAATATACATTAGAAGTTAGCTGGCACTACCTAGTCCAGGCTGCCTGACACTGCTGTGATCAAATGAAGGAACTATGAGAATTGGTATCCATTTGTCTGTCTTTATGTCTATTATCTATCTATTTACCTATCTATCTATCTATCTATGTGTGTATGTATGTATCTAACATCTATGTATTTACGTATTAGTTTTGTATGGAGAATACACTAAACAAAGAACTAGTTTAATCTTTTAAAATAGTTGAGTAAAGAATTAAATATTTAGCCAGGCATGGTGGCACACACCTTTAATCCTATCTATCTATCTATCTATCTATCTATCTATCTATCTATCTATGTATCTATCTATTATCGATGTATTTACTTACTTACTTATCTACTTACACAGTGTTTAAATTATTTTGGAGACAGAGTCTTTCTATGTAATCCTGTCTGTCTTGAAATTCGCTGTGTATACTGACCTAGTTTGGATCTAGAACTTTTCTTGGGTTAAAGAAATTGTAGTTTTTTGTTTGCTTGCTTGCTTGCTTGCTTGCTTGTTTGTTTGTTCCCAGACAAGGTTTCTCATGTAGCCTTGCCTTTCCTGGACTTGCAAGTGCAAGTGATTCTCTTGCCTCTGTCTCCCAAATGCTGGGATTAAAGGCAAAGAAAAACAAACCTAAAAACAAAGCTAGGCATGTCATGGTGGTGCAGGCCTTTAATGTCAGCACTCAGGAGGCAGAGGCAGGCATATCGCTGTGACTTTAAGGCCAGCCTGGTGTACAAAGTGAGCCGAGGACTGGATAGCCAACGCTACACAGAGAAACCCTGTCTCTGGGCGGAGGGTGTGGGGGTGGTGGTAGTGGGAGACAGAAACAAAGCAAAACAAAACACCAAAACTTAACTGTCACACCTGCCTGGTGGAGAGGGAGAGCCCTGCCCACCTCCTCCATGTCGGGTGCCAGTACTGGAGTGGCGGGGCCAATATTGCCCTTCTCATGGTATCATCCAGGGAGCATCACAGCGCCCGGATGACGGTGTGTTGTTCTCATAAATTACACTCTTTTCTGTGTGACAGCGCCTCAGCATTTAAACCAAAGAGAGCATTACGCAAAATGCAATGGAGCCGGGTGGTGTTGGCGCATGCATGCCTGTTGTCTCAGAACATGGGAGGCAGAGGCAGGCATGAGCTCCAGGGCAGTCAGAGCTGTTACACAGAGAAACCCTGTCTTGAAAACCACAAAAAGAAATAAAATAAAATGAAGTAAAATTAAAAAATGCCTCAGGAGGGGTTAAAACACTGGCTGCTCTTCCAAATGTCCTAAGAGGCAAGCAGAACACTCCACACTTAATCCAGAAATCAATCTAAAACAGAAAGAGAGAAAAACAAAATGAAAGGCCCCAGCAGAGAGGGAGGTCTGGTGTGCCTCCTGTGGTCTCATTTTTAAGAGAGCAAAATAGGGCTCAATGGAAATCTGGCGTGTTCCATGGGTAGATGGGGACCTGGAGGATCTAAACTAGAAATGGTTTGTTAACGTGTACATATGTGATTCTTCTAAGACTTATATACACCCTAGCGTGCATGCGAATACACACACATCTTTAAAGATAAATAACAAAACAACCAATTCTCTCTTTGTAACTGCACTCATTGGAGCTTTTCTTGTGTCATCGTGTGTGTGTGTGTGTGTGTGTGTGTGTGTGTGTGTGTGCTTGCGCACGCAAGAACGAGCATGCATGGGTGTTAATAATTAATCCTCAGCTGGTTGATCATTCACAGTCTCTAGCTATGACCACTGCCTCTGACGTGCTGAGATTGGTTTGAGACCCCCTTCTTCCTTCTTTCCTTCCTACCTATCTCACTCCCAGCACCCATTTCTTTCCTCTTCTAGAAATGGACTGCTTCCTGATGTCACCTTAAGTCAGTCACTTCTAGGTCATGCTAGAGGGGACTAGGAAGGACACCAAACCATTTCACATAAATAGTACCCTGAACGATAAGAACAGGCATTGGCTGCTCTGTCTTTTGTTCTTGTTGGTCTCCTGTTCATGTTTCAGCCTGTATGTGAATCCACACATTTCTTTCCCATTTAAATTATATTCCAAAACAATTTACTGCTTGTAGTGGTCTTTTTGTTGCTGTTGTTGTTGTTGTTGTTTGTTTGTTGGTTGGTTGGTTATTTATTTTATATTTTTCTTCTTCTCTTTTTTATTGAAAGGGTGGGTATACTTTCTATATCAGGAAAGAGAGCCTCCTCAATCAATTCTCTCCCCCCCCCCCGCCCGCCACCTTCTCCTGGTGGGTATAGAATCACATTGATTTTCTGGGCTGGTTATAGAGACACTGCTTCATTGCTAATAAAAAGATTCAGTACTGACAGATGACAAATATACATTAGAAGTTAGCTGGCACTACCTAGTCCAGGCTGCCTGACACTGCTGTGATCAAATGAAGGAACTATGAGAATTGGTATCCATTTGTCTGTCTTTATGTCTATTATCTATCTATTTACCTATCTATCTATCTATCTATGTGTGTATGTATGTATCTAACATCTATGTATTTACGTATTAGTTTTGTATGGAGAATACACTAAATAAAGAACTAGTTTAATCTTTTAAAATAGTTGAGTAAAGAATTAAATATTTAGCCAGGCATGGTGGCACACACCTTTAATCCTATCTATCTATCTATCTATCTATCTATCTATCTATCTATCTATCTATGTATCTATCTATTATCAATGTATTTACTTACTTACTTATCTACTTACACAGTGTTTAAATTATTTTGGAGACAGAGTCTTTCTATGTAATCCTGTCTGTCTTGAAATTCGCTGTGTATACTGACCTAGTTTGGATCTAGAACTTTTCTTGGGTTAAAGAAATTGTAGTTTTTTGTTTGCTTGCTTGCTTGCTTGCTTGCTTGTTTGTTTGTTCCCAGACAAGGTTTCTCATGTAGCCTTGCCTTTCCTGGACTTGCAAGTGCAAGTGATTCTCTTGCCTCTGTCTCCCAACTGCTGGGATTAAAGGCAAAGAAAAACAAACCCAAAAACAAAGCTAGGCATGTCATGGTGGTGCAGGCCTTTAATGTCAGCACTCAGGAGGCAGAGGCAGGCATATCGCTGTGACTTTAAGGCCAGCCTGGTCTACAAAGTGAGCCGAGGACTGGATAGCCAACGCTACACAGAGAAACCCTGTCTCTGGGCGGAGGGTGTGGGGGTGGTGGTAGTGGGAGACAGAAACAAAGCAAAACAAAACACCAAAACTTAACTGTCACACCTGCCTGGTGGAGAGGGAGAGCCCTGCCCACCTCCTCCATGTCGGGTGCCAGTACTGGAGTGGCGGGGCCAATATTGCCCTTCTCATGGTATCATCCAGGGAGCATCACAGCGCCCGGATGACGGTGTGTTGTTTTCATAAATTACACTCTTTTCTGTGTGACAGCGCCTCAGCATTTAAACCAAAGAGAGCATTACGCAAAATGCAATGGAGCCGGGTGGTGTTGGCGCATGCATGCCTGTTGTCTCAGAACATGGGAGGCAGAGGCAGGCATGAGCTCCAGGGCAGTCAGAGCTGTTACACAGAGAAACCCTGTCTTGAAAACCACAAAAAGAAATAAAATAAAACGAAGTAAAATTAAAAAATGCCTCAGGAGGGGTTAAAACACTGGCTGCTCTTCCAAATGTCCTAAGAGGCAAGCAGAACACTCCACACTTAATCCAGAAATCAATCTAAAACAGAAAGAGAGAAAAACAAAATGAAAGGCCCCAGCAGAGAGGGAGGTCTGGTGTGCCTCCTGTGGTCTCATTTTTAAGAGAGCAAAATAGGGCTCAATGGAAATCTGGCGTGTTCCATGGGTAGATGGGGACCTGGAGGATCTAAACTAGAAATGGTTTGTTAACGTGTACATATGTGATTCTTCTAAGACTTATATACACCCTAGCGTGCATGTGAATACACACACATCTTTAAAGATAAATAACAAAACAACCAATTCTCTCTTTGTAACTGCACTCATTGGAGCTTTTCTTGTGTCATCGTGTGTGTGTGTGTGTGTGTGTGTGTGTGTGTGTGTGTGTGTGTATGTGTGCGTCGGCACCCCCCACTGGTGTTAAAAATTATTCCACAGCTGAGTGATCATTCACAGTCTCTAGCTATGACCACCGCCTCTGACGTGCTGAGATTGGTTTTTGACCCCATTCTTCCTTCTTTCCTTCCTACCTATCTCACGACCAGGACCCATTTCTTTCCGCTTCAAGAAATGGACTGCTTCCTGATGTCACCTTAAATCAGTCACTTCTAGGTCTTGCTAGAGGGGACTAGGAAGGACCCCAAACCTTTTCACATATATAGTACCCTTAACGATAAGAACAGGCATTGGCTGCTCTGTCTTTTGGTCTCATTGGTCTCCTGTTCATGTTTGAGCCTGTATGTGAATCCACACATTTCTTTCCCCTGTAAATTATATTCCAAAAATAATGACTGCTTGTAGTTTTCTTTTTTGTATGGTTGTTAACATTTGTTTGTTGGTTGGGTATTTTATTTATTTCTGCTTCTTTTTTTATTGTAAGGGTGTGTATAGTTTCTAGATAAGGAGAGAGAGCCTCCTCACACAATTCTCCCTCTCTCTCTCTCTCTCTCTCTCTCTCTCTCTCTCTCTCTCTCTCTGTCTCTCTCCCTCTCCCTCTCCCCCCCTCTTGCTGGGTATATAATCATATTGATTTTTTGGGCTGGTTATAGTGTCACTGCTGCATTGCTAATAAATAGATTCAGTACTCACTGATGACTAATAAGTTTTAGAAGGTAACTGGCTCTACCTAGACCAGGCTGCTTGACTCTGCTGTGATCAAATGAGGTAACTATGAAGATTGGTCTCCATTTGTCTGTCTGTGTGTTTTGTATCTATCTATCTATCTATGTATCTATCTATCTATCTATCTATTTTTCTATCTATGTGTGTATGTATGTAAGTGTCTAACATCTATGTGTTTATGTATTAGTATAGTACAGAGAATTCACTAAATAAAGGAATAGTTTATCCTTTTTAAATAGTTGAGTAAAGAATTAAATATTTAGCCAGGCATGGTGGCACATGCCTTTAATCCTCTCTATCTATCTATCTATCTATCTATCTATCTATCTATCTATCTATCTATCATCGATGTATTTACTTACTTACTTATCTACTTACACAGTGTTTAACCTATTTTGGAGACAGAGTCTCTCTATATATTCCTGTCTGTCTTGAAAATCGCTGTGTATACTGACCTAGTTTGGAACTAGAACTTTTCTTGTGTTAAAGAAATTGTAGTTTTTTCTTGCTTTCTTGCTTGTTTGTTTTTAGACAAGGTTTCCCGAGTAGCCTTCCCTGTCCTGGAATTTCAAGTGCAAGTGATTCTCTCCCCTCTGTCTCCCAACTGCTGGGATTAAAGGCAAAGGAAAACAAAAACAAAAACTAAGCCAGGCATGGCATTGTGGTGCATGACTTTATTTGCAGCACTCAGGAGGCAGGGGCAGGCAGATCGCTGTGACTTTAAGGCCAGCCTGGTCTACAAAGTGAGCCGAGGACTGGATAGCCAACGCTACACAGAGAAACCCTGTCTCTGGGCGGAGGGTGTGGGGGTGGTGGTAGTGGGAGACAGAAACAAAGCAAAACAAAACACCAAAACTTAACTGTCACACCTGCCTGGTGGAGAGGGAGAGCCCTGCCCACCTCCTCCATGTCGGGTGCCAGTACTGGAGTGGCGGGGCCAATATTGCCCTTCTCATGGTATCATCCAGGGAGCATCACAGCGCCCGGATGACGGTGTGTTGTTCTCATAAATTACACTCTTTTCTGTGTGACAGCGCCTCAGCATTTAAACCAAAGAGAGCATTACGCAAAATGCAATGGAGCCGGGTGGTGTTGGCGCATGCATGCCTGTTGTCTCAGAACATGGGAGGCAGAGGCAGGCATGAGCTCCAGGGCAGTCAGAGCTTTTACACAGAGAAACCCTGTCTTGAAAACCACAAAAAGAAATAAAATAAAACGAAGTAAAATTAAAAAATGCCTCAGGAGGGGTTAAAACACTGGCTGCTCTTCCAAATGTCCTAAGAGGCAAGCAGAACACTCCACACTTAATCCAGAAATCAATCTAAAACAGAAAGAGAGAAAAACAAAATGAAAGGCCCCAGCAGAGAGGGAGGTCTGGTGTGCCTCCTGTGGTCTCATTTTTAAGAGAGCAAAATAGGGCTCAATGGAAATCTGGCGTGTTCCATGGGTAGATGGGGACCTGGAGGATCTAAACTAGAAATGGTTTGTTAACGTGTACATATGTGATTCTTCTAAGACTTATATACACCCTAGCGTGCATGCGAATACACACACATCTTTAAAGATAAATAACAAAAAAACCAATTCTCTCTTTGTAACTGCACTCATTGGAGCTTTTGTTGTGTCATCGTGTGTGTGTGTGTGTGTGTGTGTGTGTGTGTGTGTGTGTGTGTGTGTGCTTGCGCACGCAAGAACGAGCATGCATGGGTGTTAATAATTAATCCTCAGCTGGTTGATCATTCACAGTCTCTAGCTATGACCACTGCCCCTGACGTGCTGAGATTGGTTTGAGACCCCCTTCTTCCTTCTTTCCTTCCTACCTATCTCACTCCCAGCACCCATTTCTTTCCTCTTCTAGAAATGGACTGCTTCCTGATGTCACCTTAAGTCAGTCACTTCTAGGTCATGCAAGAGGGGACTAGGAAGGACACCAAACCATTTCACATAAATAGTACCCTGAACGATAAGAACAGGCATTGGCTGCTCTGTCTTTTGTTCTTGTTGGTCTCCTGTTCATGTTTCAGCCTGTATGTGAATCCACACATTTCTTTCCCATTTAAATTATATTCCAAAACAATTTACTGCTTGTAGTGGTCTTTTTGTTGCTGTTGTTGTTGTTGTTTGTTTGTTGGTTGGTTGGTTATTTATTTTATATTTTTCTTCTTCTCTTTTTTATTGAAAGGGTGGGTATACTTTCTATATCAGGAAAGAGAGCCTCCTCAAACAATTCTCTCCCCCCCCCCGCCCGCCACCTTCTCCTGGTGGGTATAGAATCACATTGATTTTCTGGGCTGGTTATAGAGACACTGCTGCATTGCTAATAAAAAGATTCAGTACTGACAGATGACAAATATACATTAGAAGTTAGCTGGCACTACCTAGTCCAGGCTGCCTGACACTGCTGTGATCAAATGAAGGAACTATGAGAATTGGTATCCATTTGTCTGTCTTTATGTCTATTATCTATCTATTTACCTATCTATCTATCTATCTATGTGTGTATGTATGTATCTAACATCTATGTATTTACGTATTAGTTTTGTATGGAGAATACACTAAATAAAGAACTAGTTTAATCTTTTAAAATAGTTGAGTAAAGAATTAAATATTTAGCCAGGCATGGTGGCACACACCTTTAATCCTATCTATCTATCTATCTATCTATCTATCTATGTATCTATCTATTATCGATGTATTTACTTACTTACTTATCTACTTACACAGTGTTTAAATTATTTTGGAGACAGAGTCTTTCTATGTAATCCTGTCTGTCTTGAAATTCGCTGTGTATACTGACCTAGTTTGGATCTAGAACTTTTCTTGGGTTAAAGAAATTGTAGTTTTTTGTTTGCTTGCTTGCTTGCTTGCTTGCTTGTTTGTTTGTTCCCAGACAAGGTTTCTCATGTAGCCTTGCCTTTCCTGGACTTGCAAGTGCAAGTGATTCTCTTGCCTCTGTCTCCCAACTGCTGGGATTAAAGGCAAAGAAAAACAAACCCAAAAACAAAGCTAGGCATGTCATGGTGGTGCAGGCCTTTAATGTCAGCACTCAGGAGGCAGAGGCAGGCATATCGCTGTGACTTTAAGGCCAGCCTGGTCTACAAAGTGAGCCGAGGACTGGATAGCCAACGCTACACAGAGAAACCCTGTCTCTGGGCGGAGGGTGTGGGGGTGGTGGTAGTGGGAGACAGAAACAAAGCAAAACAAAACACCAAAACTTAACTGTCACACCTGCCTGGTGGAGAGGGAGAGCCCTGCCCACCTCCTCCATGTCGGGTGCCAGTACTGGAGTGGCGGGGCCAATATTGCCCTTCTCATGGTATCATCCAGGGAGCATCACAGCGCCCGGATGACGGTGTGTTGTTCTCATAAATTACACTCTTTTCTGTGTGACAGCGCCTCAGCATTTAAACCAAAGAGAGCATTACGCAAAATGCAATGGAGCCGGGTGGTGTTGGCGCATGCATGCCTGTTGTCTCAGAACATGGGAGGCAGAGGCAGGCATGAGCTCCAGGGCAGTCAGAGCTGTTACACAGAGAAACCCTGTCTTGAAAACCACAAAAAGAAATAAAATAAAACGAAGTAAAATTAAAAAATGCCTCAGGAGGGGTTAAAACACTGGCTGCTCTTCCAAATGTCCTAAGAGGCAAGCAGAACACTCCACACTTAATCCAGAAATCAATCTAAAACAGAAAGAGAGAAAAACAAAATGAAAGGCCCCAGCAGAGAGGGAGGTCTGGTGTGCCTCCTGTGGTCTCATTTTTAAGAGAGCAAAATAGGGCTCAATGGAAATCTGGCGTGTTCCATGGGTAGATGGGGACCTGGAGGATCTAAACTAGAAATGGTTTGTTAACGTGTACATATGTGATTCTTCTAAGACTTATATACACCCTAGCGTGCATGCGAATACACACACATCTTTAAAGATAAATAACAAAAAAACCAATTCTCTCATTGTAACTGCACTCATTGGAGCTTTTCTTGTGTCATCGTGTGTGTGTGTGTGTGTGTGTGTGTGTGTGTGTGTGTGTGTGTGTGCTTGCGCACGCAAGAACGAGCATGCATGGGTGTTAATAATTAATCCTCAGCTGGTTGATCATTCACAGTCTCTAGCTATGACCACTGCCCCTGACGTGCTGAGATTGGTTTGAGACCCCCTTCTTCCTTCTTTCCTTCCTACCTATCTCACTCCCAGCACCCATTTCTTTCCTCTTCTAGAAATGGACTGCTTCCTGATGTCACCTTAAGTCAGTCACTTCTAGGTCATGCTAGAGGGGACTAGGAAGGACACCAAACCATTTCACATAAATAGTACCCTGAACGATAAGAACAGGCATTGGCTGCTCTGTCTTTTGTTCTTGTTGGTCTCCTGTTCATGTTTCAGCCTGTATGTGAATCCACACATTTCTTTCCCATTTAAATTATATTCCAAAACAATTTACTGCTTGTAGTGGTCTTTTTGTTGCTGTTGTTGTTGTTGTTTGTTTGTTGGTTGGTTGGTTATTTATTTTATATTTTTCTTCTTCTCTTTTTTATTGAAAGGGTGGGTATACTTTCTATATCAGGAAAGAGAGCCTCCTCAAACAATTCTCTCCCCCCCCCCCACCCGCCACCTTCTCCTGGTGGGTATAGAATCACATTGATTTTCTGGGCTGGTTATAGAGACACTGCTGCATTGCTAATAAAAAGATTCAGTACTGACAGATGACAAATATACATTAGAAGTTAGCTGGCACTACCTAGTCCAGGCTGCCTGACACTGCTGTGATCAAATGAAGGAACTATGAGAATTGGTATCCATTTGTCTGTCTTTATGTCTATTATCTATCTATTTACCTATCTATCTATCTATCTATGTGTGTATGTATGTATCTAACATCTATGTATTTACGTATTAGTTTTGTATGGAGAATACACTAAATAAAGAACTAGTTTAATCTTTTAAAATAGTTGAGTAAAGAATTAAATATTTAGCCAGGCATGGTGGCACACACCTTTAATCCTATCTATCTATCTATCTATCTATCTATCTATCTATCTATCTATGTATCTATCTATTATCGATGTATTTACTTACTTACTTATCTACTTACACAGTGTTTAAATTATTTTGGAGACAGAGTCTTTCTATGTAATCCTGTCTGTCTTGAAATTCGCTGTGTATACTGACCTAGTTTGGATCTAGAACTTTTCTTGGGTTAAAGAAATTGTAGTTTTTTGTTTGCTTGCTTGCTTGCTTGCTTGCTTGTTTGTTTGTTCCCAGACAAGGTTTCTCATGTAGCCTTGCCTTTCCTGGACTTGCAAGTGCAAGTGATTCTCTTGCCTCTGTCTCCCAACTGCTGGGATTAAAGGCAAAGAAAAACAAACCCAAAAACAAAGCTAGGCATGTCATGGTGGTGCAGGCCTTTAATGTCAGCACTCAGGAGGCAGAGGCAGGCATATCGCTGTGACTTTAAGGCCAGCCTGGTCTACAAAGTGAGCCGAGGACTGGATAGCCAACGCTACACAGAGAAACCCTGTCTCTGGGCAGAGGGTGTGGGGGTGGTGGTAGTGGGAGACAGAAACAAAGCAAAACAAAACACCAAAACTTAACTGTCACACCTGCCTGGTGGAGAGGGAGAGCCCTGCCCACCTCCTCCATGTCGGGTGCCAGTACTGGAGTGGCGGGGCCAATATTGCCCTTCTCATGGTATCATCCAGGGAGCATCACAGCGCCCGGATGACGGTGTGTTGTTCTCATAAATTACACTCTTTTCTGTGTGACAGCGCCTCAGCATTTAAACCAAAGAGAGCATTACGCAAAATGCAATGGAGCCGGGTGGTGTTGGCGCATGCATGCCTGTTGTCTCAGAACATGGGAGGCAGAGGCAGGCATGAGCTCCAGGGCAGTCAGAGCTGTTACACAGAGAAACCCTGTCTTGAAAACCACAAAAAGAAATAAAATAAAACGAAGTAAAATTAAAAAATGCCTCAGGAGGGGTTAAAACACTGGCTGCTCTTCCAAATGTCCTAAGAGGCAAGCAGAACACTCCACACTTAATCCAGAAATCAATCTAAAACAGAAAGAGAGAAAAACAAAATGAAAGGCCCCAGCAGAGAGGGAGGTCTGGTGTGCCTCCTGTGGTCTCATTTTTAAGAGAGCAAAATAGGGCTCAATGGAAATCTGGCGTGTTCCATGGGTAGATGGGGACCTGGAGGATCTAAACTAGAAATGGTTTGTTAACGTGTACATATGTGATTCTTCTAAGACTTATATACACCCTAGCGTGCATGCGAATACACACACATCTTTAAAGATAAATAACAAAACAACCAATTCTCTCTTTGTAACTGCACTCATTGGAGCTTTTCTTGTGTCATCGTGTGTGTGTGTGTGTGTGTGTGTGTGTGTGTGTGTGTGTGTGTGTGTGTGCTTGCGCACGCAAGAACGAGCATGCATGGGTGTTAATAATTAATCCTCAGCTGGTTGATCATTCACAGTCTCTAGCTATGACCACTGCCTCTGACGTGCTGAGATTGGTTTTAGACCCCCTTCTTCCTTCTTTCCTTCCTACCTATCTCACTCCCAGCACCCATTTCTTTCCTCTTCTAGAAATGGACTGCTTCCTGATGTCACCTTAAGTCAGTCACTTCTAGGTCATGCTAGAGGGGACTAGGAAGGACACCAAACCATTTCACATAAATAGTACCCTGAACGATAAGAACAGGCATTGGCTGCTCTGTCTTTTGTTCTTGTTGGTCTCCTGTTCATGTTTCAGCCTGTATGTGAATCCACACATTTCTTTCCCATTTAAATTATATTCCAAAACAATTTACTGCTTGTAGTGGTCTTTTTGTTGCTGTTGTTGTTGTTGTTTGTTTGTTGGTTGGTTGGTTATTTATTTTATATTTTTCTTCTTCTCTTTTTTAATGAAAGGGTGGGTATACTTTCTATATCAGGAAAGAGAGCCTCCTCAAACAATTCTCTCCCCCCCCCCCGCCCGCCACCTTCTCCTGGTGGGTATAGAATCACATTGATTTTCTGGGCTGGTTATAGAGACACTGCTGCATTGCTAATAAAAAGATTCAGTACTGACAGATGACAAATATACATTAGAAGTTAGCTGGCACTACCTAGTCCAGGCTGCCTGACACTGCTGTGATCAAATGAAGGAACTATGAGAATTGGTATCCATTTGTCTGTCTTTATGTCTATTATCTATCTATTTACCTATCTATCTATCTATCTATGTGTGTATGTATGTATCTAACATCTATGTATTTACGTATTAGTTTTGTTTGGAGAATACACTAAACAAAGAACTAGTTTAATCTTTTAAAATAGTTGAGTAAAGAATTAAATATTTAGCCAGGCATGGTGGCACACACCTTTAATCCTATCTATCTATCTATCTATCTATCTATCTATCTATCTATCTATCTATTATCGATGTATTTACTTACTTACTTATCTACTTACACAGTGTTTAAATTATTTTGGAGACAGAGTCTTTCTATGTAATCCTGTCTGTCTTGAAATTCGCTGTGTATACTGACCTAGTTTGGATCTAGAACTTTTCTTGGGTTGAAGAAATTGTAGTTTTTTGTTTGCTTGCTTGATTGCTTGCTTGCTTGTTTGTTTGTTCCCAGACAAGGTTTCTCATGTAGCCTTGCCTTTCCTGGACTTGCAAGTGCAAGTGATTCTCTTGCCTCTGTCTCCCAACTGCTGGGATTAAAGGCAAAGAAAAACAAACCCAAAAACAAAGCTAGGCATGTCATGGTGGTGCAGGCCTTTAATGTCAGCACTCAGGAGGCAGAGGCAGGCATATCGCTGTGACTTTAAGGCCAGCCTGGTCTACAAAGTGAGCCGAGGCCTGGATAGCCAACGCTACACAGAGAAACCCTGTCTCTGGGCGGAGGGTGTGGGGGTGGTGGTAGTGGGAGACAGAAACAAAGCAAAACAAAACACCAAAACTTAACTGTCACACCTGCCTGGTGGAGAGGGAGAGCCCTGCCCACCTCCTCCATGTCGGGTGCCAGTACTGGAGTGGCGGGGCCAATATTGCCCTTCTCATGGTATCATCCAGGGAGCATCACAGCGCCCGGATGACGGTGTGTTGTTCTCATAAATTACACTCTTTTCTGTGTGACAGCGCCTCAGCATTTAAACCAAAGAGAGCATTACGCAAAATGCAATGGAGCCGGGTGGTGTTGGCGCATGCATGCCTGTTGTCTCAGAACATGGGAGGCAGAGGCAGGCATGAGCTCCAGGGCAGTCAGAGCTGTTACACAGAGAAACCCTGTCTTGAAAACCACAAAAAGAAATAAAATAAAACGAAGTAAAATTAAAAAATGCCTCAGGAGGGGTTAAAACACTGGCTGCTCTTCCAAATGTCCTAAGAGGCAAGCAGAACACTCCACACTTAATCCAGAAATCAATCTAAAACAGAAAGAGAGAAAAACAAAATGAAAGGCCCCAGTAGAGAGGGAGGTCTGGTGTGCCTCCTGTGGTCTCATTTTTAAGAGAGCAAAATAGGGCTCAATGGAAATCTGGCGTGTTCCATGGGTAGATGGGGACCTGGAGGATCTAAACTAGAAATGGTTTGTTAACGTGTACATATGTGATTCTTCTAAGACTTATATACACCCTAGCGTGCATGCGAATACACACACATCTTTAAAGATAAATAACAAAACAACCAATTCTCTCTTTGTAACTGCACTCATTGGAGCTTTTCTTGTGTCATCGTGTGTGTGTGTGTGTGTGTGTGTGTGTGTGTGTGTGTGTGTGTGTGTGTGCTTGCGCACGCAAGAACGAGCATGCATGGGTGTTAATAATTAATCCTCAGCTGGTTGATCATTCACAGTCTCTAGCTATGACCACTGCCTCTGACGTGCTGAGATTGGTTTGAGACCCCCTTCTTCCTTCTTTCCTTCCTACCTATCTCACTCCCAGCACCCATTTCTTTCCTCTTCTAGAAATGGACTGCTTCCTGATGTCACCTTAAGTCAGTCACTTCTAGGTCATGCTAGAGGGGACTAGGAAGGACACCAAACCATTTCACATAAATAGTACCCTGAACGATAAGAACAGGCATTGGCTGCTCTGTCTTTTGTTCTTGTTGGTCTCCTGTTCATGTTTCAGCCTGTATGTGAATCCACACATTTCTTTCCCATTTAAATTATATTCCAAAACAATTTACTGCTTGTAGTGGTCTTTTTGTTGCTGTTGTTGTTGTTGTTTGTTTGTTGGTTGGTTGGTTATTTATTTTATATTTTTCTTCTTCTCTTTTTTATTGAAAGGGTGGGTATACTTTCTATATCAGGAAAGAGAGCCTCCTCAAACAATTCTCTCCCCCCTCCCCCCCCGCCCGCCACCTTCTCCTGGTGGGTATAGAATCACATTGATTTTCTGGGCTGGTTATAGAGACACTGCTGCATTGCTAATAAAAAGATTCAGTACTGACAGATGACAAATATACATTAGAAGTTAGCTGGCACTACCTAGTCCAGGCTGCCTGACACTGCTGTGATCAAATGAAGGAACTATGAGAATTGGTATCCATTTGTCTGTCTTTATGTCTATTATCTATCTATTTACCTATCTATCTATCTATCTATGTGTGTATGTATGTATCTAACATCTATGTATTTACGTATTAGTTTTGTATGGAGAATACACTAAATAAAGAACTAGTTTAATCTTTTAAAATAGTTGAGTAAAGAATTAAATATTTAGCCAGGCATGGTGGCACACACCTTTAATCCTATCTATCTATCTATCTATCTATCTATCTATCTATCTATCTATTATCGATGTATTTACTTACTTACTTATCTACTTACACAGTGTTTAAATTATTTTGGAGACAGAGTCTTTCTATGTAATCCTGTCTGTCTTGAAATTCGCTGTGTATACTGACCTAGTTTGGATCTAGAACTTTTCTTGGGTTGAAGAAATTGTAGTTTTTTGTTTGCTTGCTTGCTTGCTTGCTTGCTTGTTTGTTTGTTCCCAGACAAGGTTTCTCATGTAGCCTTGCCTTTCCTGGACTTGCAAGTGCAAGTGATTCTCTTGCCTCTGTCTCCCAACTGCTGGGATTAAAGGCAAAGAAAAACAAACCCAAAAACAAAGCTAGGCATGTCATGGTGGTGCAGGCCTTTAATCTCAGCACTCAGGAGGCAGAGGCAGGCATATCGCTGTGACTTTAAGGCCAGCCTGGTCTACAAAGTGAGCCGAGGACTGGATAGCCAACGCTACACAGAGAAACCCTGTCTCTGGGTGGAGGGTGTGGGGGTGGTGGTAGTGGGAGACAGAAACAAAGCAAAACAAAACACCAAAACTTAACTGTCACACCTGCCTGGTGGAGAGGGAGAGCCCTGCCCACCTCCTCCATGTCGGGTGCCAGTACTGGAGTGGCGGGGCCAATATTGCCCTTCTCATGGTATCATCCAGGGAGCATCACAGCGCCCGGATGACGGTGTGTTGTTCTCATAAATTACACTCTTTTCTGTGTGACAGCGCCTCAGCATTTAAACCAAAGAGAGCATTACGCAAAATGCAATGGAGCCGGGTGGTGTTGGCGCATGCATGCCTGTTGTCTCAGAACATGGGAGGCAGAGGCAGGCATGAGCTCCAGGGCAGTCAGAGCTGTTACACAGAGAAACCCTGTCTTGAAAACCACAAAAAGAAATAAAATAAAACGAAGTAAAATTAAAAAATGCCTCAGGAGGGGTTAAAACACTGGCTGCTCTTCCAAATGTCCTAAGAGGCAAGCAGAACACTCCACACTTAATCCAGAAATCAATCTAAAACAGAAAGAGAGAAAAACAAAATGAAAGGCCCCAGCAGAGAGGGAGGTCTGGTGTGCCTCCTGTGGTCTCATTTTTAAGAGAGCAAAATAGGGCTCAATGGAAATCTGGCGTGTTCCATGGGTAGATGGGGACCTGGAGGATCTAAACTAGAAAGGGTTTGTTAACGTGTACATATGTGATTCTTCTAAGACTTATATACACCCTAGCGTGCATGCGAATACACACACATCTTTAAAGATAAATAACAAAACAACCAATTCTCTCTTTGTAACTGCACTCATTGGAGCTTTTCTTGTGTCATCGTGTGTGTGTGTGTGTGTGTGTGTGTGTGTGTGTGTGTGTGTGTGTGTGTGTGCTTGCGCACGCAAGAACGAGCATGCATGGGTGTTAATAATTAATCCTCAGCTGGTTGATCATTCACAGTCTCTAGCTATGACCACTGCCTCTGACGTGCTGAGATTGGTTTGAGACCCCCTTCTTCCTTCTTTCCTTCCTACCTATCTCACTCCCAGCACCCATTTCTTTCCTCTTCTAGAAATGGACTGCTTCCTGATGTCACCTTAAGTCAGTCACTTCTAGGTCATGCTAGAGGGGACTAGGAAGGACACCAAACCATTTCACATAAATAGTACCCTGAACGATAAGAACAGGCATTGGCTGCTCTGTCTTTTGTTCTTGTTGGTCTCCTGTTCATGTTTCAGCCTGTATGTGAATCCACACATTTCTTTCCCATTTAAATTATATTCCAAAACAATTTACTGCTTGTAGTGGTCTTTTTGTTGCTGTTGTTGTTGTTGTTTGTTTGTTGGTTGGTTGGTTATTTATTTTATATTTTTCTTCTTCTCTTTTTTATTGAAAGGGTCGGTATACTTTCTATATCAGGAAAGAGAGCCTCCTCAAACAATTCTCTCCCCCCCCCCCCGCCCGCCACCTTCTCCTGGTGGGTATAGAATCACATTGATTTTTCTGGGCTGGTTATAGAGACACTGCTGCATTGCTAATAAAAAGATTCAGTACTGACAGATGACAAATATACATTAGAAGTTAGCTGGCACTACCTAGTCCAGGCTGCCTGACACTGCTGTGATCAAATGAAGGAACTATGAGAATTGGTATCCATTTGTCTGTCTTTATGTCTATTATCTATCTATTTACCTATCTATCTATCTATCTATGTGTGTATGTATGTATCTAACATCTATGTATTTACGTATTAGTTTTGTATGGAGAATACACTAAATAAAGAACTAGTTTAATCTTTTAAAATAGTTGAGTAAAGAATTAAATATTTAGCCAGGCATGGTGGCACACACCTTTAATCCTATCTATCTATCTATCTATCTATCTATCTATCTATGTATGTATCTATCTATTATCGATGTATTTACTTACTTACTTATCTACTTACACAGTGTTTAAATTATTTTGGAGACATAGTCTTTCTATGTAATCCTGTCTGTCTTGAAATTCGCTGTGTATACTGACCTAGTTTGGATCTAGAACTTTTCTTGGGTTAAAGAAATTGTAGTTTTTTGTTTGCTTGCTTGCTTGCTTGCTTGCTTGTTTGTTTGTTCCCAGACAAGGTTTCTCATGTAGCCTTGCCTTTCCTGGACTTGCAAGTGCAAGTGATTCTCTTGCCTCTGTCTCCCAACTGCTGGGATTAAAGGCAAAGAAAAACAAACCCAAAAACAAAGCTAGGCATGTCATGGTGGTGCAGGCCTTTAATCTCAGCACTCAGGAGGCAGAGGCAGGCATATCGCTGTGACTTTAAGGCCAGCCTGGTCTACAAAGTGAGCCGAGGACTGGATAGCCAACGCTACACAGAGAAACCCTGTCTCTGGGCGGAGGGTGTGGGGGTGGTGGTAGTGGGAGACAGAAACAAAGCAAAACAAAACACCAAAACTTAACTGTCACACCTGCCTGGTGGAGAGGGAGAGCCCTGCCCACCTCCTCCATGTCGGGTGCCAGTACTGGAGTGGCGGGGCCAATATTGCCCTTCTCATGGTATCATCCAGGGAGCATCACAGCGCCCGGATGACGGTATGTTGTTCTCATAAATTACACTCTTTTCTGTGTGACAGCGCCTCAGCATTTAAACCAAAGAGAGCATTACGCAAAATGCAATGGAGCCGGGTGGTGTTGGCGCATGCATGCCTGTTGTCTCAGAACATGGGAGGCAGAGGCAGGCATGAGCTCCAGGGCAGTCAGAGCTGTTACACAGAGAAACCCTGTCTTGAAAACCACAAAAAGAAATAAAATAAAACGAAGTAAAATTAAAAAATGCCTCAGGAGGGGTTAAAACACTGGCTGCTCTTCCAAATGTCCTAAGAGGCAAGCAGAACACTCCACACTTAATCCAGAAATCAATCTAAAACAGAAAGAGAGAAAAACAAAATGAAAGGCCCCAGCAGAGAGGGAGGTCTGGTGTGCCTCCTGTGGTCTCATTTTTAAGAGAGCAAAATAGGGCTCAATGGAAATCTGGCGTGTTCCATGGGTAGATGGGGACCTGGAGGATCTAAACTAGAAATGGTTTGTTAACGTGTACATATGTGATTCTTCTAAGACTTATATACACCCTAGCGTGCATGTGAATACACACACATCTTTAAAGATAAATAACAAAACAACCAATTCTCTCTTTGTAACTGCACTCATTGGAGCTTTTCTTGTGTCATCGTGTGTGTGTGTGTGTGTGTGTGTGTGTGTGTGTGTGTGTGTGTGTATGTGTGCGTCGGCACCCCCCACGGGTGTTAAAAATTAATCCACAGCTGAGTGATCATTCACAGTCTCTAGCTATGACCACCGCCTCTGACGTGCTGAGATTGGTTTTTGACCCCATTCTTCCTTCTTTCCTTCCTACCTATCTCACTCCCAGGACCCATTTCTTTCCGCTTCAAGAAATGGACTGCTTCCTGATGTCACCTTAAGTCAGTCACTTCTAGGTCTTGCTAGAGGGGACTAGGAAGGACCCCAAACCATTTCACATATATAGTACCCTTAACGATAAGAACAGGCATTGGCTGCTCTGTCTTTTGGTCTCATTGGTCTCCTGTTCATGTTTGAGCCTGTATGTGAATCCACACATTTCTTTCCCCTGTAAATTATATTCCAAAAATTATGACTGCTTGTAGTTTTCTTTTTTGTATGGTTGTTAATATTTGTTTGTTGGTTGGTTATTTTATTTATTTCTGCTTCTTTTTTTATTGTAAGGGTGTGTATAGTTTCTAGATAAGGAGAGAGAGCCTCCTCACACAATTCTCCCTCTCTCTCTCTCTCTCTCTCTCTCTCTCTCTCTCTCTCTCTCTCTCTCTCCCTCTCCCTCTCCCCCCCCCTCTTGCTGGGTATATAATCATATTGATTTTTTGGGCTGGTTATAGTGTCACTGCTGCATTGCTAATAAATAGATTCAGTACTGACTGATGACTAATAAGTTTTAGAAGGTAGCTGGCTCTACCTAGACCAGGCTGCTTGACTCTGCTGTGATCAAATGAGGTAACTATGAAGATTGGTCTCCATTTGTCTGTCTGTGTGTTTTGTATCTATCTATCTATCTATGTATCTATCTATTTTTCTATCTATGTGTGTATGTATGTAAGTGTCTAACATCTATGTGTTTATGTATTAGTATAGTACAGAGAATTCACTAAATAAAGGAATAGTTTATCCTTTTTAAATAGTTGAGTAAAGAATTAAATATTTAGCCAGGCATGGTGGCACATGCCTTTAATCCTATCTATCTATCTATCTATCTATCTATCTATCTATCTATCTATCATCGATGTATTTACTTACTTACTTATCTACTTACACAGTGTTTAAACTATTTTGGAGACAGAGTCTCTCTATGTATTCCTGTCTGTCTTGAAAATCGCTGTGTATACTGACCTAGTTTGGAACTAGAACTTTTCTTGTGTTAAAGAAATTGTAGTTTTTTCTTGCTTGCTTGCTTGTTTGTTTCCAGACAAGGTTTCCCGTGTAGCCTTCCCTGTCCTGGACTTTCAAGTGCAAGTGATTCTCTCCCCTCTGTCTCCCAACTGCTGGGATTAAAGGCAAAGGAAAACAAAAACAAAAACTAAGCCAGGCATGGCATTGTGGTGCATGACTTTAATTGCAGCACTCAGGAGGCAGAGGCAGGCAGATCGCTGTGAGTATAAGGCCAGCCTGGTCTACAAAGGGAGCCCAGGACTGGATAGCCAACGCTACACGGAGAATCCCTGTCTCTGGGTGGATGGTGTGGGGAATGTGGTAGTGGGAGACAGAAACAAAACCAAACACAAAAACTTGGCTGTCACACCCGCCAGGTGGAGAGGGAGAGCACCGCCCACCTCCTCCATGTCGGGTGCCAGTACTGGAGTTGCGGGGCCAATATTGCCCTTCTCATGGTATCATCCAGGGAGCATCACAGCGCCCGGATGACGGTGTGTTGTTCTCATAAATTACACTCTTTTCTGTGTGACAGCGCCTCAGCATTTAAACCAAAGAGAGCATTATGCAAAATGAAATGGAGCTGCCCGGTGGTGGCACATGCATTCGTGTTGTCTCAGAACTTGGGAGGCAGAGGCAGGCATGAGCTCCAGGGCAGTCAGAGCTGTTACACTGAGAAACCCTGTCTCGAAAAACCACAAAAAGAAATAAAATGAATCGAAATAAAAATAAAAAATGCCTCAGGAGTGGTTAAAAGCACTGGCTGCTCTTCCAAACGTCAGAACTGAGGCCATGAATAAGAGGGATGGCCGGGGATATTCATATTGCACTGTTAGAGTTGAAATTCTTGGACTGGCGCAAGAAGGACCAGAGCGAAAGCATTTGCCAAGAATGTTTTCATTAATCAAGAACGAAAGTCAGAGGTTCGAAGACGATCAGATACCTTCGTAATTCCGACCATAAATTATGCCGACTGGCGATGTGGCGGCGGTCTTCCCATGACCTGGCAGGCAGCTTACAGGAAACCAAAGTCTTTGGGTTCCGGAAGGAGTATGGTTGCAAAGCTGAAACTTAAAGGAATTGATGGAAGGGCACCACCAGGAGTGGAGCCTGCGTTTAATTTGACTCAACACAGGAAACCTCATCCGGCCCGGACACGGACAGGATTGACAGATTGATATCTCTTTCTCGATTCTGTGGGTGGTGGTGCATGGCCGTTCTTAGTTGGTGGAGCGATTTGTCCGGTTAATTCCGATAACGAACGAGACTCTGGCATGCTAACTAGTTACGCGACCCCCGAGCGGTCGGCGTCCCCCAACTTCTTAGAGGGACAAGTGGCATTCAGCCACCCAAGATTGAGCAATGACAGGTCTGTGATGCCCTTAGATGTCCGGGGCTGCACGCAAGCTACACTGACTGGCTCAGCGTGTGCCTATACTACGCCTGCAGGCGCGGGTAACCCGTTGAACCCCATTCCTGATGGTGATCGGGGATTGCAATTATTCCCCATGAACGAGGAATTCCCAGTAAGTGCGGGTCATAAGCTTGCGTTGATTAAGTCCCTGCCCTTTGTACACACCGCCTGTCGCTACTACCGATTGGATGATTTAGTGAGGCCCTTGGATCGGCCCCGCCAGGGTCGGCTTATGGCCCTGGCGTAGCCCTGAGAAGACGGTCGAACTTGACTACCTAGAGGAAGTAAAAGTCATAACAAGGTTTCTGTAGGTGAACCTCGGGAAGGATCATTAACGAGAGGCACAGTTCGGCAGGCCGTGTCTGTCAGTCTGTCTGTCTTTGTCACTCCTTGCCATTAGGCAAGTGTCCCAGGTCGCATCACCTGCTGCCGTGTGTGCGGTTGGTCGGTAGGTCCTCTGGGTTTTGAAAGAAGGAGGGAAGAGGAAAGAGGATGGTGAGGAGGCGGGTTGCATTGCCATCTGTTGTGGGGCGGCAGCCCTTGCTGTTCCCGTCCCTCTTGCTCCTCTCCTGTCTCTTTGCTCTTTCTGCTTCTTCCCCGGGGTGACCGACCCTGCCTGCTCTCTTCCTGCCGCCACCCGCGGGCTGCCCCTCTTTTTCGTCCCGCTTGTCTCCACCCATGGCGGTGGTGCGAGTCAATGTCATGGTTGTGGTGGGGGGCGCTGTCACGTCTCATCTCGGCCGCCTATGCCTCGACTCTGGCTTTACTGCGCCCAGAGCGTGTCAAGTGTGATTGGCAATGGCCGCGATGGGTCCAGGATCTGTCCCCTCCCGGACTCTCTGACCTGGCGTGTCCTCCCCAATCATTTCCGGGTACCTGGCTGTCGCGTTCAGGCACGCAGGTTTAAAGACCCCTAGGGAGGTCACCACTCTGCCCCCGAGATGGGGGGGTCTGCGGGGCCTTTAGGGAGTGGCCTGTGGGTGTGAGGTCCTTCTCTCCCTCCTGTGGCTCTCTCAGACTCTTACCCTCTTTCCCCCTTCTGTGGGATTATGACTGAATGCCTCTAAGTTAGAATCCCGCCCAGGCAGAACGATACCGCATCGCTGAAGGAGCCTCGGTTGGCCCCAGATAGCCAGGTCCCCTTCCGTCCCAGCCGGCGGTCCATCATCGTCACCTTTGCGCGTGTGCCCTCTCAAGGGGTTGTCGCTGCCGGCCGGCCGGTGGGCTTCCCCGCCTTGTGTCGGTACCGGGGTCTGGTGTGGAGAGCCATTGGTCCCGGGAAAGGGGGCGCAGCCAGAAAGGGGGCCACCCTCTTGCCTGTCACGTCAGCGCAAGTTCCTGTGGAACCTGGCGCTAAACCAATCATAGACGACCTGCTTCTGGGTTGGGGTTTCTATGTTGCAGAGCAGCTTCCTCGCTGTTATCTATTGAAAGTCATCTCTCTACACAATGGTTTGTCTTGTCAGCCCGTCTGCCGCTCTCTCACTCTCCCTGTCTCCGGAACGACGGGTTCCCGTTTTTCCCATTGGCATCTCCAGGAGAAAGCGCCCCCTGCCTGCTTCGCCGCAGTCGCCTTTTCCCGCCCGCCCCCGCTCCGACCCTGGCCAAACTGGGGTGTGAGGCAAAGGCGGTGACAGCGGTGTGACCACTGGGGGGGCGGGGTAGACTTTATCCGTTTTGCCTCGCTTGCGCCCCGACCCACCTGGAGGTTGGGGATCACCCCGCCCTTCTCCCCAGAGACCGGATAGACCAGTAGTCCCACGCGGGGAGTCGCCCGCTCTCATTTGGGACACCTTAGGTCAACCAGATGTCCCTTCTGGACTCTTTTTTTTTAAATAATATTATATATATATATATATCTGTATACAGAACTGATGCGAGTCCTATAACCATGGAGGTCGACCAGTTGTCCCTTTCAAGGGATGCGTGTCCTAACCTAAAACTATGGAAGTCGACCAGTTTTCCCTTCTGCCTAACCACGGAAGTTTGATGAAGTTTGGTTTGTTTGTTTGTTTTCCCATGCCACTGTGGGGAGGGGGACGGGCGGGCCATTTATTTATTTATTTATTTATTTACTTACTTACTTGTTTATTTATTTACTTGTTTATTTGTGTGTTTTTTATTCATTCATTTGCCTAACTTTCTATCCATTTATTTATTTATCTGTCTATTTGTTTATCTATTTATCAAGCTATCTATTTGTTTATCTATCTATCTATCTGTCTATCTATCTATCTATCTATCTATCCTATGCTTGTCTATCTGCAGATATATATACGGGCAGGCCAGAAGAGTGTACCAGATATCTTTCTCCTCCTCCTCCTCCACCTCCTCCTCCTCCTCCTCCTGGAGCCATTTATTAATAAATATTTGATTAATTACTCAGTCTGTCAAGATCGACCTTTCTTTCTTTCTTTCTTTCTTTCTTTCTATTTATCTGTCTATCTATCTATCTGCACCTGGTTGACAGAAGAGGGCACCAAAATCTTTATCTACCTCCTCCAGGAGCTATTTTATTTATTTACTTATTCATTCATTCATTCACTCATTCATTCATTTCTCTATGTTTATCTGCAGGCCAGAAGAAGACACCAGATCACCTTGAAGAGAGGTCCAGTGTTTGCTCCAGAAATAGCAGACTACCATAGTATTCTGTTTTGTTCCAGGTTTGATCGCAGATGTGCGCTCCCCCCCCCTTTCTGTGTGTGTGTGTGTAGTCGGGGAGGTGATGTCATTTGCTGGAGGTGGGGAAGAGAAACAGGGAGGAGACATTGGGGAGCATTGTGTTACCTAAAACATTGTGTGTTAGATGCAGGTCTCTCCCCGTCTCCCAACTCTCTCTCTCTCTCTCTCTCTCTCTCTCTCTCTCTCTCTCTCTCTCTCTCTCCCCTTCCTGTCCGCATTTGTGGAATGGACACTTGCTTTATGGGTCCCAACTTGACAGCTGTTTTCTCTGCTTGCTTTCTTACCTCCATGTAGGAGGGAGAGGCCAGAAGGAAGATTCTTCTTGGAGAAAATAGCCAGCCCATCTGGACCGACATATGAAACTTCATCCTCACAGCATAAGAAGACAACCCTCCCCTCCTGACCCATAGCTGGTACTCTCCCTACCTCCCAGCCCTCTTTCACTAACCCTGACTCAATAAAATAATGTGAATAAATGGATAAAGAATTAGTTTCCAGGTATTTATTTGTTTCTCAGCTTGTCTGGCTGTGCGTGCATCTGTGGACTACTGGTACTCACGAGGCGTGTGTCAGAACACCCGGTACTCTTAACTGCTGAGACATGATTCTCCTGGTGCATGAGTTCAGTTTGCTTTCAGAGGGAATGTTTTAGAACTCGCCCCCCCCAAGAAAAGGAAAACAACAACAACAACAACAACAATAACAACAACAACAAACCCTCACTCGCTCCAGTTGAAGATATGGTCTTTAATGTTTACTTAGAAAGAACCACCTCTGACTCCTCTAGTCTTCCTCTTGCAATGTAATCCCACAATGTGAGGATAAAAATCAAAGGAAGGCTTTGCTTGACTCACTGTTTCTTTCATAAGTAAAGAGGAACACCCACCCCACCCCTCAAACACACACACACACCTCTTTGCAGACTGGTTAGTGTCCACTTCTTCCTGAAGAAAAGTGATTTTTCCACCCTTTTAGGAGGGGTGGGGGGTGGGAGGGTTCAAGACAGAGGTTTCCTCTGTGTGACAGCTCCTGGAAGTCACTCTGTAGACCAGGCTCATGGAGATCTACCTGCCTCTGCCTCCAGACTGAGTGCTGGCTAGACTTTCCACTGTCTTAAGGCACAAGATGTGTGGAGAGAGCTGCCCCATTTATAGCTCTCATTTTGATTACGAGTGGGGGGGTGGGGTGGATCTTTACCAGTGGAGACCAAGATAGGTTAAGTCCTCCTGGTGTTGAGAGAGACCTGTTCCTGTTCCTGTTCCTGTTGGGTCACATACCTATATTTTTGTTTCAGGCACACCAGCCACATCATCATTTCAGGGCTAGGGTTTGGTTTTTGTATTTTATTTTATTTCATGAATGAGAAACTCTTTGGCTCGGCTGCGCACAACTGCCAGGCATGCCGAGGGCCATCTTGTTCAAGGAGCTCATTAGCCATGTGGGCTTTCTTGGAGGTGATCCTGTACTGTGATGCACCTCCAAAATTGCTTCCGACTTCTGAGAACAAGGCAGGCATGAAAGTGTCAGATAACCTTAGACCTGGAGTTAAAGACAGACAGGTGGGAGCTGCCATGTGGGAGGTGGGAATTGAGCAGACAGTGCTCTTAACTACTGAGCCGTCTCTCTCCAGCCCCCGCCCATCTTTGTTTTTCTTTTTCTTTTCTCAGTTTCTTTTAACCAAGCACACTCCCGATGGATGAAAGTGTACAGTTGGCTTAGACACTCGCTGCCTGAGGGTTTCAAGACTGACTGAGTGTTTGTTTGATTAGGTTTGTGGAGGGGCAGGGCTCTCAATTTAATCGATTTTTAATTTCCTACCATGCCTTCCAATCATAGTTTCCTATCCCCAAACTCATCATGGTCTATATACAACCCATTGAGGCTTTATTGTCCTCCTATGGCCCAGATGCATGGCAGGCCCTGCTACTTTGTTTCCTTTGGTTTGGTTTGACACAGACAGACAGACATACAGGCAAGCAGGCAGGCAGGCTGGCTGGCTGACCGGCTGGCCTCGAACTCACAGTGATCTGTCTGCCTCTACCTCCGGGGTGCTGGGAATTCAAGGAAGGCAGGCAGGCAGGCCGTGCTTTTTGAAAAGTTTGAAAATCAGGCACCACACATAAGAGCCATTTGGCTATTCTTTGAAAACGGACACTTTTCATAGGAACACAAAGTTTAACCCAAAGTACATAGAAGGCATGGTATAACAACTTAGAATTGCTTACGTACAGAGAAAATGCTTTCCTTTTTCTCGATTTTGGTTCCGTTTTTTCCCATTTATTTATTTACTTATTTATTTATTCATTTATTTATTTTTGGATTTTTTTTTGAGGCAGGGTCTCTCTGTGTAGCCTTGGCTGTCCTGGATTCGCTTTGTAGACCAGGCTGGCCTCGAACTCACAGCGATCCACCTGCCTCTGCCTCCCGAGTGCTAGGATTAAAGGTGTGTGCTACCACGCCCGGCCAGTTATTTCTTTTAGTCAAGATCTCTCTCTCTTTCTCCCCCCCACCTTCTTGTGCTGGATATAGAATCACATTTTCTGTGCTGGTTATAGAGTCACTACTGCATTGCTAATAAATAGATTAAGTACTGAATGATGACTAATAAACATTAGAAGGTCGCTGGCACTCCCTAGACCAGGCTGCCTGACTCTGTGGTGATCAAATGAGGGAACTATGAGGATTGGCCTCCATTTGTCTGTCTCTGTGTGTATTATCTTTCTATCTCTGTATCTCTCTCTATATCTATCTATGTATCTATGGGTGTATGTGTGTATGTATCTAACATCTGTGTATTTATGTATTAGTATAGTATGGAGAATACACTAAATAAATGACTAGTATAATCTTTTAAAATATTTGAGTAAAAAATTAAATATTTAGCCAGGCATGGTGGCACACACCCTTAATCCTATCTATCTATCTATCTATCTATCTATCTATCTATCTATCTATCGATCAATCTATCATCGATGTATTTACTTACTTACTTATCTACTTACACAGTGTTTAAATTATTTTGGAGACAGAGTCTCTCTCTATATTCCTCTCTGTCTTGAAAATCGCTGTGTATACTGACCAAGTTTGGAACTAGAACTTTTCTTGGGTTAAAGAAATTGTTTTTTGTTTGCTTGCTTGCTTGCTTGCTTGCTTGTTTGTTTCCAGACAAGGTTTCTCATGTAGCCTTGCCTGTCTTGGACATGCAAGTGCAAGTGATTCTCTCGCCTCTGTCTCCCAAGTGCTGGGGTTAAAGGCAAAGGAAAACAAAACCAAAAACAAAGCCAGGCATGGCATGGTGGTGCAGGCCTTTAATCCCAGCACTCTGGAGGCAGAGGCAGGCAGATAGCTGTGAGTTTAAGGCCAGCCTGATCTACAAAAGGAGCCCCAGACTGGGCAGCCAACGCTACACAGAGAAACCCTGTCTCTGGGCCGAGGGTGTGGGGGTGGTGGTAGTGGGAGACAGAAACAAAACAGAACAAAACCCCAAAACTTGGTTCTTACACCTGCCCAGTGGAGCGGGAGAGCCTCGCCCCCCTCTCTATGGCCGGTGCCAGTACTGGAGGGATTGGGCCAATATTGCCCTTGCGATGGTATCATCCACAGAGCACCACTGCGCCCGGATGATGTTGTGTTGTTCTCATAAATTACACTCTTTTCTGCGTGACAGCGCCTCAGCATTTAAACCAAAGAGAACATTACGCAAAATGAAATGGTCTTCCCATGACCTGCCGGGCAGCTTCCCGGAAACCAAGTTCTTTGGGTTCCAGGGGGAGTATGGTTGCAAAGCTGAAACTTAAAGGAATTGATGGAAGGGCACCACCAGGAGTGGAGCCTGTGGCTTAATTTGACTCAACACAGGAAACCTTACCAGGCCCGGACATGGACAGGATTGACAGATTGATAGCTCTTTCTTGATTCCATGGGTGGTGGTGCATGGCCGTTCTTAGTTGGTGGAGCGATTTTTCTGGTTAATTCTGATAACAAACGAGACTCTGGCATGCTAACTAGTTACGCAACCCCCAGGCAGTCGGCGTCCCCCAACTTCTTAGAGGGACAAGTGGCGTTCAGCCACCAGAGATTGAGCAATAATAAGTCTGTGATGCCCTTAGATGTCCGGGGCTACATGCTCGCTACACTCTCTGGCTCAATGTGTTCCTACCCTAAGCTGGCAGGCACGGGTAACCCGTTGAACCCCATTTGTGACAGGGATCAGGGATTGCAATTATTCCCCATGAACGAGGAATTCCCAGTAAGTGTGGGTCATAAGCTTGCATTGATTAAGTCCCTGCCCTTTGTACACACTGCCTGTCGCTACTACCGATTGGCCGGTTTAGTGAGGCCCTGGGATCGGCCCCATCGGGGTCGGCCCAAGGCCCTGGCGGAGCGCTGAGAAGACGTTCGAACTTGACTATCTAGAGGAAGTAAAAGTCGTAACAAAGTTTTCGTAGGTGAACCTGCAGAAGGATCATTAAGAAGAGGCGCCGGTCGGCTGGCCATGCCCGTCTGTCCGTTCGTCCGTCCGTGTCTTTGTTTTTCCCTGCCGGGAGGCACGTTTCCCAGGTCGCATTGGCTGCTGCCGCATGTGGTCGGTCTTGGTCGTTCGGTCCTCTGGGTTGAAAGAAGGAGGGAAGAGGAAAGAGGTAGAGGATGGTGAGGAGGCGGGGCACGTTGCCGTCTGTTGTGGGGTGGGCAGCCCTTGCCATTCCCGGCCCTCTCTCACAATCCTCTCCCATCTCTTCGCTCCTTCTGCTTCTTCCCTGGGGTGGCCGACCCTGCATGCTAGGTGCCTGCCGCGACCCCCAGGCCGCCCCTTTTTCCCATCAGGCTCATCTCCTCCCATGGCGGTGGTGCCAGTCTATGTCGTGGTTGTGGTGGGGGGCGCTTTCGCGTCTCATCTCGGCCACCTACGCGGTGGCTCCGGATTTACCGAGCCTAGAGTGTGTTGCATGCAGTCGGCGATGGCCGCGGTGGGTCTGGCATCCATCTCCTCCGGGCTTTTCTGACCTCGAGTGTCCTCCCTGAACCTTTCCGAGTACCTGGCTGTCGCGTTCAGGCGCGCAGGTTTAAAGACCCCATGGAAATCGCCTCTCTGCCCCCAGGGTAGGGGGGAGGCGGCGGGGCCCGTAGGGAGTTGGCTTGGGGGTGTGTGAGGTCCCTCTATCCCTCCAGCGGCTCTCTCAGACTCTTGCCCGCTTTCAGCCTTCCAGGGACGCTCCCCAGGCCGTGGTTGCGGGTTGGGGTGGGAGCCTCCCCTTTGGGCGTCCGTGGGCCTCTTGCAGCTGTGCCTGGCTTGCCGTCCTGGCTTCCCGTGTCATGGGCGCCTCGACCGTGTTCGCTGGGCGGGTCCCGTGTTGCTGTGTGTGTGTGTGGTTCTTTTCCCGTTCCGTCTGACCGACCCATCCCCCAGAGTTCGTGTTCCTTCTGTTTTGCTCTTGCTGGCCGGCCCGAGGCGAGCCCTCTCTCCCGGTGTGGGGGGCGGGGCACTGTGCCGACACCAGCACGTGTGATGTGAGCGAGGGACTCCCGTCTCTCCCACACGCCCGACGAAAAACTCGTACGATTCTTAGCGGTGGATCACTCGGCTCGTGCGGCGATGAAGAACACAGCTAGCTGCGAGAATTAATGTGAATTGCAGGACACATTTATCATTGACACTTCGAACGCACTTGCGGCCCTGGGTTCCTCCCAGGGATACGCCTGTCTGAGTGTCACTTGACAATCAATCGCAAAACCCCTTCGGTGTCCGTCTCTGAGGGGTGGGTTCGCGTGGCTGTGGGTTTGTTTGCAGGGTCCCCGACTCCGGGCCCTCCATCCGCAGAAGTTCAGACGTGTGGGGTGGTTGTCGGCGTGCCGCCATCGCCGCTTTCCGGCCTCCGTGCAGAGGAGAGCGTGAAGAAAGGCCGCAAAGCTTCGAGAGGCAAGGTGGTGGGAAAGGAAGGGGGGTCGCTGGCAGTCTTCCCATGTCCCCGGTGTCTGTGTTGACGGCCGTGTGGCAGTGTGAGCGGTCACGCGTTGGCGGTGATGGAGGTCGTGGTCCAGGTTAGACCTCTCTAGGCGGGGTCGTCGTACCCTTGGAGTCATCAGGGTCCGGATCTCGGCCCTCTGCGTTCTCCTTCGTCTTCTGCCACCATGTCTGCCCGACATCTCATGCGGCCACGCCGGTCCCGGGTTTGGGTTCCCGCCCCACGCACCCCTTAGCCATCTGGGAGCATTGTCATGCCGCCCGAGTCCGTAAGGTTGGCCGAGCCCGTGCCGAGGCTGCGCCATCGGTCTGTGCTCCCTGGACCGGCCCCGCCACCTTCTCCGTCTTTCCTCTGCCCGGGGGTTGTCCCCCTCCAGTGAGGGTCCTGCAGGACGCCGCAGTCTATCCCTTTGCTGATGCAAGCGCTCCCCGGGGGATGGGGTCAGGTAGAGGCTGCGCGTGTCGGCCCCATCTCCGTGCCACGTTGCGTGCCCTGGGACCCCAGCCACTCGCCAAAGCGAGGTCGCCAGCTCGTGTTCCTGCTTCGCCGCCGCCTCCACCTCCGCGCTCTTCCCTTCGATCTTCTCACTCTTTCTCTCGTGGACCCCTCAGACGTGTGTCATGGAGGGCGGGCGGGGTGGTGGAGAAGAAAGGGGCCTCGGTCCCTTTCCCGTGGCCGCCGCCCCTCTCCTGCCACACCGTGTCCTCTCCCTCTGGCTCCGCGACCTTAGATCAGAGGTGGCAACCCGCTGAATTTAAGCATATTAGTCAGCATAGGAAAAGAAACTAACCAGGATTCCCTCAGTAATGGCGAGTGAACAGGGAAGAGCCCAGTGCCGAATCCCCGCCACTCGGCGTGGCACAGGAAATGTGGTGTACAAAAGACCCACTTCCCGGCGCCCCTAGTGGGGGGCCCAATCCTTCTGATCAAGGCCCAGCCCGTGGACGGCATGAGGCCGGTAGCGGCCCCCAGCGCGCCGGGTCCGGGTCTTCCCGGAGTAGGGTTGCTTGGGAATGCAGCCCGAAGCGGGTGGTAAACTCCATCTAAGGCTAAATACCGGCAGGAGACCTATAGTCAACAAGTACCGTAAGGGAAATTTGAAAAGAATTTTGAAGAGAGAGGTCAACAGGGAGTGAAAGCGTTAAGAGGTAAATGGGATGAGGTCCTTGCAGTCCGCCCGGAGGATTCAACCCTGCAGCGCGCGCCTGGCCACGCCAGTGGCTCCTGGCGGATCTTTCCTTCTCCCTGTTCCTCCTGACCCCTCCACCCAAGTGTCAACCCCTTTCCCTGTCTCCCCGCATCCTTGGCAGCCCTGGGGGGCGGCGCACGGGCGGGGCCGGGGTGGGGTCGTCCTGTCTTTTCCCATCGATGTCATTATTTTTATCTAAAAGCGAGCGCCACAGCGTCTGGATGATGGTGCATTTTTCTGATAAGTTATTCTCCTTTCTCTGTGACAGCACCTCAGCATTTAAACCAAAGAGAGCATTAAGAAACATAAAACGGCAGCACACGCCTTTACTCCCGGTGCTTGGGAGGCAGAGGCCAGTGGATCTCCGTGAGTTCCAGGACACCCAGAGCTGTTGCACAGAGAACCCCTGTCTCGAAAAACCACAAACATAAAAAATAAAAATAACAAAAATAAAAATGCGTCAGGGTTGAGGAGCACCTGCTGCTCTTGGGAAGGTAGAGCCTTCAGTTCCGAGCAGCCACGTGGTGGCTCACAACCATTTATGAGGAGACCTGGTGCCCTCTCCTGGCCCGCAGGTGGAGATGCAGGCAGAACACTGCACACCTAATGCAGAACTCAAAGAGAACAGAGAGAAAAACAAAATGAAACGACCCAGCTGAGGGGGAGGTCTGGTGTTGCTCCTGTGGTCTCACTTTTACCACAGCGAGATAGGACTCAGTGGAAATGTGGCGTGTTCCGTGGGTAGATGGGCACCTGTAGGATGTAAACTAGCTAATGGTTGGTTAAAATTTAGATGTCAGATTCTTTTTTTTTTCTTTTTTGTCTTTTGGAGACAGGGTCTCTCTGTGTTAGCCTTGGATGTCCTGGACTCGCTTTGTAGACCAGTCTGGCTGGCCCTGAAATTTTACAGCGATCCATGTGCCTCTGCCTCCCGAGTGCTGGGATTAAACGCGTGCACCACCATACCATACCCGGCAGATGTGTCAGGGATACTTTTAAGATTTTTTTTATGTTTGTTCATTTGTATTTTTTTGTTTTTCGATACATGGTTTCTCTGTGTAGCCTTGGCCATCCTGGACGCACTTTGTAGACCAGGCTGGCCCTTGAACTCATAGCAACCCTTTCTTTCCTCTTCCAGAAATGGACTGCTTCCTGATTTCAGCTTAAGACAGTCACACTTCTAGGTCATGGTAGACGGGACTAGGAAGGACTCCAACCCATTTCACAAAAATAGTACACTGAACGAAAAGAACAGGCATCGGCTGGTCTACATTTTGGTCTCTCCAGTATCTTGTGTATGTTTGGGCCTGTACGCGAACCAACACATTTCTTTCTACCATAAATTATATTCCAAAACAAATGAGTGTTGGTAGTAATGTTGGTTTTTTTTACACTTTTAATTTAAAGGGTACTTTCAAGGTCTGGGGTGAGAGGCTCCTCACAATCACCCTCCTGCCCCCTGCGCGCATGCAAGTGCCCCCCCACCCTCCGCCCCCGGCCCTCTGCTCCGCCCCCATGCCCCCCACCCTGTGTGAATTGGATTCAAGTCCCTGCCATCTAGAGGGATGGTAAACAGAGAACAGAGAAGATCACTTCGGAAGATTTTTTTCTCCCCTGTTTGGCGGTGCCTCAGAATTCAAAGAAAGAGAGCATGAAGACAAAGCAAATGGGACTAGAGAGATGGATCGGTCGTGAAGAGCACTGGCAGCTCTTCCAAAGAACCTCTGTTGGAATCCCAACACCCACACGGAAGCTCACAACTGTCTGTAACGCCACTAGAAGGGATCTGACACATTCATACCGAATGATGCACAGAAAAAAATTAAAATAAGGCCGGGCGGTGGTGGCCCACGCTAATAATCCCAGCACTCAGAAGGCAGAGGCAGTCGGATTGCAGTAAGTTTTAGGACAGCCTGGTCTAAAAAAGCAAGTAAGTCCAGGACAGTCAAGGCTACACAGAGAAACCCTAACATGAAAAACGAATCCCTTGCCCCCGCCCAAAAAAAAAGAAATAAAAAAAATAATGAAATGAAATAAAGGTAAATAAAATGAAAGGAACCGTCTCAGAAGTCTGGTGTAGCTCCTCGGTCTAAATTTTTTTGTTTCCTTTGGTTTGGTTTTGGTTTTGTTTCCTGAAGACAGCATTCCTTTATGGAACCTTGGCTGTCTTGGACCCGCTGTGTAGACGAGGCTGGCCTCAAACTCACAACAATCCACCTGTCTCTGCCTCCCAAGGGCTGGGATTAAAGAAAGGCATGTGCCACCACCGCTTGGCTACTGAAAGATTCTGAACTAATTTTCCCCCCTGTCATTATGGTTAATTTAAAAGTTTTTTTTCAATTAAAAATATTTATTCATTATTATGTGTACAGTGCTCCATCTGCCTGCGTGTATGCCTGCACGCCAGGGGAGAAAGTTAGATCAAATTATAGATGGCCGTGAGCCACCGTGTGCTCCTGGGAACGCAACTCAGGACCTCTGGAGGGGCAGACAGTGCTCCTTTAACCTCTGAGCCACCTCTCCATCCAGCTCTTAATTTTTGTTTTTTTGTTTTCAGAGAGCGAGTTAAGCCTTTATGTGGTTTGTCTTTTCATGGAGCGAGGGAACTGTGTAGATCAGATAGGCTTCCCTATAATTCTGTACATGCACATTGGGTTTAACTTCTGAAACCAGAACTTAAATAAGCCAGCTCTGTGTGGTCCTGTAGGCCTTGAATCCCATAGCTCTGAAGGCAGAGGCAGATGAAACTCTATGAGCTGGAGGCAGGCCTCATCTAGTTAGGGATTTCAATGGTTCCACGTGGGGTACGGAGACTACACTAAATAAAGGACCGGTTTATCCTTGATAGATAGCTGAATAAAGACTTAAATATGTACTTGGAAAAACCAAACACAGAAGTCCACCAGTCTCTGCTGTGATTACATGAGGAAACTATGATGCTTGGCCTCCATTTGCCTTTCTGTCTGTGTATCTTACTTATCTAAGGTTTTTGGAGATGGACTCTCTTTCTCTCTCTGTCTCTCTCTGTCTCTCTCTGTCTCTGTCTCTCTCTGTCTCTCTCTGTCTCTCTCTCTCTCTCTCTCTCTCTCTCTCTCTCTCTCTCTCTCTCTCTCCTCCCCTCTGGCTGTCTTAGAAACTGATGTGTAGATGGACTTAGTTTGGAACTCCCAGGACTACCTAGAAACTTTCTTGGAGATAAAGAGCTGAAAGGACCAGCATGGTGGCACACACCATTCATCCCAGCATTTGGGAGGCAGAGGTAGGTGGATCTCTGTGAGTTTGAGACCAGCGTGGTCTAAAAACAGAGTTCCAGGACACCCAAGGCTACCCAGAGAAACCCTGTCTTAAAAAACCAATATAAATAAGTAAATAAATAAATGAAATTAAGGGAAGCAGGGCCTGGTGGTGCATGCCAGGACAATTAATTATATCTGTTTTATTTTATTTTTTTTCTTATGACTAATGCCATGAAAAATTTAAATAATCAGTGCATTGCTGTCACCAGGCCTGGCTCTTTCCTTCCTTCCTTCCTTTCCTCCTCCTCCTCCTCTTCCTTCTCTTCTTTCTAATATATATATATTTTTCGAGACAAGGTTTCTCTGTGTTAGCCTTGGCCGTCATGGACTCATTTTGTAGACCAGGCTGGCCTTGAACTTACAGCGATCCACCTGCCTCTGCTTCCCAAGTGCTGGGATTAAAGTCATGCGCCATTACGCCCAGCTTCCTTCTAATATTTTTATTAATTAAAAAACAATTTTTTAAAAGACAGGGAGTTAAACAATTTGGTTGATTTTCTTTTCACACAGCGAGGGTACTGTGTAGATTAGGAGAACTTCCTCAGAATTCCACACGTGCAAATTGGGTTTAAGTTCTGGTCCTCCAGAATAAATGACCTTGAAAAGTATGTCCCAGGACTGCTTCCGTATTGGTGAGGTAAGCCACCGTGATATCTGCCCTCCAGAAGGTGGCTTCATTTTGGTGAACACCGTCAGAGAATTTGACTTTAAACTAAACATATAATAAAGTGACAGCGTTATGGGTTCAAGATTAGCCACACACTGACCACTAGAACCCCAGACTTAGATCAATGGAAGGTAAAGAAATGAAAAGAGGCCAGGTGTGGTCTCGCTCGTGCGCGCACACACACCCACCTTTAATCCAATCACTCAGTGGACATATAGCAGTTAGAATTCTGTGCATTAAAGGGAGGTCTGATCTGGAGAGGGATAGCGAGTGATTTCCAGTGACTCTTATCCTAACTACCATCTGTCTGTCTGTGTGTCTGTGTGTCTGTGTGTCTATCTATCTACGTACCTATAGGTTAGGGAATCCGAAGCTCTGTCTGTCCTGCATTAACTTTGGATATGCTGGCCCATGTCTGGAAATAAACAGATTGTGTGTGGGTTGCTCATGTGTCTTTTTAGCAAACTTGATTTTTGTTTTTGGTGGGTTTTTTGTTTTTGTTTGTTTGTTTTGTTTAGGTTTGTCAAGACAGGATCTCTCTGTGTAGCCTTGTCCATCCCAGACTCAATCTGTAGACCCGGCTGGCCTCCAACTCACAGTGATCTGCCAGCCTCTTCGTCCTGAGTGTTGTGTGTGATTCAAGGCACACATTTGATTTTTATTTCACTATTAAATTTGCTTTAAATTTATGTGGTAGCCATGGTAGCAGGCGCCATGGATTGTTCCACCTCCCTTACCTTCAGTGCTCCAGACACATGAGGGGAAGGGAAAGCCCTAACCTAGGCTGCTTCAAAAGCCTTGGGCTCCACTCCTCCCTGTAATGAACATGCTGGCCCATGCCTAACAAGTAGGAGTCATCCTGGGCAAAAAGTGCCACCCACCCACACCCCAAAAATTGTCGAGAGAGAGAGAGAGAGAGAGGGAGAGAGAGAAAGAGAAAAAGAGAAGGACAGAGAAGGTTGGGGGTAGGGGGAGGGGGGAAGGGGAAGCCATGGCCTAGGGTGCTTCCAAAGCCCTGGGCTCCATCCTCTTATTATGCATTCACTTAATCCATACATGCCTGTCATGTCAGCACCCAGCAGCTGGAAAGAGAAGATCATCTCTAGCACCATTGGACTAGTGCTTTAATTTGCTCTAACACTGTATTTATTCTGAGACCAGAAGTTGGGCTGGGCAGGAACAGCATTGGCAGCAACAGCAGACACAACCAAGGAGGGACCCCAAGCAGTGAGGTGTTTTCAAAAGGAGCCTCCCTCCCCAAAGCTGCCTATCCTAACTGATTTGCCAATAACTGATTTGTCAGGCAGGTCAATTTTGCTCTCTTTCACTTGGGCTTATTCTACTTTACTTTGTATGTCCTGAGGGGTTGGGCCGGTTAGGGTTTGGGTTAGCCACTCATCAGAGTCTAAGGTTCAATCATAGTTTGCATGAGCAATCATAAATGATGAGGGTATCAGACCACACATGGTCATTTACACACACACACACACACACACACACACACACAGAGAGAGAGAGAGAGAGAGAGAGAGAGAGAGAGAGAGAGAGAGATAGAGAGAGAGAGAGCGCTACCTTATAAAATCAAATAGAATGAACAATAAAGTAACAGGGAATTAAAAACACACAGGTATTCAATCCCAGCACTCTGGAAGCAGATGCAGGTAGATCTCTGTTAGTTCGAGTCCAGCCTGGTTTACAAAGTCAGTCCAAGATAGCCAAGGCTACACAGAGAAAACCTGCCTCAAAAACAAAAACAAAAAGAAAAACGAAAACAAAAATACCCAACCAACCAACCAAACCAGACAGGCTTGTTTGTCATGGCCATGGCTGTTTTGAACTTTCGCTATAGGCCAATCTGGCCTGGAAACAAAGATTACACTGCTTTTGCCATTCCCGTTTGATAATTTGGTTTTGTTTTGTTTTGGTTATGTGTTCAAGAGTGGCCACTCACTGACCACTCTCAGACACCAGACTCATATGGATGGACTTAAATGTGAACACTGGGGGCAGGGAACAGAAACAAAGCTGGGCATGGTGCTGCAGGCCTTTAATCCCAGCATTCAGGAAGCAGAGTCAGGCAGGCAGATCTTTATAAGTTTGAGGTAGGCCCGGTCTACAGAGCGAGTCCAGGACAGGACAGCCAAGGCTACACAGAGAAACCCTGTTTTGGGGGAAAAACAAAGACACACACACACACACACACACACACACACACACACACACACACACACACACACACACACACAGACTTACAGGCCAGAACAAGGCCTATTCCTTTCAAAGGAAAAAAAGCAAAAGTTGAAGGTTACCCTTTGACCTTGTGTCAGAAAGTGTGGGTGAGGCTGCTGCTTGACTGTTTATCTCTTAATTATCTTCCAGTTACACCCTACTTCTCCTTGGAGGTGGAGGTCAGGAAGCCTTCATGGCTGGCTGATATGAAAGTCGGGCATTTTCATGTTTCACAGGAAAACTCTCATTTGTTTGCTGTTTGTTTGGATTTTCACAGACAGGGTCAGTCTCTTTATGTAGCCCTTATTGTCTCTGAATTCACTATTTAGGCCAGACTAGCCACCTGAATTCACAGTCTATCTGTCTCCCTCTGACTCGAATGGATATTCATAAGGCCCTATGGATATCTCACCTTCTTTACACCCTGAATTCTAGACAGACACGTTATTTTACATAGGGTTTCTCTCTCTCTCTCTCTCTCTCTCTCTCTCTCTCTCTCTCTCTCTCTCTCTCTCTCTCTTTCTCTCCTTCCCCCTTCATGCTTGCCCCCCCCCGGTTTTTTTGTGTGTGTGTGTGTTTGTGTGAAGGCTACACAAATAAACTAGCTTTCAAAGAACCCAAAATTAACTAAATATGTCTGCCTGAGACACAGGAAAAGTTCCAGACCAGTCAATTCTATTTGTGTTTTCTGCTGTAATTAGCAAAAATAAAATGATCAGTTTCTCAAATCATGGCTACTCTGCCTTAGGGTCTCTCTAACCATATGTCTCTTTCTTTGTCTTTTTGCCTGTTTGTAAGACCACGTTTCATTGCTTATTCTTTATTAATGATTCAGTAAATTTTATGTGCATTTTTGTGTTGTTGTTTTATTTGTCCTGTTTTTTCCCATCCATGTCATTATTTTTATCTAAAAGCGAGCGCCACAGCATCTGGATGATCGTGCATTTTTCTTATAAGTTATACTCCTTTCTGTGTGACAGCACCTCAGCATTTAAACCAAAGAGAGCATTAAGAGACATAAAATAGCGGCGCACGCCTTTACTCCCGGTGCTTGGGAGGCAGAGGCCAGTGGATCTCCGTGAGTTCCAGGACACCCAGAGCTGTTGCACAGAGAACCCCTGTCTCGAAAAACCACAAACATAAAAAATAAAAATAACAAAAATAAAAATGCGTCAGGGTTGAAGAGCACTGGCAGCTCTTGGGAAGGTATAGCCTTCAGTTCCCAGCAGCCACGTGGTGGCTCACAACCATTTATGAGGAGACATGGCGCCCTCTCCTGGCCCGCAGGTGGAGATGCAGGCAGAACACTGCACACTTAATGCAGAACTCAAAGAGAACAGAAAGAGAGAAAAACAAAATGAAACGACCCAGCTGAGGGGGAGGTCTGGTGTTGCTCCTGTGGTCTCATCTTTACTTTTTTTTCAGACAGGGTTTCTCTGTGTAGCCTTAACTGTCCTGGACTCACTTTGTAGACCAAGGTGGCCTCGAACTCACAGTGTTCCACCTGCCTCTGCTTCCCAAGTGCTGGGATAAAACGCGTGCACCACCATATGATAACCGGCAGCTGCGTGTGGGATTCTTTTAAGATTTTTTTATGTTTCTTTGTTTGTTTGTTTGTTTGTTTGTTTGGTTCCGAGACAGGGTTTCTCTCTGTAGCCTTGGCCATCCTGGACTCACTTTGTAGACCAGGCTGGCCCTTGAACTCATAGCAACCCTTTCTTTCCTCTTCCAGAAATGGACTGCTTCCTGATTTCAGCTTAAGACAGTCACACTTCTAGGTCATGGTAGAGGGGACTAGGAAGGACTCCAACCCATTTCACATAAATAGTACCCTGAACGAAAAGAACAGGCATTGGCTGCTCTGCCTTTTGATCTATCCAGTCTCTTGTGTATGTTTGGGCTTGTATGTGAACCCACACATTTCTTTCTACCATAAATTATATTCCAAAACAAATGTGTGTTAGTAGTAACATTGGTTTTTTTTTTTTACACTTTTAAATTAAAGGGTACTTTCAAAGTCTGGGGTGAGAGACTCCTCACAACCCCCCCTGCCCCCCCGCCCCCGGCGCTCCGCTCTGCCCCCCTGCCCCCCACCCCCTGTGAATTGGACTTAAGTCCCTGCCATCTAGAGGGATGGTAAACACAGAGAACAGAGAAGATCACTTCAGAAGATTCTTTCCCCCCTGTGTGGCGGTTCCTCATAATTCAAAGAAAGAGAACATGAAGACAAAGCAAATGGGACTAGAGAGATGGATCGGTGGTGAGGAGGACTGTCAGCTCTTCCAAAGGACCTGGGTTGGATTCCCAACACCCACATGGCAGCTCACAACTGTCTTTAACACCACTAGAAGGGATCTGACACATTCATAGCGAATGATGTACATTAAAAAATTAAAATAAGGCCGGGCAGTGGTGGCGCATGCCAATAATCCCAGCACACAGGAGTCAGTGGCAGTCGGATTGGTGTAAATTTTTGGACTTCATGTGTCCTCCCCAATCCTTTCTTGGTACCTGGCTGTCGCGTTCCAGCGCGCAGGTTTAAAGACCCCTGTGGAGGTCACCTCTGTCCCCTCGGGATCGGGGGGGGGGGGTTGGTGGGGCCCGTAGGGATTCGGCCTGTGGGTGTGAGGTCCTTCTCTCCCTCCCGTGGCTCTCTCAGACTCTTGCCCTCTTTCCCCCTTCTGTGGGATTATGACTGAATGCCTCTAAGTTAGAATCCCGCCCAGGCAGAATGATAAGGCAGCGCCGAAGGAGCCTTGCTTGGCCCCGGATAGCCGGGTCCCCGTCCGTCCCTACCGGCAGTCCATCGTCGTCGCCGTCGCCCGTGTGCCCTCTCACGGGGGTGTCGCCGCCGGCTGGCCGGCGGGCTTCCCCGCCGCCCGTCGGGACGGGAGTCAGGTGCGGAAAGCCATTCGTCCCGGGAAACAGGGCTCGGCCAGAAAGGGGGCCACCCTCTCGCCCATCATGTCAGCACAAGTTCCTGTGGAACCTGGCGCTAAACCAATCATAGACGACCTGCTTCTGGGTTGGGGTTTCTATGTTGCAGAGCAGCTTCCTCACTGTTATCTATTGAAAGTCAGCTCTTGACACAATGGTTTGTCTAGGCGGCCTGTCCACCCCTCTCTCACTCTCCCTGTCTCCCGAACGATGAGTTCCTGTTTTTCCCCTCCGCATCTCCGGGAGAAAGCGCCCCCTGCCTGCTTCACCACCGCCGCCTTTTCCTGCCCGCCCCCGCTCCGCCCCTGGCCAAGCCTGGATGTGAGGCAAAGGCGGTGGCAGCGGTGTGACCGCTGGAGGGGGCAGGGTAGGCTTTATCCATTTTGCCTCGCTCGCGACCCGACCTGCCTGGAGGTTGGCGATCACCCCTTCTGGACTCTTTTTTTTAAAATAATATATATATATTTATATCTGTATACACAACTGATGCGAGTCCTATAACCATGGAGGTCGACCAGTTGTCCCTTTCAAGGGATGCGGGTCCTAACCTAAAACTATGGAAGTCGACCCTTCTGCCTAACCGTGGAAGTTTGATGAAGTTTGGTTTGTTTGTTTGTTTTCCCATGCCACTGTGGGGAGAGGGACGGGCGGGCCATTTATTTATTTATTTATTTACTTACTTACTTACTTGTTTTTTTTATTTACTTGTTTATTTGTGTGTTTGTTTATTCATTCATTTGCCTAACTTTCTATCCATTTATTTATTTATCTGTCTATTTGTTTATCTATTTATCAGGCTATCTATTTATCTATCTATCTATCATCTATCTATCTATCTATCTATCTATCTATCCTATGCTTGTCTATCTGCAGATATATATACGGGCAGGCCAGAAGAGTGCACCAGATATCTTTCTCCTCCTCCTCCTCCACCTCCTCCTCCTCCTCCTGGAGCCATTTATTAATAAATATTTGATTAATTACTCAGTCTGTGAAGATCGAACTTTCTTTCTTTCTTTCTTTCTTTCTTTCTATTTATCTGTCTATCTATCTATCTGCACCTGCAGGCCAGAAGAGGGCACCATAATCTTTCTCTACCTCATCCTGGAGCTATTTTATTTATTTACTTATTCATTCATTCATTCATTCATTCACTCATTTCTCTATGTTTATCTGCAGGCCAGAAGAAGACACCAGATCGCCTTGAAGAGAGGTCCAGTGTTTGCTCCAGAAATAGCAGACTACCATAGTTTTCTGGTTTGTTCCAGGTCTGATCGCAGATGTGTGCTCCCCCCCCTTCTGTGTGTGTGTGTGGTCGGGGAGGTGATGTCATTTGCTGGAGGTGGGGAAGAGAAACAGGGAGGAGACATTGGGAAGCATTGTGTTACCTAAAACTTTGTGTGTTTGTTTGTTGTTTGTTTTTTGAGACAGGGTTTCTCTGTGTAGCCTTGGCCATCCTGGACTCACTTAGTAGACCAGGCTGGCCATTGAACTCATAGCAACCCTTTCTTTCCTCTTCCAGAAATGGACTGCTTCCTGATTTCAGCTTAAGACAGTCACACTTCTAGGTCATGGTAGAGGGGACTAGGAAGGACTCCAACCCATTTCACATAAATAGTACCCTGAACAAAAAAAACAGGCATCGGCTGCTCTGCTTTTTGGTCTCTCCAGTCTCTTGTGTAGGTTTGGGCTTGTATGCGAACCCACACATTTCTTTCTACCATAAATTATATTCCAAAACAAATGTATGTTTGTAATACTGTTTTTTTTACACTTTTAATTTAAAGGGTAATTTCTAGGTCAGGGTTGAGAGGTTCCTCACAATCCCCCCCTGTTCCCCCACGTGCCTGCAAGTGCCCCTCCTTTCCCCCCTCCCGACCCCTGGCCCACCACGCCCTCGACCCTCTGCTCTGCCCCCTGCCCCCCACCCAATGTGAATTAGATTTAAGTCCCTGCCATCTAGAGGGATGGTAAACACAGAGAACAGAGAAGATCACTTCAGAAATGTTTTCCCCCCTGTGTGGTGTTGCCTCAGAATTCAAAGAAAGAGAGCATGAAGACAAAGCAAATGGGACTAGAGAGATGGATCGTTGGTGAGGAGCACTGTCAGCTCTTCCAAAGGACCTGGGTTGGATTCCCAACACCCACATGGCAGCTCACAACTGTCTGTAACGCCACTAGAAGGGATCTGACACATTCATACCGAATGATGCACAGAAAAAAATTCAAATAAGGCCAGGCGGCGGTGGCGCATGCCAATAATCCCAGCACTCGGGAGGCAGAGGCAGTCGGATTTCCGTAAATTTTAGTACAGCCTGGTCTACAAAATCAAGTAAGTCCAGGACAGTCAAGGCTACACAGAGAAACCCTAACGTGAAAACTGAATCCCTTGCCCCCGCCCAAAAAAAAAAGAAATAAAAAAATAATGAAATGAAATAAAGATAAATAAAGTGAAAGGAACCGTTTCAGAGGTCTGGTGTAGATTCTCGGTCTACATTTTTTTGTTTCTTTTGGTTTGGTTTTGGTTTGGGTTCCTGAAGACAGCGTTTCTTTATGGAAGCTTGGCTGTTGTGGACCCGCTGTGTAGATGAGGCTGGCCTCAAACTCACAACAATCCACCTGTCTCTGCCTCCCGAGTGCTAGGATTAAAAAAAGGCATGTGCCACCACCATCTGGCTACGCCTTTAATCCCAGAACTCTGGAGGCAGAGTCAGGCAGATCGCTGTGAGTTTAAGACAAGCTTGGTCTGCAAAGGGAGCCCAGGAATGGACAGCCAATGCTACACCCAGAAACGCTGTCTCTGGGTGTAGGGTGTGGGGGTGGTGGATGTGGGAGACAGAAACAAAACAAAACAAAAACCAAAACTTGGCTGTCACACCCGCGAAGTGGAGAGGTAGAGCCCCGCCCACCTCCTCCGTGGCTGGTGCCAGTACTGGAGGGGCGGGGCCAATATTCCCCTTGCGATGGTATCATCCAGCAAGCACCACAGCGCCCGGATGATGGTGTGTTGTTCTCATAAATTACACTCTTTTCGGTGTGACAGCAGTTCAGCATTTAAACCAAAGAAGCATTACGCAAAATAAAATGGAGCCGGGCGGTGGTGGCGCACGCATGCCTGTTGTCTCAGAACTTGGGAGGCAGAGGCAGGCGTGAGCTCCAGGGCAATCAGACCTGTTAGACAGAGAAACCCTGTCTTGGAAAAGCACAAAAAGAAATAAAAAGAAACAAAATAAAAGTAAAAAATGCCTCAGGAGGGGTTAAAAGCACTGGCTGCTCTTCCAATGGTCCTGAGAGGCAAGAAGAACACTCCACAATTAATCCAGAAATCAATCTAAAACAGAAAGAGAGAAAAACAAAATGAAAGGCCCCAGCTGAGAGGGAGGTCTGGTGTGGCTCCTGTGGTCTCATTTTTAAGAGAGCGAGATAGGGCTCAATGGAAATCTGGCGTGTTCAATGGGTAGATGGGGACCTCGAGGATCTAAACTAGAAATGGTTTGTTAAAGTGTACATATGTGATTCTTCTAAGACTTATATACACCCCAGCGTGCATGCGAACACACACACAAATCTTTAAAGATAAATAACAAAACAACTGATTCTGTCTTTGTAACTGCCCTCATTGGAGCTTTTCTTGTTTCATCGTGTGTGTGTGTGTGTGTGTGTGTGTGTGTGTGTGTGTGTATGTGTATGTGTGAGCGGGCACCGGAGCACGGGTGTTATAAATTAATCCCCAGCTGAGAAATCAGTCACAGTCTCTAGCTATAACCACCGCCTCTGATGTACTGAGATTGTTTTTTTACCCCATTCTTCCTTCTTTCCTTCCTAGCTATCTAACTCCCAGCACCTATTTCATTCCTCTTCAAGAAATGGACTGCTTCCTGATGTCACCTTAAGTCAGTCATTTCTAAGTCATGCCAGAGGGGACTAGGAAGGACACCAAACCATTTCACATAAATAGTACCCTGAACGATAAGAACAGGCATCGGCTGCTCTGTCTTTTGTTCTCGTTGCTCTCCTGTTTATGTTTGAGCCTGTATGTGAATCCACACATTTGTTCCCCTGTAAATTATATTCCAAAGCAAATTACTGCTTGTAGTGGTCTTTTTCTTGTTTTTCTTGTTGTTTGTTTGTTGGTTGGTTATTTATTTTATTTTTTTCTTCTCTTTTTTATTGAAAGTGTGGGTATACTTTCTAGATCAGGAGAGAGAGCCTCCTCACACAATTCTCTCTCTCTCTCCCCTCCCCCCTCTCTTACTGGGTATAGAATCACATTGATTTTCTGGGCTGGTTATAGAGTCACTGCTGCATTGCTAATAAATAGATTCAGTACTGACTGATGACTAATAAACATTAGAAGGTAGCTGGCACTACCTAGACCAGGTTGCCTGACTCTGCTGTGATCTAATGAGGGAACTATGAGGATTGGTATCCATTTGTCTGTCTGTGTGTCTATTATCTATCTTTCTATCTATCTATCTATCTATCTATCTATCTATCTATCTATCTATCTATGTGTGTATGTATGTATGTATCTAACATCTATGTATTTATGTATTAGTATAGTACGGAGAGTAAACTATATAAAGGACTCGTTTATCCTTTTTAAATAGTTGAGTAAAGAATTAAATATTTAGCCAGGCATGGTGGCACACACCTTTAATCCTATCTATCTATCTATCTATCTATCTATCTATCTATGTATCTATCTATTATCGATGTATTTACTTACTTACTTATCTACTTACACAGTGTTTAAATTATTTTGGAGACAGAGTCTTTCTATGTAATCCTGTCTGTCTTGAAATTCGCTGTGTATACTGACCTAGTTTGGATCTAGAACTTTTCTTGGGTTAAAGAAATTGTAGTTTTTTGTTTGCTTGCTTGCTTGCTTGCTTGCTTGTTTGTTTGTTCCCAGACAAGGTTTCTCATGTAGCCTTGCCTTTCCTGGACTTGCAAGTGCAAGTGATTCTCTTGCCTCTGTCTCCCAACTGCTGGGATTAAAGGCAAAGAAAAACAAACCCAAAAACAAAGCTAGGCATGTCATGGTGGTGCAGGCCTTTAATCTCAGCACTCAGGAGGCAGAGGCAGGCATATCGCTGTGACTTTAAGGCCAGCCTGGTCTACAAAGTGAGCCGAGGACTGGATAGCCAACGCTACACAGAGAAACCCTGTCTCTGGGCGGAGGGTGTGGGGGTGGTGGTAGTAGGAGACAGAAACAAAGCAAAACAAAACACCAAAACTTAACTGTCACACCTGCCTGGTGGAGAGGGAGAGCCCTGCCCTCCTCCTCCATGTCGGGTGCCAGTACTGGAGTGGCGGGTTCAATATTGCCCTTCTCATGGTATCATCCAGGGAGCATCACAGCGCCCGGATGACGGTGTGTTGTTCTCATAAATTACACTCTTTTCTGTGTGACAGCGCCTCAGCATTTAAACCAAAGAGAGCATTACGCAAAATGCAATGGAGCCGGGTGGTGTTGGCGCATGCATGCCTGTTGTCTCAGAACATGGGAGGCAGAGGCAGGCATGAGCTCCAGGGCAGTCAGAGCTGTTACACAGAGAAACCCTGTCTTGAAAACCACAAAAAGAAATAAAATAAAACGAAGTAAAATTAAAAAATGCCTCAGGAGGGGTTAAAACACTGGCTGCTCTTCCAAATGTCCTAAGAGGCAAGCAGAACACTCCACACTTAATCCAGAAATCAATCTAAAACAGAAAGAGAGAAAAACAAAATGAAAGGCCCCAGCAGAGAGGGAGGTCTGGTGTGCCTCCTGTGGTCTCATTTTTAAGAGAGCAAAATAGGGCTCAATGGAAATCTGGCGTGTTCCATGGGTAGATGGGGACCTGGAGGATCTAAACTAGAAATGGTTTGTTAACGTGTACATATGTGATTCTTCTAAGACTTATATACACCCTAGCGTGCATGCGAATACACACACATCTTTAAAGATAAATAACAAAACAACCAATTCTCTCTTTGTACCTGCACTCATTGGAGCTTTTCTTGTGTCATCGTGTGTGTGTGTGTGTGTGTGTGTGTGTGTGTGTGTGTGTGTGTGTGTGCTTGCGCACGCAAGAACGAGCATGCATGGGTGTTAATAATTAATCCTCAGCTGGTTGATCATTCACAGTCTCTAGCTATGACCACTGCCTCTGACGTGCTGAGATTGGTTTGAGACCCCCTTCTTCCTTCTTTCCTTCCTACCTATCTCACTCCCAGCACCCATTTCTTTCCTCTTCCAGAAATGGACTGCTTCCTGATGTCACCTTAAGTCAGTCACTTCTAGGTTTCTAGGTCATGCTAGAGGGGACTAGGAAGGACCCCAAACCATTTCACATAAATAGTACCCTGAACGATAAGAACAGGCATTGGCTGCTCTGTCTTTTGGTCTCGTTGGTCTCCTGTTTATGTTTGAGCCTGTATGTGAACCCACACATTTCTTTTCCCTGTAAATTATATTCCAAAACAAATGACTGCTTGTAGTGGTTTTTGCTTTTGTTGTTGTTATTTGTTTGTTTGTTTATTGGTTGCTTGGTTATTTATTTTATTTTTTTCTTCTCCTTTTTATTGAAAGGGTATACTTTCTATATCAGGAGAGAGAGCCTCCTCACACAATTCTCTCTCTCTCTCTCTCTCTCTCTCTCTCTCTCTCTCTCTCTCTCTCTCTCACACACACACACACACACACACACACACACACACACACACACACACACACGTGTGAATTGGATTTATGTCCCTGCCATCTAGAGGGATGATAAACACAGAGATCACTTTTGAAGAATTTCTTTTCTGTGTGGCTGGGCCTTAGAATTCAAACAAAAGGAACCATCTCAGAGGTCTGCTGTTGTTCCTTAGTCTAATTTTGTTTGGTTTTGGTTTTTGGAGACAGGGTTTCTCTATGTAGCCTTGGCTGTCCTGGACTCACTGTGTAGACCAAGCTGGCCTCAAACTCACAAAGATACATCTGTCTCTGCCTCCCGATTGCTGGGATTAAAGAAAAGCGAGTGCCACCAAAGCCTGGCTACTGAAAGATTCTGAACTAGTCTGAACTAGGTTTTTTTTTTCCCCTGTCATTATTATTACTTTAAAAGTTTATTTTCAGTTTAAAAAAATATGTCTTTATTTATTATTTTGTATACAGTGCTCTCTCTACCTGCTTAGTACGCCTGCCTGTCAGAGGAAGACATTAGATCACATTATAGATGATTGTGAGCCACTGTGTGCTCGCTGGGAATGCAACTCAGGACCTCTGGAGGAGCAGTCAGTGCTCTTAACCTCTGAGCCACCTCTCCAGCTCTTATTTATTTATTTATTTATTTATTTATTTATTTATTTATTTATGTTGCTGTTGTTTGTTTTGTTTTAAGACGGTGAGTTAAAACATTTATGTGGTTTGTCTGTTCATGGAGCAAGGGGGACTGTGCAGATCAGCAGAGGCTACCCTATCATTCGGCACATGCAAATTGGGTTAAAGTTCTGAAACCAGAACTTAAAGAAGCCAGCTGTGTGGTCCTGTATGTCTTTAATCCCATAGCTCTGAAGGTAGAGGCAGGTGAAACTCTGTGAGCTGGAGGCAGGCCTCATCTAGTTAGGGATTTCCAAGGTTACATAGGGTATGGAGAATAGTTTATCGTTTCTAAGTAGTTGAGTAAAGAATTAAATACTTGTTCAAAAGAATTAAATATTTACCTTATAAGATAAATAAATGAGCCAGGCGTGGTGGCGCACGCCTTTAATCCCAGCACTTGGGAGGCAGAGGCAGGCGGATCGCTGTGAGTTCGAGGCCAGCCTGGTCTACAAAGTGAGTCCAGGATGGCCAAGGCTACACAGAGAAACCCTGTCTCGAAAAACCAAAAAAAAAAAAAATAACAATAATAAAATTAAAAAATTTTATATATATATATATATATATATATATATATATATATATATATATATATATATATATAAATGAAGGCTACACAGAGAAACCCTGTCTCACAGAAAGCAAAGCAAACAAGCTTTGGGTTTTGGTTCCACATAGGTTGTTATTTCTTCATTTATCTAGCTAGCTAGCTAGTTAGTTAGTTAGCTAGTTAGTTAATTTTGTTTTTCAGGCAGGGTTTGCTTGTAATAGCCATGACTGTCATGCAACTTTCTCTGTAGACCAGTATGGGCTGGAAACAGAGATTGCCCTGTATCTGGATTTGCAGTGTTGGAATTTCGTTTTGTTTTGTTTCGTTTCTGTGCAGCAGTCAAGGGTTTCTCTGTGTAGTAGTCCTGGCCATCTTGGAACTCACTCTGTAGAGCAGGCCGAACTCACACTGAGCGAGCGATTCACTGTCTTCTGCCTGCCAAATGTTGGAATTGTTTTGCTTTTTGGGTGGGAGGGATTCGAGACAGGGTCTCTCTGTGTGGCCTTGGCTGCCCCAGACTCGCTCTGTAGACCAGGCTGGCCTGCCTGGAAGTCACAGCGCTTAGCCAGCCTGCCTGCCCGCCTCTGCCTCCCGAGCACTGGGATGGATGGCGGGCGGGCACGGGTGGGCGCCACCAAGCCCGGCTACGTGTTGGATTTCTGTTTTGTTTTCTGTTTTCTGTAAAGTCAAGGTTCCCTCTGTGTAGTCGTGGCTGTCCTGGAAGTCACTCGGTAGACCAAACTGGACACAGACTCAGAGGTTCACTTGCCCTCACCTCCCAAGGGCTGCAATTTTGTGTTTGTGTGTAGGTGTTTGCTTGTTTTCAGGGGTAGCGTTTCGATGCAACAGCCCTGGCTGTCGCGCAGCTTGCTCTGCAGACCAGTCTGCCATTTTGCTTTGGTTTGTCTTTTCTGTGCAGTGAAGGGCTTCACGTTTAGAGTCAGTTTTGGTGCAGGCACGCAGGGGCCATACCTAATATGCCGTGGCTTTCTCAGAACCCTCTCTGTGTATGCCAGGCTCGCCTCCGATTCGGAGCGACCCACCAGCCTCTGGCCCCCAAGTGCCGGGATGGGAGCCCCAGACGGGCTCGAATTCTATCAATATCTGCTTGGGTTGAGTGAAAAAGGATCTGAAGGTCATCATCACTCCTCCCTCAGCCTTTGGCCTTATGCCAGAAAGGGTGGGTAACTGAACTTCTTATCTCTTGATTACCTTCCAGTGACACCTTAGTTTCTCCTTGGAGGTGGAGAGGCCTCCGTGGCCGATGTGGAAAGTCCGCCGTTTTCAAGTGTCACAGGGAAACGCTCATTTGGTTTTTGGTCCCCCCTCCCCCTTCCCCTTCCCCTTCCCCCGACAGGGTTTCTCTGAGTAGTAGCCTTGGCTGTCCTGGAATCACGTTGTAGACCAGTCTGGCCTCAAACTCACAGTGATCTGCCTGCCCCTCCCTGCCTCAGCAGTGAGTGCTGGGATTAAAGGTGTGTGCCACCACCACGCCCAGATGGTTTTTGTTTTGTTTCGTTTCCTTTTAAGAGATGGTGCCAGTCTCTTTATGTAGCCTTTATTGTCTCAGAATTCACTGGGTTTTTTGTTTTGTTTTGTTTTTTCCTTTTTGAAGATTTCTTGACTATTACGTATACAGTGCTCTGCCTGCATGTACATACACCGGCATGAATTATGTTCATACTTTTATTCATTCATTCATTCTTTCATTTATTTTGTACTCATCTCTACGGTTGTTTATTTATTTATTTTTTGTTTTGTTGTTGTTGTTTCTGTTTTTTGAGACAGGGATTCTGCGTAGGCTTGGCTGTCCTGGACTCAGTTTGTAGACTAGGCTGGCCTTAAACTCACAGCAATCTGCCTGACTCTCCTGGGATAAAAGAAAGCCCTGCGCCGCCACCCCCTGGCTTTCAGTTATTTCTTTGAGTCAAGGTCTCTCCCTCTCCCTCTCCCTGTCCCTCTCCCTCTCCCTCCCTCCCCCCTCTCTCCCTACCCCCGGCACTCCCACCCCACTGTATGCCTGTAGTGCTGAGTATAGTAGAATCATACTGTTTTTGTGGACTGGTTAGAGTCACTGCTGCATTACTAATAAATAGAATCAGTACTGATGACTAATAAACATTGGTCTCCATTTGTCTGTCTGTGCCTCCCCTATCTATCTATCTATCTATCTATCTGTCTGTCTATCTATCTATTATCTTTGTATTTATGTATTAGTGTAGTACGGAGGCTACACTAAATAGAGGACTAGTTTATCCTTTATAAATAGCTGAGTAATGAATTAAATATTTAGCTTGTGTGGCCTCTGTTTTATCACGCGTGAATTATGTTCATGCTTATATGTATTTAATTTGTATATTTTTTAAAAAGATATTTGTTTGGCTGAGCATCAGTTGCACACGCCTTTAATCCCAGCACTCGGGAGGCAGAGGCAGGCGGATCGCTGTGAGCTCCAGGCCAGCCTGGTCTACAAAGTGAGTCCAGGACAGCCAAAGCTAAACAGAAAAAAACCTCTTTTAAGAAACAAAACAAAGCAAAAAGACAGAGAAGGCTGCTGCTTCCATATTGGTGAGGTCAGACGCCATGACGGTTGCCGTCCACATGGGGGCTTCATTATGGAGATGTCAAGAGCCAAACTTTGTTTGAACTTTGACTTGCACATTCCACACGGTGGGGGATGGGGAAGAGAGAGAAACGAACACACACACACACACACACACACACACACACACACACACACCCATCCCTCTCAGAGAGAGGGGGGGGGATTTTGAAAATAAAATGAAGACACACAGAAAAAGAAATATGTGATAGATAAACAGTATAAAAAAACGAGAAGGAATACAAAACGAAAATTACTAAATTCAAGAAATCAAATTGGAGCCGGGCGTGGTGGCGCATGCCTTTAATCCCAGCACTCAGGAGGCAGAGGCAGGCGGATCGATGTGAGTTCAAGGCCAGCCTGGTCTACAAAGCGAGTCCAGGACAGCCAAGGCTACACAGAGAAAGCCTGTCTCACAAAACCAAAAAAAAAAATAAATAAATAAATAAATAAAAATTTAAAAAAAAAGAAAAAGAAAAAAAGAAAAAAAAAAAGACATCAAATTGGCCCTGGTAGTTCATTGCTTTAATCCATGCACTGTGAAGGCAGATCTCTGACTTCTAAGTCAGACCAGGGTACACATAAGCATACAGGTGAGTGATCTCACATCAGTGCACCACAGAAGAATCTTGAAGAATCAGACAAATCAGAAGATAGTGACTGGTTGCATCAATGTATAGTCGGGAATATTTTTCCTTTCCTTTCCTCTTTCTTTTTTCTTTTTCTTTTTGCGATTCACTGAGTTGTAAGAGATTTGAGTGTTCATGGAACACAGAGGCAGGACAATGAGGGCCTGTCTAATGAGCTGCTTTCTCCCCCCTCCCCACCCACCAAACACTGCCCCCCCCCCCGCACCCCACGTATTTTTGTGCACACAGTCTGAGATATTTAATTCTTTTTTTTCACCTTCCTTCCTTCCTTCCTTCCTTTTTTTGTTTTTGTTTTTTCCTTCTTTCTTTATTCTGGGCTTGTGTGGCCCCTGTTTTATCACACATGAATAATGTTTGTAATTTTATTTATTTATTTTTTTACTTTTATTTTTTTATTTAATGTCTCTTCGGTTGTTTCTTTTTTCTTTTTTCTTTTCTTTTTTGGTTTTGGCTTTTGGAGACAGGGTTTCTCTGTGTAGCCTTGGCTGTCCTGGAATCACTTTGTAGACCTGCCTGGCCTTGAATTCACAGCAGTCCACCTGCGTCTGCTTCCTGAGTGCTGGAATTAAAGAAAGGCATGGGCCACCACCGCTTGGCTTTCAGTAATTTCTTCAAGTCAAGATCTCTCTCTGTCTCTGTCTCTGTCTCTGTCTCTGTCTCTGTCTCTCTCTCTCTCTCTCTCTCTCTAGTGCTGGGTATAGAATCACACTGATTTTGTGGACTGGTTAAAGAGTCACTGCTGCATTACTAATACATAGAAGTGATACTAATTGTTAATAAACATTCTAGCCAACACTACGTAGAACAGGCTGCCTGACTCTGCCGTGATCAAATGAGGGAACTATGAGAATTGGTCTCCATTTGTCTGTCTGTGTGTCTGTAATCATCTATCTATATATCACCTATGTATTTGCTTGCTTGCTTGCTTACTTATCTACTAAGTTATTTTGGAGATAGTGTCTCTCTATGTATTCCTGCCCGTCTTGGAAATCATTGTGCATACTGACCTAGGTTGGAGCTAGACCTTTTCTTGGGGTTAAAGAAATTGTAGTTTTTTGTTTGCTTGTTTGTTTCCTGACAGGGTTTCTCATGTAGCCTTGGCTTGCTTTCGAGACCAGGCTGGCCTCCAACTCACAGCGATCCTCTTGGCTTTGCCTCCCAAGTGCTGGGATTAGAGGTGTGGTAGTCTTATTTCAGGTTTTAGTTACAACTAATGTAATGAAAAATAAAGTGATCAGTTCCTTGCTGCTCTGCCTTAGGGTCTCCCTGACCCTAAGGTTTTTGTTTTTGTTTTGTTGTTGTTGTTGTTGCTGTTTTATTTTTTTACTTTTACTTCTCTCTCTCTCTCTCTCTCTCTCTCTCTCTCTCTCTCTGCAAATCCATATTTCATGTCTTCCCTTTTAAATGATTTCTTTATCTGTGTGTCTATTGTTGTTGTTGTTTAGTGTTTTTTGTTTCCTTTTGTTTGAGACAGGGCTTCTCTGTTGTAGACAAAGATCTGCTAGTCTCTTTTGCCTCTGCCTCCTGAGTGCTGGGGTTAATTACAACTAATGACATGAAAATTAAAATGATTAATTCATTGCTGCTCTGTCTGTCTTAGGCAAGGTCTCCCTGATCCCTAACCATATGGTTTTTGTATTTTTACTTTTGCTTTTTTTTTCCTTTTTCTTTCTCTGTAAATCCATATTTCATTTCTCCTTATTTTCTTCTTATTGTTTTTATGTGCATCGGTTTGTTGTTGTTGGTTTTTTTGGTTTGTTTTTCTGTCCTTTTTGTTTTGATTTTGCATGCAAGTATGTCTGCGTGAGGCTGTCTGATTTCTCTGGAACTGCCCTGTGGGGGCAAGCCTCATGGATGGTTGTTCCACCGCCTTTACCTAAGTTGGGGGTGGGGGGAGGGGAAGCCACGGCCTAGGGTGCTTCCAAAGCCGTGGGCTCCATCCTCTTAGTACTGCATGCACTTAATCCATGCATGCCTGTCATGTCAGCACCCAGCAGCTGGAAAGAGAAGATCATCTCTAGCACCATTAGACTGGTGCTTTAATTTGCACTAACTCTGTATTTAGTCTGAGACCAGAAGTTGGGGCTGGGTGGGAACAGCATTAGCAGCAACAGCAGACACAACAAAGGAGGGACCCCAAGCGGTGAAGTGTTTTCAAAAGGAGCCTCCCTCCCTAACTGATTTGCCACTAACTGATTTGTCAGGCAGGTCACTTTCGATCTCTTTCACTTGGGCCTCCCTGTTAGAGAAGGAAGGTTTCCCCTGTTTTCACAGCTCTCTGTTTATTCTACTTTCACTTTGTATGGCCTGAGGGGTTGGCCCAGTTAGGGTTTGGGTTAGCTACTCATCAGAGTCTAAGGTTCAATCATAGTTTGTATGAGCAATCATAAAGGATGAGGGTATCAGACCCCACATGGTCATTTACACACACACACACACACACACACACACACACACACACACACACACACAGAGAGAGAGAGAGAGAGAGAGAGAGAGAGAGAGAGAGAGAGAGAGAGAGAGAGAGAGAGCTACTTTATAAAATCAAATTGAATGGACAATAAAGTAACAGGGAATTAAAAACACACGGGCTTTCAATCCCAGCACTCTGGAAGCAGATGCAGGTAGATCTCTGTTAGTTAGAGCCCAGCCTGGTTTACAAAGTCAGTCCAAGACAGCCAAGGCTACACAGAGAAAACCTGCCTCAAAAACAAAAACAAAAACAAAAACAAAAAAACCCAACCAACCAACCAAACCAGACAGGCTTGTTTATGATGGGCATGGCTGTCTTTGAACTTTCACTGTAGGCCAGTCTGGCCTGGAAACAGAGATTGGCCTGCTTTTGCCTTTCCCGTTTGGTAATTTGGTTTTGTTTTGTTTTGGTTATGTGTTCAAGAGTGGCCACTCACTGACCACTCTCAGACACCAGACTCATATGGATGGAAGTGTATGTGAACACTGGGGGGGGAGACAAAAACAGAAACAAAGCTGGGTGTGGTGGTGCAGGCCTTTAATCCCAGCATTCAGGAAGCAGAGCCAGGCAGATCTTTATAAGTTTGAGGTGGGCCCGGTCTACAGACTGAGTCCAAGACAGGACAGCCAAGGCTACACAGAGAAACCCTGTTTTGGGGGGGGGGGGAAGACACACACACAAACATACAGATTTACAGGCCAGAACAATGCCTATTCCTTTCAAAGGAAAAAAAGCAAAAGTTGAAGGTTACCCTTTGACCTTGTGTCAGAAAGGGTGGGTGAGGCTGCTGCTTGACTGCTTATCTCTTAATTATCTTCCAGTTACACCCTACTTCTCCTTGGAGGTGGAGGTCGAGCAGCCTTCATGGCTGGCTGATGTGAAAGTCGGGCATTTTCATGTTTCACAGGAAAACTCTCATTTGTTTGCTGTTTGTTTGGATTTTCACAGATAGGGTCAATCTCTTTATGTAGCCTTTATTGTCTCTGAATTCACTATTTAGGGCAGACTAGCCACCTGAATTCACAGTCTATCTGTCTCCCTCTGACTCCCAATGGACATTCATAAGGCCCTATGGATAGCTCACCTTCTTTACACCCTGAACTCCAGACAGACATGTTATTTTACACAGGGTTTCTCTCTCTCTCTCTCTCTCTCTCTCTCTCTCTCTCTCTCTCTCTCTCTCTCTCTCTCTCTCTCTCTCCTTCCCCCTTCATGCTTCCCCCCTCCCTGCCCCCCCTCCCGAGTGTGTGTGTGTGTGTGTGTGTGTGTGTGAAGGCTACACAAAAAAACTAGCTCTCAAAGAAGCCAAAACTAACTAAATAAGTCTGCCTGAGACACAGGAAAAGTTCCAGACCAGTCAATTCTATTTGTGTTTTCTGTTGTAATTAGCGAAAATAAAATGATCAGGTTCTCAATTCATGGCTACTCTGCCTTAGGGTCTCTCTAACCATATGTCTCTTTCTTTATCTTTTTGCCTGTTTGTAAGCCCATGTTTCATTGCTTATTCTTTATTAATGATTCAGTAAATGTTATGTGCATTTTTGGGTTGTTGCTTTATTTGTCCTGTTTTTCCCCATCTATGTCATAATTTTTATCTAAAAGCGAGCGCCACAGCGTCTGGATGATGGTGCATTTTTCTTATAAGTTATACTCCTTTCTGTGTGACAGCACCTCAGCATTTAAACCAAAGAGAGCATTAAGAGACATAAAATGGCGGCGCACGCCTTTACTCCGGGCGCTTGGGAGGCAGAGGCCGGTGGATCTCCGTGAGTTCCAGGACAGCCAGAGCTGTTGCACAGAGAACCCCTGTCTCGAAAAACCACAAACATAAAAAATAAAAATAACAAAAATAAAAATGCGTCAGGGTTGAAGAGCACTGGCTGCTCTTGGGAAGGTATAGCCTTCAGTTCCCAGCAGCCACGTGGTGGCTCACAACCATTTATGAGGAGACCTGGCGCCCTCTCCTGGCCCGCAGGTGGAGATGCAGGCAGAACATTGCATACTTAATGCAGAACTCAGTGGAAATGTGTGGCCTGTTCCATGGGTAGATAGATGGGCACCTGTAGGCTGTAAACTAGGTAATGGTTGGTTAAAGTTTAGATGTCAGATTCTTTTTTTTTGTTTTTTTTCCTTTTTTCTTTTTTGGCTTTTCGAGACAGGGTCTCTCTGTGTTAGCCTTGGATGTCCTGGACTCGCTTTGTAGACCAGTCTGGCTAGCCCTGAATTTTTACAGCGATCCACGTGCCTCTGCCTCCCGAGTGCTGGGATTAAAGGCGTGCACCACCATACCTTACCCGGCAGATGTGTGTGGGATTCTTTTAAGATTTTTTTATGTTTGTTTGTTTTTCTGTTGTTGTTTTTCGAGACAGGGTTTCTCTGTGTAGCCTTTGCCATCCTGGACTCACTTTGTAGACCAGGCTGGCCCTTGAACTCATAGCACCCCTTTCTTTCCTCTTCCAGAAATGGACTGCTTCCTGATTTCAGCTTAAGACAGTCACACTTCTAGGTCATGGTAGAGGGGACTAGGAAGGACTCCAACCCATTTCACATAAGTAGTACCCTGAACGATAAGAACAGGCATCGGCTGCTCTGCCTTTTGATCTATCCAGTCTCTTGTGCATGTTTGGGCTTCTATGGGAACCCACACATTTCTTTCTACCATAAATTATATTCCAAAACAAATGTGAGTTTGTAGTATTGTTTTTTTTTACACTTTTAATTTAAAGGGTACTTTCTAGGTCAGGGGTGAGAGGCTCCTCACAATCCCCCCCCCCGCGCCCCCCGCCACCGGCTCGCCACGGCCCCGGCCCTCCGCTCCGCCCCCTGCCCCCCACCCCGTGTGAATTGGATTTAAGTCTCTGCCATCTAGAGGGATGGTAAACACAGAGAACAGAGAAGATCACTTCGGAAGATTTTTTTTCCCCTGTGTGGTGGTGCCTCAGAATTCAAACGAAAGAGAGCATGAAGACAAAGCAAATGGGACTAGAGAGATGGATCGTTGGTGAGGAGCACTGTCAGCTCTTCCAAAGGACCTGGGCTGGATTCCCAACACCCACACGGCAGCTCACAACTGTTTGTAACGCCACTACCAAGGGATCTGACACATTCATACCGAGTGATGCACAGAAAAAAATTAAAATAAGGCCAGGCGGTGGTGGCGCACGCCAATAATCCCAGCACTTGGGAGGAAGAGGCAGTCGGATTGCTGTAAATTTTAGGACAGCCTGGTCTACAAAAGCAAGTAAGTCCAGGACAGTCAAGGCTACACAGAGAAACCCTAACGTGAAAAACGAATCCCTTGCCCCCCACCCCCCCAAAAAAAGAAATAGAAAAAAAAATAAAATGAAATAAAGGCAAATAAAATGAAAGGAACCGTCTCAGAGGTCTGGTGTAGCTCCTCGGTCTAATTTTTTTTTTTGTTTCTTTTGGTTTGGTTTTGGTTTTGGTTCCAGAAGACAGCGTTTCTTTATGGAACCTTAGCTGTCCTGGACCCGCTGTGTAAACGAGGCTGGCCTCAAACTCACAACAACCCACCTGTCTCTGCCTCCCGAGTGCTGGGATGAAAGAAAAGTGTGTGCCACCACCGCCTGGCTACTGAAAGATTCTGAACTAGTTTTTTTCCCCCTGTCATTATGGTTAATTTAAAAGTTTATTTTCAATTTAAAATATTTATTCATTATTATGTGTACAGTGCTCCATCTGCCTCGTGTATGACTGCACGCCAGAGGAGGACGTTAGATCAAATTATAGATGGCTGTGAGCCACCGTGTGCTCGCTGGGAACGCAACTCAGGACCTCTGGAGGGGCAGTCAGTGCTCTTAACCTCTGAGCCACCTCTCCATCCAGCTCTTAATTTTTGTTTTTCGTTTTCAGAGAGCGAGTTAAGCCTTTATGTGGTTTGTCTTTTCATGGAGCAGCGAGGGAACTGTGTAGATCAGAAGAGGCTTCCCTATAATTCTGTACATGCACATTGGGGTTAAGTTCTGAAACCAGAACTTAAAGAAGCCAGCTCGGTGTGGTCCTGTAGGCCTTGAATCCCATAGCTCTGAAGGCAGAGGCAGGTGAAACTCTGTGAGCTGGAGGCAGGCCTCATCTAGTTAGGGATTTCAATGGTTCTACGTGGGGTACGGAGACTACACTAAATAAAGGACCAGTTTACCCTTGATAGATAGCTGAATAAAGACTTAAATATGTACTTGGAAAAACCAAACACAGAAGTCCACCTGTCTCTGCTGTGATTACATGAGGAAACTATGATGCTTGGCCTCCATTTGTCTTTCTGTCTGTGTATCTTACTTATCTAAGGTTTGTGGAGATAGACTCTCTCTCTCTCTTTCTCTCTCTCTCTCTCTCTCTCTCTCTCTCTCTCTCTCTCTCTCTCTGCCCCCCTCTGGCTGTCTTTGAAACTGATGTGTAGATGGACTAAGGTTGGAACTCCCAGGACTACCTAGAAACTTTCTTGGAGATAAAGAGCTGAAAGGACCAGCATGGTGGCACACGCCATTCATCCCAGCACTTGGGAGGCAGGGGTAGGTGGATCTCTGTGAGTTTGAGACCAGCCTGGTCTAAAAACAGAGTTCCAGGACACCCAAGGCTACCCAGAGAAACCCTGTCTCAAAAAACCAATATAAATAAGTAAATAAATAAATGAAATTAAAGGAAGCAGGGCCTGGTGGTGCATGCCAGGACAATTAATTATATCTGCTTTATTTTATTTTTTTTCTTATGACTAATGCCATGAAAAATTTAAATATTCAGTGCATTGCTGCCACCAGGCCTGGCTCTTTCCTTTCTTCCTTCCTTTCCTCCTCCTCCTCCTCTTCCTTCTTCTCCTTCTAATATATATATTTTTTCGAGCCAAGGTTTCTCTGTTTTAGCCTTGGCCTTCCTGGACTCACTTTGTAGACCAGGCTGGCCTTGAACTCACAGCGATCCGTCTGCCGCTGCCTCCTGAGTGCTGGGATTAAAGGCATGCGACATCACGCCCGCCTTTACTCCCGGCGCTTGGGAGGCAGAGGCCGCTGGGTCTCCGTGAGTTCCAGGACAGCCATAGCTGTTGCACAAAGAAACCCTGTCTCGAAAAGCCACAAAAAGAAATAAAAAGAAACGAAATAAAAGTAAAAAATGCCTCAGGAGGGGTTAAAAGCACTGGCTGCTCTTCCAAAAGTCCTGAGAGGCAAGCAGAACACTCCACTCTTAATCCAGAAATTAATCAGAAACAGAAAGAGAGAAAAACAAAATGAAAGGCCCCAGCTGAGAGGGAGGTCTGGTGTGGCTCCTGTGGTCTCATTTTTAAAAGAGCAAAATAGGGCTCAATGGAAATCTGGCGTGTTCCATGGGTAGATGGGGACCTGGAGGATCTAAACTAGAAATGGTTTGTTAAAGTGTACAGATGTGATTCTTCTAAGACTTATATACAGCCCAGCATGCATACGAACACACACACATCTTTAAAGATAAATAACAAAACAACCGATTCTGTCTTTGTAAATGCACTCATTGTAGATTTTCTTGTTTCATCGCGCGCGCGCGCGTGTGTGTGTGTATGTGAGTGTGTGTGTGTCTGTGTGTGTGTATGTGCTGAGTGACCAGTCACAGTCTCTAGCTATGACCACTGCCTCTGACGTGCTGAGATTGGTTTTTGACCCCGTTCTTCCTTCTTTCCTTCCTACCTATCTCACTCTCAGCAGCCATTTCTTTCCTCTTCAAGAGGACTGCTTCCTGAAAACCTTAAATAAGTCACTTCTAGGTCATGCTAGAGGGGACTAGGATGGACCCCAAACCATTTCACATAAATAGTACCCTGAACGATAAGAAAAGGCATCGGCTGCTCTGTCTTTTAGTCTCGTTGCTCTCCTGTTTATGATAGAGCCTGTATGTGAACCTATACATTTCTTTCCCCTGTAAATTATATTCCAAAACAAAAGACCGCTTGTAGTGGTCTTTTGTTGTTGTTGTTGTTGTTAATTGTTTGTTGGTTGCTTGGTTATTTACTTTTTTTCTTCTTCTCTTTTTTATTGAAAGGGTGGGTATACTTTCTATATCAGGAGAAAGAGCCTCCTCACACAATTCTCTCTCTCTCTCTCTCTCTCTCTCTCTCTCTCTCTCTCTCTCTCTCTCTCTCCCCCTCCCCCCTCTCGTGCTAGGTATAGAATCACGCTGATTTTCTGGGCTGGTTATAGAGTCACTGCTGCATTGATAATAAATAGATTCAGTACTGACTGATGACTAATAAACATTAGAAGGGAGCTGGCACTACCTAGACCAGTCTGCCTGACTCTGCTGTGATCCAACGAGGGAACTATGAGGATTGGTATCCATTTGTCTGTCTGTGTGTGTATTATCTATCTATCTATCTATCTATCTATCTATCTATCCATCTATCTATCTATCTATGTTTGTATGTATGTATGTATCTAACATTTATGTATTTATGTATTAGTATACTACGGAGAATACACTAAATAAAGGACATGTTTGTTCTTTTTAAATAGTTGAGTAAAGAATTATATATTTAGCCAGGCATGGTGGCACATGCCTTTAATTCTATCTGTCTTTTTATCTATCTATCTATCTATCTATCTATCTATCTATCTATCTATCATCGATAGATGATACTTACTTACTTATCTACTTACACAGTGTTTAAACTATTTTGGAGACAGAGTCTCTCTATGTATTCCTGTCTGTCTTGAAAATCGCTGTGTATACTGACCTAGTTTGGAACTAGAACTTTTCTTGTGTTAAAGAAATTGTAGTTTTTTCTTGCTTGCTTGCGTGTTTGTTTCCAGACAAGGTTTCCCGTGTAGCCTTCCCTGTCCTGGACTTTCAAGTGCAAGTGATTCTCTCCACTCTGTCTCCCAACTGCTGGGATTAAAGGCAAAGGAAAACAAAAACAAAAACTAAGCCAGGCATGGCATTGTGGTGCATGACTTTAATTGCAGCACTCAGGAGCCAGAGGCAGGCAGATCGCTGTGATTATGAGGCCAGCCTGGTCTACAAAGGGAGCCCAGGACTGGATAGCCAACGCTACACGGAGAATCCCTGTCTCTGGGTGGATGGTGTGGGGAATGTGGTAGTGGGAGACAGAAACAAAACCAAACACAAAAACTTGGCTGTCACACCCATCAGGTGGAGAGGGAGAGCACCGCCCACCTCCTCCAAGGCAGGTGCCAGTACTGGAGTGGCAGGGCCAATATTGCCCTTCTCATGGTATCATCCAGCGAGCACCACATCGCCTGGATGATGGTGTGTTGTTCTTATAAATTACACGCTTTTCTGTGTGACAGCGCCTCAGCATTTAAACCAAAGAGAGCATTACGCAAAATGCAATGGAGCCGGGTGGTGTAGGCGCATGCATGCCTGTTGTCTCAGAACATGGGAGGCAGAGGCAGGCATGAGCTCCAGGGCAGTCAGAGCTGTTACACAGAGAAACCCTGTCTTGAAAACCACAAAAAGAAATAAAATAAAACGAAGTAAAATTAAAAAATGCCTCAGGAGGGGTTAAAACACTGGCTGCTCTTCCAAATGTCCTAAGAGGCAAGCAGAACACTCCACACTTAATCCAGAAATCAATCTAAAACAGAAAGAGAGAAAAACAAAATGAAAGGCCCCAGCAGAGAGGGAGGTCTGGTGTGCCTCCTGTGGTCTCATTTTTAAGAGAGCAAAATAGGGCTCAATGGAAATCTGGCGTGTTCCATGGGTAGATGGGGACCTGGAGGATCTAAACTAGAAATGGTTTGTTAACGTGTACATATGTGATTCTTCTAAGACTTATATACACCCTAGCGTGCATGCGAATACACACACATCTTTAAAGATAAATAACAAAACAACCAATTCTCTCTTTGTAACTGCACTCATTGGAGCTTTTTTTGTGTCATCGTGTGTGTGTGTGTGTGTGTGTGTGTGTGTGTGTGTGTGTGTGTGTGTGCTTGCGCACGCAAGAACGAGCATGCATGGGTGTTAATAATTAATCCTCAGCTGGTTGATCATTCACAGTCTCTAGCTATGACCACTGCCTCTGACGTGCTGAGATTGGTTTTAGACCCCCTTCTTCCTTCTTTCCTTCCTACCTATCTCACTCCCAGCACCCATTTCTTTCCTCTTCTAGAAATGGACTGCTTCCTGATGTCACCTTAAGTCAGTCACTTCTAGGTCATGCTAGAGGGGACTAGGAAGGACACCAAACCATTTCACATAAATAGTACCCTGAACGATAAGAACAGGCATTGGCTGCTCTGTCTTTTGTTCTTGTTGGTCTCCTGTTCATGTTTCAGCCTGTATGTGAATCCACACATTTCTTTCCCATTTAAATTATATTCCAAAACAATTTACTGCTTGTAGTGGTCTTTTTGTTGCTCTTGTTGTTGTTGTTTGTTTGTTGGTTGGTTGGTTATTTATTTTATATTTTTCTTCTTCTCTTTTTTATTGAAAGGGTGGGTATACTTTCTATATCAGGAAAGAGAGCCTCCTCAAACAATTCTCTCCCCCCCCCCCCGCCCGCCACCTTCTCCTGGTGGGTATAGAATCACCTTGATTTTCTGGGCTGGTTATAGAGACACTGCTGCATTGCTAATAAAAAGATTCAGTACTGACAGATGACAAATATACATTAGAAGTTAGCTGGCACTACCTAGTCCAGGCTGCCTGACACTGCTGTGATCAAATGAAGGAACTATGAGAATTGGTATCCATTTGTCTGTCTTTATGTCTATTATCTATCTATTTACCTATCTATCTATCTATCTATGTGTGTATGTATGTATCTAACATCTATGTATTTACGTATTAGTTTTGTATGGAGAATACACTAAACAAAGAACTAGTTCAATCTTTTAAAATAGTTGAGTAAAGAATTAAATATTTAGCCAGGCATGGTGGCACACACCTTTAATCCTATCTATCTACCTATCTATCTATCTATCTATCTATCTATCTATGTATCTATCTATTATCGATGTATTTACTTACTTACTTATCTACTTACACAGTGTTTAAATTATTTTGGAGACAGAGTCTTTCTATGTAATCCTGTCTGTCTTGAAATTCGCTGTGTATACTGACCTAGTTTGGATCTAGAACTTTTCTTGGGTTAAAGAAATTGTAGTTTTTTGTTTGCTTGCTTGCTTGCTTGCTTGCTTGTTTGTTTGTTCCCAGACAAGGTTTCTCATGTAGCCTTGCCTTTCCTGGACTTGCAAGTGCAAGTGATTCTCTTGCCTCTGTCTCCCAACTGCTGGGATTAAAGGCAAAGAAAAACAAACCCAAAAACAAAGCTAGGCATGTCATGGTGGTGCAGGCCTTTAATGTCAGCACTCAGGAGGCAGAGGCAGGCATATCGCTGTGACTTTAAGGCCAGCCTGGTCTACAAAGTGAGCCGAGGACTGGATAGCCAACGCTACACAGAGAAACCCTGTCTCTGGGTGGAGGGTGTGGGGGTGGTGGTAGTGGGAGACAGAAACAAAGCAAAACAAAACACCAAAACTTAACTGTCACACCTGCCTGGTGGAGAGGGAGAGCCCTGCCCACCTCCTCCATGTCGGGTGCCAGTAGTGGAGTGGCGGGGCCAATATTGCCCTTCTCATGGTATCATCCAGGGAGCATCACAGCGCCCGGATGACGGTGTGTTGTTCTCATAAATTACACTCTTTTCTGTGTGACAGCGCCTCAGCATTTAAACCAAAGAGAGCATTACGCAAAATGCAATGGAGCCGGGTGGTGTTGGCGCATGCATGCCTGTTGTCTCAGAACATGGGAGGCAGAGGCAGGCATGAGCTCCAGGGCAGTCAGAGCTGTTACACAGAGAAACCCTGTCTTGAAAACCACAAAAAGAAATAAAATAAAACAAAGAAAAATTATAAAATGCCTCAGGAGGGGTTAAAACACTGGCTGCTCTTCCAAATGTCCTAAGAGGCAAGCAGAACACTCCACACTTAATCCAGAAATCAATCTAAAACAGAAAGAGAGAAAAACAAAATGAAAGGCCCCAGCAGAGAGGGAGGTCTGGTGTGCCTCCTGTGGTCTCATTTTTAAGAGAGCAAAATAGGGCTCAATGGAAATCTGGCGTGTTCCATGGGTAGATGGGGACCTGGAGGATCTAAACTAGAAATGGTTTGTTAACGTGTACATATGTGATTCTTCTAAGACTTATATACACCCTAGCGTGCATGCGAATACACACACATCTTTAAAGATAAATAACAAAACAACCAATTCTCTCTTTGTAACTGCACTCATTGGAGCTTTTCTTGTGTCATCGTGTGTGTGTGTATGTGTGTGTGTGTGTGTGTGTGTGTGTGTGTGTGTGTGCTTGCGCACGCAAGAACGAGCATGCATGGGTGTTAATAATTAATCCTCAGCTGGTTGATCATTCACAGTCTCTAGCTATGACCACTGCCTCTGACGTGCTGAGATTGGTTTTAGACCCCCTTCTTCCTTCTTTCCTTCCTACCTATCTCACTCCCAGCACCCATTTCTTTCCTCTTCTAGAAATGGACTGCTTCCTGATGTCACCTTAAGTCAGTCACTTCTAGGTCATGCTAGAGGGGACTAGGAAGGACACCAAACCATTTCACATAAATAGTACCCTGAACGATAAGAACAGGCATTGGCTGCTCTGTCTTTTGTTCTTGTTGGTCTCCTGTTCATGTTTCAGCCTGTATGTGAATCCACACATTTCTTTCCCATTTAAATTATATTCCAAAACAATTTACTGCTTGTAGTGGTCTTTTTGTTGCTTTTGTTGTTGTTGTTTGTTTGTTGGTTGGTTGGTTATTTATTTTATATTTTTCTTCTTCTCTTTTTTATTGAAAGGGTGGGTATACTTTCTATATCAGGAAAGAGAGCCTCCTCAAACAATTCTCTCCCCCCTCCCCACCCCCCCCGCCTGCCACCTTCTCCTGGTGGGTATAGAATCACATTGATTTTCTGGGCTGGTTATAGAGACACTGCTGCATTGCTAATAAAAAGATTCAGTACTGACAGATGACAAATATACATTAGAAGTTAGCTGGCACTACCTAGTCCAGGCTGCCTGACACTGCTGTGATCAAATGAAGGAACTATGAGAATTGGTATCCATTTGTCTGTCTTTATGTCTATTATCTATCTATTTACCTATCTAACTATCTATCTATGTGTGTATGTATGTATCTAACATCTATGTATTTACGTATTAGTTTTGTATGGAGAATACACTAAACAAAGAACTAGTTTAATCTTTTAAAATAGTTGAGTAAAGAATTAAATATTTAGCCAGGCATGGTGGCACACACCTTTAATCCTATCTATCTATCTATCTATCTATCTATCTATCTATCTATCTATGTATCTATCTATCTATCTATCTATCTATCTATCTATCTATCTATCTATGTATCTATCTATTATCGATGTATTTACTTACTTACTTATCTACTTACACAGTGTTTAAATTATTTTGGAGACAGAGTCTTTCTATGTAATCCTGTCTGTCTTGAAATTCACTGTGTATACTGACCTAGTTTGGATCTAGAACTTTTCTTGTGTTAAAGAAATTGTAGTTTTTTGTTTGCTTGCTTGCTTGCTTGCTTGCTTGTTTGTTTGTTCCCAGACAAGGTTTCTCATGTAGCCTTGCCTTTCCTGGACTTGCAAGTGCAAGTGATTCTCTTGCCTCTGTCTCCCAACTGCTGGGATTAAAGGCAAAGAAAAACAAACCCAAAAACAAAGCTAGGCATGTCATGGTGGTGCAGGCCTTTAATGTCAGCACTCAGGAGGCAGAGGCAGGCATATCGCTGTGACTTTAAGGCCAGCCTGGTCTACAAAGTGAGCCGAGGACTGGATAGCCAACGCTACACAGAGAAACCCTGTCTCTGGGCGGAGGGTGTAGGGGTGGTGGTAGTGGGAGACAGAAACAAAGCAAAACAAAACACCAAAACTTAACTGTCACACCTGCCTGGTGGAGAGGGAGAGCCCTGCCCACCTCCTCCATGTCGGGTGCCAGTAGTGGAGTGGCGGGGCCAATATTGCCCTTCTCATGGTATCATCCAGGGAGCATCACAGCGCCCGGATGACGGTGTGTTGTTCTCATAAATTACACTCTTTTCTGTGTGACAGCGCCTCAGCATTTAAACCAAAGAGAGCATTACGCAAAATGCAATGGAGCCGGGTGGTGTTGGCGCATGCATGCCTGTTGTCTCAGAACATGGGAGGCAGAGGCAGGCATGAGCTCCAGGGCAGTCAGAGCTGTTACACAGAGAAACCCTGTCTTGAAAACCACAAAAAGAAATAAAATAAAACGAAGTAAAATTAAAAAATGCCTCAGGAGGGGTTAAAACACTGGCTGCTCTTCCAAATGTCCTAAGAGGAAAGCAGAACACTCCACACTTAATCCAGAAATCAATCTAAAACAGAAAGAGAGAAAAACAAAATGAAAGGCCCCAGCAGAGAGGGAGGTCTGGTGTGCCTCCTGTGGTCTCATTTTTAAGAGAGCAAAATAGGGCTCAATGGAAATCTGGCGTGTTCCATGGGTAGATGGGGACCTGGAGGATCTAAACTAGAAATGGTTTGTTAACGTGTACATATGTGATTCTTCTAAGACTTATATACACCCTAGCGTGCATGCGAATACACACACATCTTTAAAGATAAATAACAAAACAACCAATTCTCTCTTTGTAACTGCACTCATTGGAGCTTTTCTTGTGTCATCGTGTGTGTGTGTGTGTGTGTGTGTGTGTGTGTGTGTGTGTGTGTGCTTGCGCACGCAAGAACGAGCATGCATGGGTGTTAATAATTAATCCTCAGCTGGTTGATCATTCACAGTCTCTAGCTATGACCACTGCCTCTGACGTGCTGAGATTGGTTTTAGACCCCCTTCTTCCTTCTTTCCTTCCTACCTATCTCACTCCCAGCACCCATTTCTTTCCTCTTCTAGAAATGGACTGCTTCCTGAGGTCACCTTAAGTCAGTCACTTCTAGGTCATGCTAGAGGGGACTAGGAAGGACACCAAACCATTTCACATAAATAGTACTCTGAACGATAAGAAAAGGCATTGGCTGCTCTGTCTTTTGTTCTTGTTGGTCTCCTGTTCATGTTTCAGCCTGTATGTGAATCCACACATTTCTTTCCCATTTAAATTATATTCCAAAACAATTTACTGCTTGTAGTGGTCTTTTTGTTGCTGTTGTTGTTGTTGTTTGTTTGTTGGTTGGTTGGTTATTTATTTTATATTTTTCTTCTTCTCTTTTTTATTGAAAGGGTGGGTATACTTTCTATATCAGGAAAGAGAGCCTCCTCAAACAATTCTCTCCCCACCCGCCCCCCCGCCCGCCACCTTCTCCTGGTGGGTATAGAATCACATTGATTTTCTGGGCTGGTTATAGAGACACTGCTGCATTGCTAATAAAAAGATTCAGTACTGACAGATGACAAATATACATTAGAAGTTAGCTGGCACTACCTAGTCCAGGCTGCCTGACACTGCTGTGATCAAATGAAGGAACTATGAGAATTGGTATCCATTTGTCTGTCTTTATGTCTATTATCTATCTATTTACCTATCTATCTATCTATCTATGTGTGTATGTATGTATCTAACATCTATGTATTTACGTATTAGTTTTGTATGGAGAATACACTAAACAAAGAACTAGTTTAATCTTTTAAAATAGTTGAGTAAAGAATTAAATATTTAGCCAGGCATGGAGGCACACACCTTTAATCCTATCTATCTATCTATCTATCTATCTATCTATCTATCTATCTATCTATGTATCTATCTATTATCGATGTATTTACTTACTTTCTTATCTACTTACACAGTGTTTAAATTATTTTGGAGACAGAGTCTTTCTATGTAATCCTGTCTGTCTTGAAATTCTCTGTGTATACTGACCTAGTTTGGATCTAGAACTTTTCTTGGGTTAAAGAAATTGTAGTTTTTTGTTTGCTTGCTTGCTTGCTTGCTTGCTTGTTTGTTTGTTCCCAGACAAGGTTTCTCATGTAGCCTTGCCTTTCCTGGACTTGCAAGTGCAAGTGATTCTCTTGCCTCTGTCTCCCAACTGCTGGGATTAAAGGCAAAGAAAAACAAACCCAAAAACAAAGCTAGGCATGTCATGGTGGTGCAGGCCTTTAATCTCAGCACTCAGGAGGCAGAGGCAGGCATATCGCTGTGACTTTAAGGCCAGCCTGGTCTACAAAGTGAGCCGAGGACTGGATAGCCAACGCTACACAGAGAAACCCTGTCTCTGGGCGGAGGGTGTGGGGGTGGTGGTAGTGGGAGACAGAAACAAAGCAAAACAAAACACCAAAACTTAACTGTCACACTTGCCTGGTGGAGAGGGAGAGCCCTGCCCACCTCCTCCATGTCGGGTGCCAGTAGTGGAGTGGCGGGGCCAATATTGCCCTTCTCATGGTATCATCCAGGGAGCATCACAGCGCCCGGATGACGGTGTGTTGTTCTCATAAATTACACTCTTTTCTGTGTGACAGCGCCTCAGCATTTAAACCAAAGAGAGCATTACGCAAAATGCAATGGAGCCGGGTGGTGTTGGCGCATGCATGCCTGTTGTCTCAGAACATGGGAGGCAGAGGCAGGCATGAGCTCCAGGGCAGTCAGAGCTGTTACACAGAGAAACCCTGTCTTGAAAACCACAAAAAGAAATAAAATAAAACGAAGTAAAAATTAAAAATGCCTCAGGAGGGGTTAAAACACTGGCTGCTCTTCCAAATGTCCTAAGAGGCAAGCAGAACACTCCACACTTAATCCAGAAATCAATCTAAAACAGAAAGAGAGAAAAACAAAATGAAAGGCCCCAGCAGAGATGGAGGTCTGGTGTGCCTCCTGTGGTCTCATTTTTAAGAGAGCAAAATAGGGCTCAATGGAAATCTGGCGTGTTCCATGGGTAGATGGGGACCTGGAGGATCTAAACTAGAAATGGTTTGTTAACGTGTACATATGTGATTCTTCTAAGACTTATATACACCCTAGCGTGCATGCGAATACACACACATCTTTAAAGATAAATAACAAAACAACCAATTCTCTCTTTGTAACTGCACTCATTGGAGCTTTTCTTGTGTCATCGTGTGTGTGTGTGTGTGTGTGTGTGTGTGTGTGTGTGTGTGTGTGTGTGCTTGCGCACGCAAGAACGAGCATGCATGGGTGTTAATAATTAATCCTCAGCTGGTTGATCATTCACAGTCTCTAGCTATGACCACTGCCTCTGACGTGCTGAGATTGGTTTTAGACCCCCTTCTTCCTTCTTTCCTTCCTACCTATCTCACTCCCAGCACCCATTTCTTTCCTCTTCTAGAAATGGACTGCTTCCTGCTGTCACCTTAAGTCAGTCACTTCTAGGTCTTGCTAGAGGGGACTAGGAAGGACCCCAAACCATTTCACATATATAGTACCCTTAACGATAAGAACAGGCATTGGCTGCTCTGTCTTTTGGTCTCATTGGTCTCCTGTTCATGTTTGAGCCTGTATCTGAATCCACACATTTCTTTCCCCTGTAAATTATATTCCAAAAATAATGACTGCTTGTAGTTTTCTTTTTTGTATGGTTGTTAATATTTGTTTGTTGGTTGGTTATTTTATTTATTTCTGCTTCTTTTTTTATTGTAAGGGTGTGTATAGTTTCTAGATAAGGAGAGAGAGCCTCCTCACAAAATTCTCCCCCTCTCTCTCTCTCTCTCTCTCTCTCTCTCTCTCTCTCTCTCTCCCTCTCCCTCTCCCCCCCCTCTTGCTGGGTATATAATCATATTGATTTTTTGGGCTGGTTATAGTGTCACTGCTGCATTGCTAATAAATAGATTCAGTACTGACTGATGACTAATAAGTTTTAGAAGGTAGCTGGCTCTACCTAGACTAGGCTGCTTGACTCTGCTGTGACCAAATGAGGTCACTATGAAGATTGGTCTCCATTTGTCTGCCTGTGTGTTTTGTATCTATCTATCTATCTATCTATCTATCTATCTATTTTTCTATCTATGTGTGTATGTATGTAAGTGTCTATCATCTATGTGTTTATGTATTAGTATAGTACAGAGAATTCACTAAATAAAGGAATAGTTTATCCTTTTTAAATAGTTGAGTAAAGAATTAAATATTTAGCCAGGCATGGTGGCACATGCCTTTAATCCTATCTATCTATCTATCTATCTATCTATCTATCTATCTATCATCGATGTATTTACTTACTTACTTATCTACTTACACAGTGTTTAAACTATTTTGGAGACAGAGTCTCTCTATGTATTCCTGTCTGTCTTGAAAATCGCTGTGTATACTGACCTAGTTTGGAACTAGAACTTTTCTTGTGTTAAAGAAATTGTAGTTTTTTCTTGCTTGCTTGCTTGTTTGTTTCCAGACAAGGTTTCCCGTGTAGCCTTCCCTGTCCTGGACTTTCAAGTGTAAGTGATTCTCTCCCCTCTATCTCCCAACTGCTGGGATTAAAGGCAAAGGAAAACAAAAACAAAAACTAAGCCAGGCATGGCATTGTGGTGCATGACTTTAATTGCAGCACTCAGGAGGCAGAGGCAGGCAGATCGCTGTGAATATAAAGCCAGCCTGGTCTACAAAGGGAGCCCAGGACTGGATAGCCAACGCTACACGGAGAATCCCTGTCTCTGGGTGGATGGTGTGGGGAATGTGGTAGTGGGAGACAGAAACAAAACCAAACACAAAAACTTGGCTGTCACACCCGCCAGGTGGAGAGGGAGAGCACCGCCCACCTCCTCCATGGCAGGTGCCAGTACTGGAGTGGCAGGGCCAATATTGCCCTTGTGATGGTATCATCCAGCGTGCACCACAGCGCCTGGATGATGGTGTGTTGTTCTTATAAATTACACTCTTTTCTGTGTGACAGCGCCTCAGCATTTAAACCAAAGAGAGCATTACGCAAAATGCAATGGAGCCGGGTGGTGTTGGCGCATGCATGCCTGTTGTCTCAGAACATGGGAGGCAGAGGCAGGCATGAGCTCCAGGGCAGTCAGAGCTGTTACACAGAGAAACCCTGTCTTGAAAACCACAAAAAGAAATAAAATAAAACGAAGTAAAATTAAAAAATGCCTCAGGAGGGGTTAAAACACTGGCTGCTCTTCCAAATGTCCTAAGAGGCAAGCAGAACACTCCACACTTAATCCAGAAATCAATCTAAAACAGAAAGAGAGAAAAACAAAATGAAAGGCCCCAGCAGAGAGGGAGGTCTGGTGTGCCTCCTGTGGTCTCATTTTTAAGAGAGCAAAATAGGGCTCAATGGAAATCTGGCGTGTTCCATGGGTAGATGGGGACCTGGAGGATCTAAACTAGAAATGGTTTGTTAACGTGTACATATGTGATTCTTCTAAGACTTATATACACCCTAGCGTGCATGCGAATACACACACATCTTTAAAGATAAATAACAAAACAACCAATTCTCTCTTTGTAACTGCACTCATTGGAGCTTTTCTTGTGTCATCGTGTGTGTGTGTGTGTGTGTGTGTGTGTGTGTGTGTGTGTGTGTGTGCTTGCGCACGCAAGAACGAGCATGCATGGGTGTTAATAATTAATCCTCAGCTGGTTGATCATTCACAGTCTCTAGCTATGACCACTGCCTCTGACGTGCTGAGATTGGTTTTAGACCCCCTTCTTCCTTCTTTCCTTCCTACCTATCTCACTCCCAGCACCCATTTCTTTCCTCTTCTAGAAATGGACTGCTTCCTGATGTCACCTTAAGTCAGTCACTTCTAGGTCATGCTAGAGGGGACTAGGAAGGACACCAAACCATTTCACATAAATAGTACCCTGAACGATAAGAACAGGCATTGGCTGCTCTGTCTTTTGTTCTTGTTGGTCTCCTGTTCATGTTTCAGCCTGTATGTGAATCCACACATTTCTTTCCCATTTAAATTATATTCCAAAACAATTTACTGCTTGTAGTGGTCTTTTTGTTGCTGTTGTTGTTGTTGTTTGTTTGTTGGTTGGTTGGTTATTTATTTTATATTTTTCTTCTTCTCTTTTTTATTGAAAGGGTGGGTATACTTTCTATATCAGGAAAGAGAGCCTCCTCAAACAATTCTCTCCCCCCCCCCCCGCCCGCCACCTTCTCCTGGTGGGTATAGAATCACATTGATTTTCTGGGCTGGTTATAGAGACACTGCTGCATTGCTAATAAAAAGATTCAGTACTGACAGATGACAAATATACATTAGAAGTTAGCTGGCACTACCTAGTCCAGGCTGCCTGACACTGCTGTGATCAAATGAAGGAACTATGAGAATTGGTATCCATTTGTCTGTCTTTATGTCTATTATCTATCTATTTACCTATCAATCTATCTATCCATGTGTGTATGTATGTATCTAACATCTATGTATTTACGTATTAGTTTTGTATGGAGAATACACTAAACAAAGAACTAGTTTAATCTTTTAAAATAGTTGAGTAAAGAATTAAATATTTAGCCAGGCATGGTGGCACACACCTTTAATCCTATCTATCTATCTATCTATCTATCTATCTATCTATCTATCTATCTATGTATGTATCTATCTATTATCGATGTATTTACTTACTTACTTATCTACTTACACAGTGTTTAAATTATTTTGGAGACAGAGTCTTTCTATGTAATCCTGTCTGTCTTGAAATTCGCTGTGTATACTGACCTAGTTTGGATCTAGAACTTTTCTTGGGTTAAAGAAATTGTAGTTTTTTGTTTGCTTGCTTGCTTGCTTGCTTGCTTGTTTGTTTGTTCCCAGACAAGGTTTCTCATGTAGCCTTGCCTTTCCTGGACTTGCAAGTGCAAGTGATTCTCTTGCCTCTGTCTCCCAACTGCTGGGATTAAAGGCAAAGAAAAACAAACCCAAAAACAAAGCTAGGCATGTCATGGTGGTGCAGGCCTTTAATGTCAGCACTCAGGAGGCAGAGGCAGGCATATCGCTGTGACTTTAAGGCCAGCCTGGTCTACAAAGTGAGCCGAGGACTGGATAGCCAACGCTACACAGAGAAACCCTGTCTCTGGGCGGAGGGTGTGGGGGTGGTGGTAGTGGGAGACAGAAACAAAGCAAAACAAAACACCAAAACTTAACTGTCACACCTGCCTGGTGGAGAGGGAGAGCCCTGCCCACCTCCTCCATGTCGGGTGCCAGTACTGGAGTGGCGGGGCCAATATTGCCCTTCTCATGGTATCATCCAGGGAGCATCACAGCGCCCGGATGACGGTGTGTTGTTCTCATAAATTACACTCTTTTCTGTGTGACAGCGCCTCAGCATTTAAACCAAAGAGAGCATTACGCAAAATGCAATGGAGCCGGGTGGTGTTGGCGCATGCATGCCTGTTGTCTCAGAACATGGGAGGCAGAGGCAGGCATGAGCTCCAGGGCAGTCAGAGCTGTTACACAGAGAAACCCTGTCTTGAAAACCACAAAAAGAAATAAAATAAAACGAAGTAAAATTAAAAAATGCCTCAGGAGGGGTTAAAACACTGGCTGCTCTTCCAAATGTCCTAAGAGGCAAGCAGAACACTCCACACTTAATCCAGAAATCAATCTAAAACAGAAAGAGAGAAAAACAAAATGAAAGGCCCCAGCAGAGAGGGAGGTCTGGTGTGGCTCCTGTGGTCTCATTTTTAAGAGAGCAAAATAGGGCTCAATGGAAATCTGGCGTGTTCCATGGGTAGATGGGGACCTGGAGGATCTAAACTAGAAATGGTTTGTTAACGTGTACATATGTGATTCTTCTAAGACTTATATACACCCTAGCGTGCATGCGAATACACACACATCTTTAAAGATAAATAACAAAACAACCAATTCTCTCTTTGTAACTGCACTCATTGGAGCTTTTCTTGTGTCGTCGTGTGTGTGTGTGTGTGTGTGTGTGTGTGTGTGTGTGTGTGTGTGTGCTTGCGCACGCAAGAACGAGCATGCATGGGTGTTAATAATTAATCCTCAGCTGGTTGATCATTCACAGTCTCTAGCTATGACCAATGCCCCTGACGTGCTGAGATTGGTTTTAGACCCCCTTCTTCCTTCTTTCCTTCCTACCTATCTCACTCCCAGCACCCATTTCTTTCCTCTTCTAGAAATGGACTGCTTCCTGATGTCACCTTAAGTCAGTCACTTCTAGGTCATGCTAGAGGGGACTAGGAAGGACACCAAACCATTTCACATAAATAGTACCCTGAACGATAAGAACAGGCATTGGCTGCTCTGTCTTTTGTTCTTGTTGGTCTCCTGTTCATGTTTCAGCCTGTATGTGAATCCACACATTTCTTTCCCATTTAAATTATATTCCAAAACAATTTACTGCTTGTAGTGGTCTTTTTGTTGCTGTTGTTGTTGTTGTTTGTTTGTTGGTTGGTTGGTTATTTATTTTATATTTTTCTTCTTCTCTTTTTTATTGAAAGGGTGGGTATACTTTCTATATCAGGAAAGAGAGCCTCCTCAAACAATTTCCTCCCCCCCCCCCCGCCCGCCACCTTCTCCTGGTGGGTATAGAATCACATTGATTTTCTGGGCTGGTTATAGAGACACTGCTGCATTGCTAATAAAAAGATTCAGTACTGACAGATGACAAATATACATTAGAAGTTAGCTGGCACTACCTAGTCCAGGCTGCCTGACACTGCTGTGATCAAATGAAGGAACTATGAGAATTGGTATCCATTTGTCTGTCTTTATGTCTATTATCTATCTATTTACCTATCTATCTATCTATCTATGTGTGTATGTATGTATCTAACATCTATGTATTTACGTAATAGTTTTGTATGGAGAATACACTAAATAAAGAAATAGTTTAATCTTTTAAAATAGTTGAGTAAAGAATTAAATATTTAGCCAGGCATGGTGGCACACACCTTTAATCCTATCTATCTATCTATCTATCTATCTATCTATCTATCTATCTATCTAACTATTATCGATGTATTTACTTACTTACTTATCTACTTACACAGTGTTTAAATTATTTTGGAGACAGAGTCTTTCTATGTAATCCTGTCTGTCTTGAAATTCGCTGTGTATACTGACCTAGTTTGGATCTAGAACTTTTCTTGGGTTAAAGAAATTGTAGTTTTTTGTTTGCTTGCTTGCTTGCTTGCTTGCTTGTTTGTTTGTTCCCAGACAAGGTTTCTCATGTAGCCTTGCCTTTCCTGGACTTGCAAGTGCAAGTGATTCTCTTGCCTCTGTCTCCCAACTGCTGGGATTAAAGGCAAAGAAAAACAAACCCAAAAACAAAGCTAGGCATGTCATGGTGGTGCAGGCCTTTAATGTCAGCACTCAGGAGGCAGAGGCAGGCATATCGCTGTGACTTTAAGGCCAGCCTGGTCTACAAAGTGAGCCGAGGACTGGATAGCCAACGCTACACAGAGAAACCCTGTCTCTGGGTGGAGGGTGTGGGGGTGGTGGTAGTGGGAGACAGAAACAAAGCAAAACAAAACACCAAAACTTAACTGTCACACCTGCCTGGTGGAGAGGGAGAACCCTGCCCACCTCCTCTATGTCGGGTGCCAGTACTGGAGTGGCGGGGCCAATATTGCCCTTCTCATGGTATCATCCAGGGAGCATCACAGCGCCCGGATGACGGTGTGTTGTTCTCATAAATTACACTCTTTTCTGTGTGACAGCGCCTCAGCATTTAAACCAAAGAGAGCATTACGCAAAATGCAATGGAGCCGGGTGGTGTTGGCGCATGCATGCCTGTTGTCTCAGAACATCGGAGGCAGAGGCAGGCATGAGCTCCAGGGCAGTCAGAGCTGTTACACAGAGAAACCCAGTCTTGAAAACCACAAAAAGAAATAAAATAAAACGAAGTAAAATTAAAAAATGCCTCAGGAGGGGTTAAAACACTGGCTGCTCTTCCAAATGTCCTAAGAGGCAAGCAGAACACTCCACACTTAATCCAGAAATCAATCTAAAACAGAAAGAGAGAAAAACAAAATGAAAGGCCCCAGCAGAGAGGGAGGTCTGGTGTGCCTCCTGTGGTCTCATTTTTAAGAGAGCAAAATAGGGCTCAATGGAAATCTGGCGTGTTCCATGGGTAGATGGGGACCTGGAGGATCTAAACTAGAAATGGTTTGTTAACGTGTACATATCTGATTCTTCTAAGACTTATATACACCCTCGCGTGCATGCGAATACACACACATCTTTAAAGATAAATAACAAAACAACCAATTCTCTCTTTGTAACTGCACTCATTGGAGCTTTTCTTGTGTCATCGTGTGTGTGTGTGTGTGTGTGTGTGTGTGTGTGTGTGTGTATGTGTGCGTCGTCACCCCCCACGGGTGTTAAAAATTAATCCACAGCTGAGTGATCATTCACAGTCTCTAGCTATGACCACCGCCTCTGACGTGCTGAGATTGGTTTTTGACCCCATTCTTCCTTCTTTCCTTCCTACCTATCTCACTCCCAGGACCCATTTCTTTCCGCTTCAAGAAATGGACTGCTTCCTGATGTCACCTTAAGTCAGTCACTTCTAGGTCTTGCTAGAGGGGACTAGGAAGGACCCCAAACCATTTCACATATATAGTACCCTTAACGATAAGAACAGGCATTGGCTGCTCTGTCTTTTGGTCTCATTGGTCTCCTGTTCATGTTTGAGCCTGTATGTGAATCCACACATTTCTTTCCCCTGTAAATTATATTCCAAAAATAATGACTGCTTGTAGTTTTCTTTTTTGTACGGTTGTTAATATTTGTTTGTTGGTTGGTTATTTTATTTATTTCTGCTTCTTTTTTTATTGTAAGGGTGTGTATAGTTTCTAGATAAGGAGAGAGAGCCTCCTCACACAATTCTCCCTCTCTCTCTCTCTCTCTCTCTCTCTCTCTCTCTCTCTCTCTCTCTCTCTCCCTCTCTCTCCCTCTCCCTCTCCCCCCCCTCTCTTGCTGGGTATATAATCATATTGATTTTTTGGGATGGTTATAGTGTCACTGCTGCATTGCTAATAAATAGATTCAGTACTGACTGATGACTAATAAGTTTTAGAAGGTAGCTGGCTCTACCTAGACCAGGCTGCTTGACTCTGCTGTGATCAAATGAGGTAACTATGAAGATTGGTCTCCATTTGTCTGTCTGTGTGTTTTGTATCTATCTATCTATCTATCTATCTATCTATCTATTTTTCTATCTATGTGTGTATGTATGTAAGTGTCTATCATCTATGTGTTTATGTATTAGTATAGTACAGAGAATTCACTAAATAAAGGAATAGTTTATCCTTTTTAAATAGTTGAGTAAAGAATTAAATATTTAGCCAGGCATGGTGGCACATGCCTTTAATCCTATCTATCTATCTATCTATCTATCTATCTATCTATCTATCTATCATCGATGTATTTACTTACTTACTTATCTACTTACACAGTGTTTAAACTATTTTGGAGACAGAGTCTCTCTATGTATTCCTGTCTGTCTTGAAAATCGCTGTGTATACTGACCTAGTTTGGAACTAGAACTTTTCTTGTGTTAAAGAAATTGTAGTTTTTTCTTGCTTGCTTGCTTGTTTGTTTCCAGACAAGGTTTCCAGTGTAGCCTTCCCTGTCCTGGACTTTCAAGTGCAAGTGATTCTCTCCCCTCTGTCTCCCAACTGCTGGGATTAAAGGCAAAGGAAAACAAAAACAAAAACTAAGCCAGGCATGGCATTGTGGTGCATGACTTTAATTGCAGAACTCAGGAGGCAGGGGCAGGCAGATCGCTGTGAGTATAAGGCCAGCCTGGTCTACAAAGGGAGCCCAGGACTGGATAGCCAATGCTACACGGAGAATCCCTGTCTCTGGGTGGATGGTGTGGGGAATGTGGTAGTGGGAGACAGAAACAAAACCAAACACAAAAACTTGGCTGTCACACCCGCCAGGTGGAGAGGGAGAGCACCGCCCACCTCCTCCATGGCAGGTGCCAGTACTGGAGTGGCAGGGCCAATATTGCCCTTGTGATGGTATCATCCATCGAGCACCACAGCGAGTGGATGATGGTGTGTTGTTCTTATAAATTACACTCTTTTCTGTGTGACAGCGCCTCAGCATTTAAACCAAAGAGAGCATTACCCAAAATGCAATGGAGCCGGGTGGTGTTGGCGCATGCATGCCTGTTGTCTCAGAACATGGGAGGCAGAGGCAGGCATGAGCTCCAGGGCAGTCAGAGCTGTTACACAGAGAAACCCTGTCTTGAAAACAACAAAAAGAAATAAAATAAAACGAAGTAAAATTAAAAAATGCCTCAGGAGGGGTTAAAACACTGGCTGCTCTTCCAAATGTCCTAAGAGGCAAGCAGAACACTCCACACTTAATCCAGAAATCAATCTAAAACAGAAAGAGAGAAAAACAAAATGAAAGGCCCCAGCAGAGAGGGAGGTCTGGTGTGCCTCCTGTGGTCTCATTTTTAAGAGAGCAAAATAGGGCTCAATGGAAATCTGGCGTGTTCCATGGGTAGATGGGGACCTGGAGGATCTAAACTAGAAATGGTTTGTTAACGTGTACATATGTGATTCTTCTAAGACTTATATACACCCTAGCGTGCATGCGAATACACACACATCTTTAAAGATAAATAACAAAACAACCAATTCTCTCTTTGTAACTGCACTCATTGGAGCTTTTCTTGTGTCATCGTGTGTGTGTGTGTGTGTGTGTGTGTGTGTGTGTGCTTGCGCACGCAAGAACGAGCATGCATGGGTGTTAATAATTAATCCTCAGCTGGTTGATCATTCACAGTCTCTAGCTATGACCACTGCCTCTGACGTGCTGAGATTGGTTTTAGACCCCCTTCTTCCTTCTTTCCTTCCTACCTATCTCACTCCCAGCACCCATTTCTTTCCTCTTCTAGAAATGGACTGCTTCCTGATGTCACCTTAAGTCAGTCACTTCTAGGTCATGCTAGAGGGGACTAGGAAGGACACCAAACCATTTCACATAAATAGTACCCTGAACGATAAGAACAGGCATTGGCTGCTCTGTCTTTTGTTCTTGTTGGTCTCCTGTTCATGTTTCAGCCTGTATGTGAATCCACACATTTCTTTCCCATTTAAATTATATTCCAAAACAATTTACTGCTTGTAGTGGTCTTTTTGTTGCTGTTGTTGTTGTTGTTTGTTTGTTGGTTGGTTGGTTATTTATTTTATATTTTTCTTCTTCTCTTTTTTATTGAAAGGGTGGGTATACTTTCTATATCAGGAAAGAGAGCCTCCTCAAACAATTCTCCCCCCCCCCCCCGCCCGCCACCTTCTCCTGGTGGGTATAGAATCACATTGATTTTCTGGGCTGGTTATAGAGACACTGCTGCATTGCTAATAAAAAGATTCAGTACTGACAGATGACAAATATACATTAGAAGTTAGCTGGCACTACCTAGTCCAGGCTGCCTGACACTGCTGTGATCAAATGAAGGAACTATGAGAATTGGTATCCATTTGTCTGTCTTTATGTCTATTATCTATCTATTTACCTATCTATCTATCTATCTATGTGTGTATGTATGTATGTATCTAACATCTATGTATTTACGTATTAGTTTTGTATGGAGAATACACTAAATAAAGAACTAGTTTAATCTTTTAAAATAGTTGAGTAAAGAATTAAATATTTAGCCAGGCATGGTGGCACACACCTTTAATCCTATCTATCTATCTATCTATCTATCTATCTATCTATCTATCTATTATCGATGTATTTACTTACTTACTTATCTACTTACACAGTGTTTAAATTATTTTGGAGACAGAGTCTTTCTATGTAATCCTGTCTGTCTTGAAATTCGCTGTGTATACTGACCTAGTTTGGATCTAGAACTTTTCTTGGGTTAAAGAAATTGTAGTTTTTTGTTTGCTTGCTTGCTTGCTTGCTTGCTTGTTTGTTTGTTCCCAGACAAGGTTTCTCATGTAGCCTTGCCTTTCCTGGACTTGCAAGTGCAAGTGATTCTCTTGCCTCTGTCTCCCAACTGCTGGGATTAAAGGCAAAGAAAAACAAACCCAAAAACAAAGCTAGGCATGTCATGGTGGTGCAGGCCTTTAATGTCAGCACTCAGGAGGCAGAGGCAGGCATATCGCTGTGACTTTAAGGCCAGCCTGGTCTACAAAGTGAGCCGAGGACTGGATAGCCAACGCTACACAGAGAAACCCTGTCTCTGGGCGGAGGGTGTGGGGGTGGTGGTAGTGGGAGACAGAAACAAAGCAAAACAAAACACCAAAACTTAACTGTCACACCTGCCTGGTGGAGAGGGAGAGCCCTGCCCACCTCCTCCATGTCGGGTGCCAGTACTGGAGTGGCGGGGCCAATATTGCCCTTCTCATGGTATCATCCCGGGAGCATCACAGCGCCCGGATGACGGTGTGTTGTTCTCATAAATTACACTCTTTTCTGTGTGACAGCGCCTCAGCATTTCAACCAAAGAGAGCATTATGCAAAATGAAATGGAGCTGCCCGGTGGTGGCACATGCATTCGTGTTGTCTCAGAACTTGGGAGGCAGAGGCAGGCATGAGCTCCAGGGCAGTCAGAGCTGTTACACAGAGAAACCCTGTCTCGAAAAACCACAAAAAGAAATAAAATGAATCGAAATAAAAGTAAAAAATGCCTCAGGAGTGGTTAAAAGCACTGGCTGCTCTTCCAAACGTCAGAACTGAGGCCATGAATAAGAGGGATGGCCGGGGATATTCATATTGCACTGTTAGAGTTGAAATTCTTGGACTGGCGCAAGAAGGACCAGAGCGAAAGCATTTGCCAAGAATGTTTTCATTAATCAAGAACGAAAGTCAGAGGTTCGAAGACGATCAGATACCTTCGTAATTCCGACCATAAATTATGCCGACTGGCGATGTGGCGGCGGTATTCCCATGACCTGGCAGGCAGCTTACAGGAAACCAAAGTCTTTGGGTTCCGGAAGGAGTATGGTTGCAAAGCTGAAACTTAAAGGAATTGATGGAAGGGCACCACCAGGAGTGGAGCCTGCGTTTAATTTGACTCAACACAGGAAACCTCATCCGGCCCGGACACGGACAGGATTGACAGATTGATATCTCTTTCTCGATTCTGTGGGTGGTGGTGCATGGCCGTTCTTAGTTGGTGGAGCGATTTGTCTGGTTAATTCCGATAACGAACGAGACTCTGGCATGCTAACTAGTTACGCGACCCCCGAGCGGTCGGCGTCCCCCAACTTCTTAGAGGGACAAGTGGCATTCAGCCACCCAAGATTGAGCAATGACAGGTCTGTGATGCCCTTAGATGTCCGGGGCTGCACGCAAGCTACACTGACTGGCTCAGCGTGTGCCTACCCTACGCCGGCAGGCGCGGGTAACCCGTTGAACCCCATTCCTGATGGTGATCGGGGATTGCAATTATTCCCCATGAATGAGGAATTCCCAGTAAGTGCGGGTCATAAGCTTGCGTTGATTAAGTCCCTGCCCTTTGTACACACCGCCTGTCGCTACTACCGATTGGATGATTTAGTGAGGCCCTTGGATCGGCCCCGCCAGGGTCGGCTTATGGCCCTGGCGTAGCCCTGAGAAGACGGTCGAACTTGACTACCTGGAGGAAGTAAAAGTCATAACAAGGTTTCTGTAGGTGAACCTCGGGAAGGATCATTAACGAGAGGCACAGTTCGGCAGGCCGTGTCTGTCAGTCTGTCTGTCTTTGTCACTCCTTGCCATTAGGCAAGTGTCCCAGGTGGCATCACCTGCTGCCGTGTGTGCGGTTGGTCGGTAGGTCCTCTGGGTTTTGAAAGAAGGAGGGAAGAGGAAAGAGGATGGTGAGGAGGCGGGTTGCATTGCCATCTGTTGTGGGGCGGCAGCCCTTGCTGTTCCCGTCCCTCTTGCTCCTCTCCTGTCTCTTTGCTCTTTCTGCTTCTTCCCCGGGGTGACCGACCCTGCCTGCTCTCTTCCTGCTGCCACCCGCGGGCTGCCCCTCTTTTTCGTCCCGCTTGTCTCCACCCATGGCGGTGGTGCGAGTCAATGTCATGGTTGTGGTGGGGGGCGCTGTCACGTCTCATCTCGGCCGCCTATGCCTCGACTCTGGCTTTACTGCGCCCGGAGCGTGTCAAGTGTGATTGGCGATGGCCGCGATGGGTCCAGGATCTGTCCCCTCCCGGACTCTCTGACCTGGCGTGTCCTCCCCGATCGTTTCCGGGTACCTGGCTGTCGCGTTCAGGCACGGAGGTTTAAAGACCCCTGGGGAGGTCACCTCTCTGCCCCCGAGATGGGGGGGTCTGCGGGGCCTTTAGGGAGTGGCCTGTGGGTGTGAGGTCCTTCTCTCCCTCCTGTGGCTCTCTCAGACTCTTACCCTCTTTCCCCCTTCTGTGGGATTATGACTGAAAGCCTCTAAGTTAGAATCCCGCCCAGGCAGAACGATACCGCATCGCTGAAGGAGCCTCGGTTGGCCCCAGATAGCCAGGTCCCCTTCCGTCCCAGCCGGCGGTCCATCATCGTCACCTTTGCGCGTGTGCCCTCTCAAGGGGTTGTCGCTGCCGGCCGGCCGGTGGGCTTCCCCGCCTTGTGTCGGTACCGGGGTCTGGTGTGGAGAGCCATTGGTCCCGGGAAACGGGGCGCAGCCAGAAAGGGGGCCACCCTCTTGCCCGTCACGTCAGCGCAAGTTCCTGTGGAACCTGGCGCTAAACCAATCATAGACGACCTGCTTCTGGGTTGGGGTTTCTATGTTGCAGAGCAGCTCCCTTGCTGTTATCTACTGAAAGTCAGCCCTGGACACAATGGTTTGTCTTGTCAGCCCGTCTGCCGCTCTCTCACTCTCCCTGTCTCCGGAAGGACTGGTTCCCGTTTTTCCCATTGGCATCTCCAGGAGAAAGCGCCCCCTGCCTGCTTCGCCGCAGTCGCCTTTTCCCGCCCGCCCCCGCTCCGACCCTGGCCAAACTGGGGTGTGAGGCAAAGGCGGTGACAGTGGTGTGACCACTGGGGGGGCGGGGTAGACTTTATCCGTTTTGCCTCGCTTGCGCCCCGACCCACCTGGAGGTTGGGGATCACCCCGCCCTTCTCCCCAGAGACCGGATAGACCAGTAGTCCCACGCGGGGAGTCGCCCGCTCTCATTTGGGACACCTTAGGTCAACCAGATGTCCCTTCTGGACTCTTTTTTTTTAAATAATATTATATATATATATATATATATATCTGTATACACAATTGATGCGAGTCCTATAACCATGGAGGTCGACCAGTTGTCCCTTTCAAGGGATGCGTGTCCTAACCTAAAACTATGGAAGTCGACCAGTTTTCCCTTCTGCCTAACCACGGAAGTTTGATGAAGTTTGGTTTGTTTGTTTGTTTTCCCATGCCACTGTGGGGAGGGGGACGGGCGGGCCATTTATTTATTTATTTATTTATTTACTTACTTACTTGTTTATTTATTTACTTGTTTATTTGTGTGTTTTTTATTCATTCATTTGCCTAACTTTCTATCCATTTATTTATTTATCTGTCTATTTGTTTATCTATTTATCAAGCTATCTATTTGTTTATCTATCTATCTATCTGTCTATCTATCTATCTATCTATCTATCCTATGCTTGTCTATCTGCAGATATATATACGGGCAGGCCAGAAGAGTGTACCAGATATCTTTCTCCTCCTCCTCCTCCACCTCCTCCTCCTCCTCCTCCTCCTGGAGCCATTTATTAATAAATATTTGATTAATTACTCAGTCTGTCAAGATCGACCTTTCTTTCTTTCTTTCTTTCTTTCTTTCTTTCTTTCTTTCTATTTATCTGTCTATCTATCTATCTGCACCTGGTTGACAGAAGAGGGCACCAAAATCTTTATCTACCTCCTCCAGGAGCTATTTTATTTATTTACTTATTCATTCATTCATTCACTCATTCATTCATTTCTCTATGTTTATCTGCAGGCCAGAAGAAGACACCAGATCACCTTGAAGAGAGGTCCAGTGTTTGCTCCAGAAATAGCAGACTACCATAGTATTCTGTTTTGTTCCAGGTTTGATCGCAGATGTGCGCTCCCCCCCCTTTCTGTGTGTGTGTGTGTAGTCGGGGAGGTGATGTCATTTGCTGGAGGTGGGGAAGAGAAACAGGGAGGAGACATTGGGGAGCATTGTGTTACGTAAAACATTGTGTGTTAGATGCAGGTCTCTCCCCGTCTCCCAACTCTCTCTCTCTCTCTCTCTCTCTCTCTCTCTCTCTCTCTCTCTCTCTCTCTCTCCCCTTCCTGTCCGCATTTGTGGAATGGACACTTGCTTTATGGGTCCCAACTTGACAGCTGTTTTCTCTGCTTGCTTTCTTACCTCCATGTAGGAGGGAGAGGCCAGAAGGAAGATTCTTCTTGGAGAAAATAGCCAGCCCATCTGGACCGACATATGAAACTTCATCCTCACAGCATAAGAAGACAACCCTCCCCTCCTGACCCATAGCTGGTACTCTCCCTACCTCCCAGCCCTCTTTCACTAACCCTGACTCAATAAAATAATGTGAATAAATGGATAAAGAATTAGTTTCCAGGTATTTATTTGTTTCTCAGCTTGTCTGGCTGTGCGTGCATCTGTGGACTACTGGTACTCACGAGGCGTGTGTCAGAACACCCGGTACTCTTAACTGCTGAGACATGATTCTCCTGGTGCATGAGTTCAGTTTGCTTTCAGAGGGAATGTTTTAGAACTCGCCCCCCCAAGAAAAGGAAAACAACAACAACAACAACAACAACAATAACAACAACAACAAACCCTCACTCGCTCCAGTTGAAGATATGGTCTTTAATGTTTACTTAGAAAGAACCACCTCTGACTCCTCTAGTCTTCCTCTTGCAATGTAATCCCACAATGTGAGGATAAAAATCAAAGGAAGGCTTTGCTTGACTCACTGTTTCTTTCATAAGTAAAGAGGAACACCCACCCCACCCCTCAAACACACACACACACCTCTTTGCAGACTGGTTAGTGTCCACTTCTTCCTGAAGAAAAGTGATTTTTCCACCCTTTTAGGAGGGGTGGGGGGTGGGAGGGTTCAAGACAGAGGTTTCCTCTGTGTGACAGCTCCTGGAAGTCACTCTGTAGACCAGGCTCATGGAGATCTACCTGCCTCTGCCTCCAGACTGAGTGCTGGCTAGACTTTCCACTGTCTTAAGGCACAAGATGTGTGGAGAGAGCTGCCCCATTTATAGCTCTCATTTTGATTACGAGGGGGGGGTGGGGTGGATCTTTACCAGTGGAGACCAAGATAGGTTAAGTCCTCCTGGTGTTGAGAGAGACCTGTTCCTGTTCCTGTTCCTGTTGGGTCACATACCTATATTTTTGTTTCAGGCACACCAGCCACATCATCATTTCAGGGCTAGGGTTTGGTTTTTGTATTTTATTTTATTTCATGAATGAGAAACTCTTTGGCTCGGCTGCGCACAACTGCCAGGCATGCCGAGGGCCATCTTGTTCAAGGAGCTCATTAGCCATGTGGGCTTTCTTGGAGGTGATCCTGTACTGTGATGCACCTCCAAAATTGCTTCCGACTTCTGAGAACAAGGCAGGCATGAAAGTGTCAGATAACCTTAGACCTGGAGTTAAAGACAGACAGGTGGGAGCTGCCATGTGGGAGCTGGGAATTGAGCAGACAGTGCTCTTAACCACTGAGCCGTCTCTCTCCAGCCCCCGCCCATCTTTGTTTTTCTTTTTCTTTTCTCAGTTTCTTTTAACCAAGCACACTCCCGATGGATGAAAGTGTACAGTTGGCTTAGACACTCGCTAACTGAGGGTTTCAAGACTGACTGAGTGTTTGTTTGATTAGGTTTGTGGAGGGGCAGGGCTCTCAATTTAATCGATTTTTAATTTCCTACCATGCCTTCCAATCATAGTTTCCTATCCCCAAACTCATCATGGTCTATATACAACCGAGTGAGACTTCATTGTCCTCCTATGGCCCAGATGCATGGCAGGCCCTGCTACTTGGTTTCCTTTGGTATAGTTTGACACAGACAGACAGACAGACAGGCAGGCAGGCAGGCTGGCTGGCTGACCGGCTGGCCTCGAACTTGCAGTGATCTGACTGCCTCTACCTCCGGGGTGCTGGGAATTCAAGGAAGGCAGGTAGGCAGGTCGTGCTTTTTGAAAAGTTTGAAAATCAGGCACCACACATAAGAGCCATTTGGCTATTCTTTGAAAACGGACACTTTTCTTAGGAACACAAAGTTTAACCCAAAGTACATAGAAGGAATGGTATAACAACTTAGAATTGCTTACGTACAGAGAAAATACTTTCCTTTTCCTGGATTTTGGTTCCATTTCTTCCCATTTATTTATTTATTTATTTATTTATTTATTTATTTATTTATTTTATTTTTGGAATTTTTTTGAGACAGGGTCTCTCTGTGTAGCCTTGGCTGTCCTGGATTCGCTTTGTAGACCAGGCTGGCCTCGAACTCACAGTGATCCGCCTGCCTCTGCCTCCCGAATGCTAGGATTAAAGGTGTGTGCTAACACGCCCGGCCAGCTATTTCTTTTAGTCAAGATCTCTCTCTCTCTCTCCTCCCACCCTCTCGTGCTGTGTATACAATCACATTGATTTTCTGGGCTGGTTATAGAGTCACTGCTGCATTGCTAATAAATTGATTCAGTACTGACTGATGACTAATAAACATTAGAAGGTAGCTGGCACTACCTAGACCAGGCTGCCTTACTCTGTGGTGATCAAATGAAGGAACTATGAGGATTGGTATCCATTTGTCTGTCTGTGTGTGTATTATCTTTCTATCTCTGTATCTCTCTCTCTATCTATCTATGTATCTATGGGTGTATGTGTGTATGTATCTAACATCTATGTATTTATGTATTAGTATAGTACGGAGAATACACTAAATAAAGAACTCGTTTAATCTTTTAAAATAGTTGAGTAAAGAATTAAATATTTAGCCAGGCATGGTGGCACACACCTTTAATTCTATCTATCTATCTATCTATCTATCTATCTATCTATCTATCTATCTATCATCGATGTATTTACTTACTTACTTATCTACTTACACAGTGTTTACATTATTTTGGAGACAGAGTTTCTCTCTATATTCCTGTCTGTCTTGAAAATTGCTGTATATACTGACTTAGTTTCAAACTAGAACTTTTCTTGGGTTAAAGAAATTGTAGTTTTTTGTTTGCTTGCTTGCTTGCTTGCTTGCTTGTTTGTTTCCAGACAAGGTTTCTCATGTAGCCTTGCCTGTCCTGGACAAGCAAGTACAGGTGATTCTCTTGCCTCTATCTCCCAAGTGCTGGGATTAAAGCAAAGGAAAACAAAACCAAAAACAAAGCCAGGCATGGCATGGTGGTGCAGGCCTTTAATCCCAGCACTCTGGAGGCAGAGGCAGGCAGATCGCTGTGTGTTTAAGGCCAGCCTGGTCTACAAAGGGAGCCCTGGGCTGGACAGCCAATGCTACACAGAGAAACCCTGTCTCTAGGCAGAGGGGGTGGGGGTGGTGGTAGTGGGAGACAGAAACAAAACAAAACAAAACCCCAAAACTTGGTTGTTACACCTGCCCAGTGGAGAGGGAGAGCACCGCCCACCTCCTCCATGGCCGGTGCCAGTACTGGAGGGATTGGGTCAATATTGCCCTTGTGATGGTATCATCCAGCGAGCACCACTGGGCCCGGATGATGGTGTGTTGTTCTCATAAATTACACTCTTTTCTGTGTGACAGCGCCTCAGCATTTAAACCAAAGAGAGCATTATGCAAAATGAAATGGTATTCCCATGACCTGCTGGGCAGCTTCCCGGAAACCAAAGTCTTTGGATTCCGGGGGGGGGGGGGGAGTATGGTTGCAAAGCTGAGACTTAAAGGAATTGACGGAAGGGCACCACCAGTAGTGGAGCCTGCGGTTTAATTTGACTCAACACGGGAAACCTTACCCTGCCTGGATACGGACAGGATTGACAGATTGATAGCTCTTTCTTGATTCCCTGGGTTGTGGTGCTTGGCCGTTCTTAGTTGGTGGAGCGATTTGTCTGGTTAATTCTTATAACAAACGAGACTCTGGCATGCTAACTAGTTACGCGTCCCCCGAGCGGTCGGCGTCCCGTCCCCCAACTTCTTAGAGGACAAGTGGCGTTCAGCCACCGGAGATTGAGCAATGACAGGTCTGTGATGCCCTTAGATGTCCGGGGCTGCAGGCGCGCTACACTGACTCAGCGTGTGCCTACCCTAAGCTGTCAGGCAAGGGTAACCGTTTAACCCCATTGGTGATGGGGATCCGGTATTGCAATTATTCCCCAGGAACGAGGAATTCCCAGTAAGATCAGGTCATAAGCTTGCGTTGATTAAGTCGCTGCCCTTTGTACACACTGCCCGTCGCTACTACCGATTGGATGGTTTAGTGAGGCCCTCGGATCAGCCCTGCTGGAGTCGGCTGATGGCCATGCTGGAGCGCTGAGAAGATGGTCAAACTTGACTATCTAGAGGAAGTAAAAGGCGTAACAAGGTTTCCATAGCTGAACCTGCGGAAGGATCATTAAGGAGAGGCGCCGGTAGGCTGGCCACGTCCGTCCGTCCGTCTGTCCGTCCGTCCGTCTGTCCGTCCGTCTTTGTTCCTCCCCACCGGGAGGCGCGTGTCTCGGGTCGCATTGCCTGCTGCCCCATGCAGTCGGTCTCGGTCATTCGGTCCTCTGGGTTGAAAGAAGGAGGGAAGAGGAAAGAGGTAGAGGATGGTGAGGAGGCGGGGCGCATTGCCGTCTGTTGTGGGTTGGGCAGCTCTTGCCATTCTCGTCCCTCTCTCGCAATCCTCTCCCTTCTCTTCACTCCTTCCGCTTCTTCCCCGGGGTGGCCCACCCCCCACGCTAGGTGAATGCCGCGTCCCGCGGGCCGCCCCTCTTTCCCGTCCGGCTCGTCTCCTCCCTTAGCGGTGGTGCGAGTCTATGTCGTGGTTGTGGTGGGGTGCGCTGTCGCGCCTCATCTCGGCCGCCTATGCCATGGCTATGACTTTACCAAGCCCGAAGCGTGTTGCCTGCGGTCGGCGATGGCCTCAGTGTGTCCGGCATCCATCCCCTCCCGGCTTTTCTGACCTCGCGTGTCCTCCCCGAACCTTTCCGGGTACCTGACTGTTGCATTCCGGCGCGCAGGTTTAAAGACCCCTGGGGAGTTCGCCTCTCAGCCCCCAGGGTCAGGGGGGGCGGTGGGCCCATAGGGAGTCAGCCTGGAGGTGTGTGAGTTCCCTCTCTCCCTCCCGCGGCTCTCTCAGACTCTCCCCCACTTTCCTCCTTCCAGGGCCGCTCCCGAGGCCGTGGTTGAGGGTTGGGGTGGGACCCTCCCCTTTGGGCATCCGTGGGGCACGCGCAGCTGTGTCCAGCTTGCCGTCCCGGCTTCCCATGTCTTGGGCGTCTCGGCTGTGTTCGCTGGGCGGGTCCCGTGTCACTGTGTGTGTGTGTGGTTCTTTTCCCGTTCGGTCCAACCGACCCATCCCCCAGAGTTCGTGTTCCATCTGTTTTGCTCTTGCTGGCCAGCCCAAGGCGAGCCCTCTCTCCCAGTGTGGGGGGCCGGGCACTGTGCCGACACCAGCACGTGTGATGTGAGCGAGGGACTCCCGTCTCTCCCACACGCCCGACGAAAAACTCGTAAGACTCTTAGCAGTGTATCACTCGGCTCGTGCGTCGATGAAGAACGCAGCTAGCTGCGAGAATTAATGTGAATCGCAGGACACATTGATCATCGACACATCGAACTCTCTTGTGTCCCCGGGTTCCTCCCGGGGCTATGCCTGTCTGAGCGTCCCTTGAAGATCAATCGCCACACCCCTTCGATGTCCATCTCCGACGGGTGGGTTCACGCGGCTGGTGGTTTGTTCGCAGGGTTCTTGACTCCAGGCCCTCCATCCCCCGAAGTTCAGACATGTGGGGTGGTTGTCGGCGGGCCGCTGTCGCCGCTTTCCGGCCTCCGTGCAGAGAAGAGCTTGAAGAAAGGCCGCAACGCTTTGAGAGGCGCAGTGGTGGGCGAGGAAGGCGGGTCGGTGACGGCCTTACCGTGTCCCCAGGGTCTGTGTTGATGGCCGTGTGGTGGCGCGAGCGGTCACGCTTAGGCGGTGACAGAGGGGTCTCGGTCCAGGTTCTGCCTCTCTAGGCGGGGTCGTCGTACCCTTGAAGTCATCAGGGTCTGGATCTCGGCCCTCCTCGTTCTCCTTCATCTTCTGCCTCCATGTCTGCCCATCATCTCACGGGGCCACGCCGTTCCCCAGGTCCGGGTTCCCGACCTTGCACCCCTTCCCCATCTGGGAGCGTCGTCGCGCCGCCCGAGCCCGCAAGGTTGGCCGACCCCGTGCCGTGGCTGCTCCTTCGGTCTCTGCGCCCTGGACCGGCCCCGCCGCCTTCTCCGTCTTTCCTCTGCCCAGGGGTTGGCTTGCTCTGGCGACGGTCCCTTGGGACGCCATGGTCCATCCGTTCGCCAATGTGAGCCCTCCCCGGGGGGTGGGGTCAGGGAGAGGCAGCGAGTGTCGGCCCCGTCGCCGCGCCATGTTGCATGCCCTGGGACCCAGGGCACTCGCCAAAGCGAGGTCGCCGGCTCGTGTTCCCGCTTCGCCGCCGCCTCCACCTCCGCGCTCCTCCCGGTCGATCTTCTCGCTCTTTCTCTCGCGAACCCGTCAGACGTGTGTCATGGACGGCGGGCAGGGTGGTGGAGAAGAAAGGGGCCTCGGTCCCTTTCCCGTGGCCGCCGCCCCTCTCCCGCCACACCGAGTCCCCTCCCGGCGCTTGGGAGGCAGAGGCCGGTGGATCTCCATGAGTTCCAGGACAGCCAGAGATGTTGCACAGAGAAACCCTGTCTCGAAAAACCACAAACATAAAAAATAAAAATAACAAAAATAAAAATGTGTCAGGGTTGAAGAGCACTGGCTGCTCTTGGGAGGGTAGAGCCTTCAGTTCCCAGCAGCCACGTGGTGGCTCACAACCATTTATGAGGAGACCTGGTGCCCTCTCCTGGCCCGCAGGTGGAGATGCAGGCAGAACACTGCACACCTAATGCAGAACTCAAAGAGAACAGAAAGAGAGAAAAACAAAATGAAACGACCCAGCTGAGGGGGAGGTCTGGTGTTGCTCCTGTGGTCTCATTTTTACGACAGCAAGATAGGACTCAGTGGAAATTTGGTGTGTTCCTTGGGTAGATGTGCACCTGTAGGATGTAAACTAGGTAATGATTGGTTAAAGTTTAGATGTCAGATTCTTTTTTTTTTTTCTTTTTTGGCTTTTCGAGACAATTTTACAGCGATCCACATGTCTTTGCCTCCCAAGTGGTGGGATTAAACGCGTGCACCACCATACCATACACGGCAGATGTGTCTGGGATTCTTTTAAGATTTTTTTTATGTTTGTCCGTTTGTATTTTTTTGTTTTTCGATACATGGTTTCTCTGTGTAGCATTGGCCATCCTGGACTCACTTTGTAGACCAGGCTGGACCTTGAACTCATAGCAACATTTTCTTTCCTCTTCCAGAAATGGACTGCTTCCTGATTTCAGCTTAAGACAGTCAAACTTCTAGGTCATTGTAGAGGGGACTAGGAAGGACTCCAACCCATTTCACATAAATAGTACCCTGAACGAAAAGAACAGGCATCGGCTGCTCTGCCTTTGGTCTCTCCAGTCTCTTGTTTATGTTTGGGCTTGTATGCGAACCCACACATTTCTTTCTGCCATAAATTATATTCCAAAACAAATGTGTGTTAGTAGTAATGTTGGTTTTTTTTTACACTTTTAATTTAAAGAGTACTTTCAAGGTCTGGGGTGAGAGGCTCCTCACAATCCCCCTCCCGCCCCCGGCGCACCTGCATTGGCCCTCCTCCGCCACGGTCCCCTGGCCTACCGTGCCCCCGACCCTCTGCTCTGCCACACAGCCCCCCACCACGTGTGAATTGGATTTAAGTCCCTGCCATCTAGAGGGATGGTAAACACAGAGAAGAGAGAAGATCACTTCAGAAATGTTTTCCCCCCTGTGTGGCAGTGCCTCAGAATTCAAAGAAAGAGAGCATGAAGACAAAACAAATGGGACTAGAGAGATGGATCAGTGGTGAGGAGCACTGTCAGCTCTTCCAAAGGACCTGGGTTGGATTCCCAACACCCACAGGGCAGCTCACAACTGTCTGTAACACCACTAGAAGGGATCTGACACATTCATACCTAATGATGCACAGAAAAAAATTAAAATAAGGCCGGGCGGTGGTGGCGCATGACAATAATCCCAGCACTCGGGAGACAGAGGCAGTCGGATTGCCGTGAATTTTAGGGCAGCCTGGTCTAAAAAAGCAAGTAACTCCAGGACAGTAGAGGCTACACAAAGAAACGCTAACATGAAAAACGAATCCCTTGCCCCCCCCCAAAAAAAAGAAATAAAAAAAATGATGAAATGAAATAAAGGTAAATAAAATGAAAGGAACCGTCTCAGAGGTATGGTGTAGCTCCTCGGACTAAATTTTTTTCTTTTTTTTGGTTTGGTTTTGGTTTTGATTCCTGAGGACTGCGTTTCTTTATGGAACCTTGGCTGTCCTGGACCCGCTGTGTAGACAAGGCTGGCCTCAAACTCACAACAATCCACCTGTCTCTGCCTCCAAAGTCCTGGGATTAAAGAAAGGCATGTGCCACCACCTCCTGGCTACTGAAAGATTCTGAACTAGTTTTTCCCCCCTGTCATTATGGTTAATTTAAAAGTTTATTTTCAATTTAAAATATTTATTCATTATTATGTGTACAGTGCTTTATCTGCCTGCGTTTATGCCTGCACGCCAGAGGAGGACGTTAGATCAAATTATAGATGGCCGTGAGCCGCCTTGTGCTCGCTGGGAACGCAACTCAGGACCTCTGGAGGGGCAGTCAGTGCTCTTAACCTCTGAGCCACCTCTCCATCCAGCTCTTAATTTTTGTTTTTGTTTTCAGAGAGCGAGTTAAGCCTTTATGTGGTTTGTCTTTTCATGGAGCGAGGGAACTGTGTAGATCAGAAGAGGCTTCCCTATAATTCTGTACATGCACATTGGGGTTAAGTTCTGAAACCAGAACTTAAAGAAGCCAGCTCGGTGTGGTCCTATAGGCCTTGAATCCCATAGCTCTGAAGGCAGAGGCAGGTGAAACTCTGTGAGCTGGAGGCAGGCCTCATCTAGTTAGGGATTTCAATGGTTCCACGTGGGGTACGGAGACTACACTAAATAAAGGACCAGTTTACCCTTGATAGATAGCTGAATAAAGACTTAAATATGTACTTGGAAAAACCAAACACAGAAGTCCACCTGTCTCTGCTGTGATTACATGAGGAAACTATGATGCTTGGCCTCCATTTGTCTTTCTGTCTGTGTATCTTACTTATCTAAGGTTTGTGGAGATAGACTCTCTCTCTCTCTCTCTCTCTCTCTCTCTCTGCCCCCCTCTGGCTGTCTTTGAAACTGATGTGTAGATGGACTAAGGTTGGAACTCCCAGGACTACCTAGAAACTTTCTTGGAGATAAAGAGCTGAAAGGACCAGCATGGTGGCACACGCCATTCATCCCAGCACTTGGGAGGCAGGGGTAGGTGGATCTCTGTGAGTTTGAGACCAGCCTGGTCTAAAAACAGAGTTCCAGGACACCCAAGGCTACCCAGAGAAACCCTGTCTCAAAAAACCAATATAAATAAGTAAATAAATAAATGAAATTAAAGGAAGCAGGGCCTGGTGGTGCATGCCAGGACAATTAATTATATCTGCTTTATTTTATTTTTTTTCTTATGACTAATGCCATGAAAAATTTAAATATTCAGTGCGTTGCTGCCACCAGGCCTGGCTCTTTCCTTCCTTCCTTCCTTTCCTCCTCCTCCTCCTCTTCCTTCTCCTTCTTCTAATATGTACATTTTTTTTCGAGACAAGGTTTCTCTGTGTTAGCCTTGGCCATCCTGGACTCACTTTGTAGACTAGGCTGGCCTTGAACTCAGAGTGATCCGCCTGCCTCTGCCTCCCGAGTGCTGGGATTAAAGGCATGCGACATCAGGCCCAGTTTCCTTCTAAAATTTTTATTAATTAATAAACAATTTTTTTAAAAGACGGGGAGTTAAACAGTTTGGTTGATTTTCTTTTCACACAGCGAGGGTACTGTGTAGATTAGGAGAACTTCCTCAGAATTCCACACATGCAAATTGGGTTTAAGTTTTGGTCCTCCAGAGTAAACGACCTTGAAAAGTATGTCCCAGGACTGCTTCCATATTGGTGAGGTAAGCCACCGTGATATCTGCCCTCCAGAAGGTGGCTTCATTTTGGTGAACACCGTCAGAGAATTTGACTTTAAACTAAACATATAATAAAGTGACAGCATTATGGGTTCAAGATTAGCCACACACTGAACACTAGAAACCCAGACTTAGATCAATGGAAGGTAAAGAAATGAAAGGAGGCTGAGTGCGGTCTTGCTTGTGTGGGCACACACACCCACCTTTATTTGTTTGGCTGAGCATCAGTTGCACACGCCTTTAATCCCAGCACTCGGGAGGCAAAGGCAGGCGGATCGCTGTGAGCTCCAGGCCAGCCTGGTCTACAAAGCGAGTCCTGGACAGCCAAGGCTACACAGAGAAACCCTGTCTCAAAAAACCAAAAAAAAAAAAAAAAAAAACAACCCAAAAACACCCAAAAAATGAAATCAAATTGGCCCTGGTAGTTCATTGCTTTAATCCATGCACTGTGAAGGCAGATCTCTGACTTCTAAGTCAGACCAGGGTACACATAAGCATACAGGTGAGTGATCTCACATCAGTTCACCACAGAAGAATCTTGAAGAATCAGACAAATCATAAGGTAGTGAGTGGTTGCATCAATGTATAGTCGGGAATTTTTTCCTTTCCTTTCCTCTTTCTTTTTTCTTTTTCTTTTTGCGATTCACTGAGTTGTAAGAGATTTGAGTGTTCATGGAACACAGAGGCAGGACAATGAGGGCCTGTCTAATGAGCTGCGTTCTCCCCCCTCCCCACCCACTCAACACTGCCCCCCCATGCCCACAACCCATGTATTTTTGTGCACACAGTCTGAGATATTTAATTTTTTTCACCCTTCCTTCCCTCATTCCTTCCTTCCTTCCTTCCTTCCTTCCTTCCTTCTTTCCCTTTTTCTTTTTTTCCTTCTTTCTTTCTTCTGGGCATGTGTGGCCCCTGTTTTGTCACACATGAACAATGTTTGTAATTTTATTTATTTATTTATTTATTTTTATTTTTTTATTTAATGTCTCTTCGGTTGTTTCTTTTTTCTTTTTTCTCTTTTTTCTTTTTTGGTTTTGGTTTTTGGAGACAGGGTTTCTCTGTGTAGCCTTGGCTGTCCTGGAATCACTTTGTAGAACAGCCTGGCCTTGAGTTCACAGCAGTCCACCTGCCTCTGCTTCCTGAGTGCTGGAATTAAAGAAAGGCATGAGCCACTGCATTACTAATAAATAGAAGTCGTACTAATTGTTAATAAACATTCTAGCCAACACTACGTAGAACAGGCTGCCTGACTCTGCCATGATCAAATGAGGGAACTATGAGGATTGGTCTCCATTTGTCTGTCTGTGTGTCTGTAATCATCTATCTATATATCACCTATGTATTTGCTTGCTTGCTTGCTTACTTACTTACTTATCTCCTAAGTTATTTTGGAGACAGTGTCTCTCTATGTATTCCTGTCTGTCTCGGAAATCGTTGTGCATACTAGGTTGGAGCTAGACCTTTTCTTGGGGTTAAAGAAATTGTAGTTGTTTGTTAGCTTGTTTGTTTCCTGACAGGGTTTCTCATGTAGCCTTGGCTGTCCTGGACTTGCTTTGGAGACCAGGCTGCCCTCCAACTCACAGCGATCCTCTTAGTTTTGCCTCCCAAGTGCTGGGATTAGAGGTGTGGTAGTCTTATTTCAGGTTTTAATTACAACTAATGTAATGAAAAATAAAGTGATCAGTTCCTTGCTGCTCTGCCTTAGGGTCTCCCTGAACCTAAGGTTTTGGCTTTTGTTGTTGTTGTTGCTACTGTTCTGTTTTTTTACTTTTACCTCTCTCTCTCTCTCTCTCTCTCTCTCTCTCTCTCTCTCTCTCTCTCTCTCTTTCTCTGTAAATCCATATTTCATGTCTTCCCTTTAAATGATTTCTTTATCTGTGTGTCTATTGTTGTTGTTGTTTAGTGTTTTTTGTTTCCTTCTGTTTGAGACAGGGCTTCTCTGTTGTAGACAAAGATCTGCTTGCCTCTTTTGCCTCTGCCTACTGAGTGCTGGGGTTAATTACAACTAATAACATGAAAATTAAAATGATCAATTCATTGCTGCTCTGCCTGTCTTAGGGAAGGTCTCCCTGATACCTAATCATATGGTTTTTGTATTTTTACTTTGGCTTTTTTTTCCTTTTTCTTTCTCTGTAAATCCATATTTCATTTCTCCTTATTTTCTTTATTGTTTTTATGTGCATCGGTTTGTTGTTGTTGTTGTTGTTTTGGTTTGTTTTTCTGTCCTTTCTATTTCAATTTTGAATGCAAGTATGTCTGCGTGAGGCTGTCTGATTTCTCTGGAACTGCCCTGTGGGGGCAAGCCTCATGGATGGTTGTTCCACCGCCTTTACCTAAGTTGGGGTGCAGAGGGGAAGGGGAAGGGGAAGCTATGGCCAAGGGTGCTTACAAAGCCATGGGCTCCATCCTCTTAGTACTACATGCACTTAATCCATGCATGCCTGTCATGTCAGCACCCAGCAGCTGGAAAGAGAATATCATCTCTAGCACCATTGGACTGGTGCTTTAATTTGCTCTAACTCTGTATTTAGTCTGAGACCAGAAGTTGGGGCTGGACAGGAACAGCATTGGTGGCAACAGCAGACACAACAAAGGAGGGACCCCAAGCGGTGAAGTGTTTTCAAAAGGATCCTCCCTTCCTGATGCTGCCTTCCCTTACTGATTTTCCACTAACTGATTTGTCAGGAGGTCACTTTCGCGCTCTTTCACTTGGGCCTCCCTGTTAGAGAAGAAAGGTTTCCCCTGTTTTCACAGCTCTCTGTTTATTCTACTTTCACTTTGTATGGCCTGAGGGGTTGGCCTGGTTAGGGTTTGGGTTAACCACTCATCAGAGACTAATGTTCAATCATAGTTTGTATGAGTAATCATAAAGGATGACAGTATCAGACCACACATGGTCCTATACACACACACACACACACACACACACAGAGAGAGAGAGAGAGAGAGAGAGAGAGAGAGAGAGAGAGAGAGAGAGAGAGAGAGAGAGAGCGCTACCTCATAAAATCAAATTGAATGGACAATAAAGTAACAGGGAATTAAAAACACACAGGCATTCAATCCCAGCACTCTGGAAGCAGATGCAGGTAGATCTCTGTTAGATCGAGCCCAGCCTGGTTTACAAAGTCAGTCCAAGATAGCCAAGGCTACACAGAGAAAACCTGCCTCAAAACAAAAACAAAAACAAAAACAAAAACAAAAACACCCAACCAACCATCCAAACCAGACAGGCTTGTTTGTGATGGGCATGGCTGTCTTTGAACATTTGCTGTAGGCCAGTCTGGCCTGGAAACAGAGTTTGGCCTGCTTTTGCCTTTCCCGTTTGGTAATTTGGTTTTGTTTTGTTTTGGTTATGTGTTCAAGAGTGGCCACTCACTGACCACTCTCAGACACCAGACTCATATGGATGGACTTTTATGTGAGCAGTGGGGGTTGGGGGAACAGAAACAAAGCTAGGCATGGTGGTGCAGGCCTTTAATGCCAGTAATCAGGAAGCAGAGGCAGGGGGATCTTTATAATTTTGAGGTGGGCCCGGTCGACAGAGAGAGTCCAGGACAAGACAGCCAAGGCTACACAGAGAAACCCTGTTTTTGGGGAAAAAGACACACATACACACACACACACACACAAACACACACACACACACACACACACACACACAGACTTACAGGCCAGAACAAGGCCTATTCCTTTCAAAGGAAAAAAAGCAAAAGTTGAAGGTTACCCTTTGACCTTGTGTCAGAAAGGATGGGTGAGGCTCCTGCTTGATTGCTTATCTCTTAATTGTCTTCCAGTTACACCCTACTTCTCCTTGGAAGTGGAGGTCGAGCAGCCTTCATGGCTGGCTGATATGAAAGTCGGGCATTTTCATGTTTCACAGGAAAACACTCATTTGTTTGCTGTTTGTTTGGATTTTCACAGACAGGGTCAATCTCTTTATGTAGCCTTTATTGTCTCTGAATTCACTATTTAGGCCAGACTAGCCACCTGAATTCACAGTCTATCTGTCTCCCTCTGACTCCCACAGATATTCATAAGTCCCTATGGATATCTCACCTTCTTTACACCGTGAACTCCAGACAGACACGTTATTTTACATAGGGTTTCTCTCTCTCTCTCTCTCTCTCTCTCTCTCTCTCTCTCTCTCTCTCTCTCTCTCTCTCTCTCCTTTGCCCTTCATGCTTGCCCCCCCATTTGTGTGTGTGTGTGTGTGTGTGTGTGTGTGTGTGCGCTTGTGTGTCAAGGCTACACAAAGAAACTAGCTCTCAAAGAACCCAAAACTAACTAAATAAGTCTTCCTGAGACACAGGAAAAGTTCCACACCAGTCAATTCTATTTGTGTTTTCTGTTGTAATTACTGAAAATAAAATGATCCGTTTCTCTATTCATGGCTCCTCTGTCTTAGGGTCTCTCTAACCATATGTCTCTCTCTCTCTTTTTTTTTTTTTTTTGGTTTTTCGAGACAAGGTTTCTCTGTGTAGCCTTGGCTGTCCTGGACTCACTTTATAGACCAGGCTGGCCTCGAACTCACAGTGATCCGCCTGCCTCTGCCTCTTGACTGCTGGGATTAAAGGTATGCGCCTCCACGCCCGGCTTCATATGTCTCTTTCTTTATCTTTTTGCCTGTTTGTAAGCCCACGTTTCATTGCTTATTCTTTATTAATGATTCAGTAAATTTTATGTGCATTTTTGGGTTGTTGTTTTATTTGTCCTGTTTTTTCCCATCCATGTCATTATTTTCATCTAAAAGCGAGCGCCACAGCATCTGGATGATGGTGCATTTTTCTTATAAGTTATACTCCTTTCTGTGTGACAGCACCTCAGCATTTAAACCAAAGAGAGCATTAAGAAACATAAAATGGCGGCGCACGCCTATATTCCCGGCGCTTGGGAGGCAGAGGCCGGTGGATCTCCATGAGTTCCAGGACAGCCAGAGCTGTTGCACAGAGAAACCCTGTCTGGAATAACCACAAACATAAAAAATAAAAATAAGAAAAATAAAAATGCGTCAGAGTTGAAGAGCACTGGCTGCTCTTGGGAAAGTATAGCCTTCAGTCCCAGCAGCCACGTAGTGGCTCACAACCATTTATGAGGAGACCTGCTGCCCTCTCCTGGCCCAGAGCTGGAGATACAGGCAGAACACTGCACACTTAATTCAGAACTCAAAGAGAACAGAAAAAGAAAAAACCAAAATGAAACGACGCAGCTGAGGGGGAGGTCTGGTGTTGCTCCTATGGTCTCATCTTTACTTTTTTTTTTGAGACAGGGTTTCTCCGTGTAGCCTTAGCTGTCCTGTACTCACTTCGTAGACCAAGGCGGCCTCGAACTCACAGTGATCCACCGGCCTCGCCTCCCAAGTGCTGGGATTAAAGGCGTGCGCCACCATACCATACCCGGCAGATGAGTGTGGGATTCTTTTAAGATTTTTTTATGCTTCTTTGTTTGTTTGTTTTTTTTCCGAGACAGGGTATCTCTGTGTAGCCTTGGCCATCCTGGACTCACTTTGTAGACCAGGCTGGACCTTGAACTCATAACAACCCTTTCTTTCCTTTTGCAGAAATGGACTGATTCCTGATTTCAGCTTAAGACAGTCACACTTCTAGGTCATTGTAGAGGGGACTACGAAGGACTCCAACCCATTTCACATAAATAGTACCCTGAACGAAAAGAACAAGCATCGGCTGCTCTGCCTTTTGATCTATCCAGTCTCTTGTGTATGTTTGGGCTTGTATGCGAACCCACACAATGCTTTCTACCATAAATTATATTCCAAAACAAATGTGTGTTTGTAGTACGGTTTTTTTTACACTTTTAATTTAAAGGGTACTTTCTAGGTCAGGGGTGAGAGGCTCCTCACACTCCCCCCCGCGCCCCCCCGCCACCGGCTCGCCACGGCCCCGGCCCTCCGCTCCGCCCCCTGCCCCCCACCCCGTGTGAATTGGATTTAAGTCTCTGCCATCTAGAGGGATGGTAAACACAGAGAACAGAGAAGATCACTTCGGAAGATTTTTTTCCCCCTGTGTGGCGGTGCCTCAGAATTCAAACGAAAGAGAGCATGAAGACAAAGCAAATGGGACTAGAGAGATGGATCAGTGGTGAGGAGCACTGTCAGCTCTTCCAAAATACCTGGGCTGGATTCCCAACACCCACACGGCAGCTCACAACTGTCTGTAACGCCACTACCAAGGGATCTGACACATTCATACCGAGTGATGCACAGAAAAAAATTAAAATAAGGCCAGGCGGTGGTGGCGCACGCCAATAATCCCAGCACTTGGGAGGAAGAGGCAGTCGGATTGCTGTAAATTTTAGGACAGCCTGGTCTACAAAAGCAAGTAAGTCCAGGACAGTCAAGGCTACACAGAGAAACCCTAACGTGAAAAACGAATCCCTTGCCCCCCACCCCCCCAAAAAAAAGAAATAGAAAAAAAAATAAAATGAAATAAAGGCAAATAAAATGAAAGGAACCGTCTCAGAGGTCTGGTGTAGCTCCTCGGTCTAATTTTTTTTTGTTTCTTTTGGTTTGGTTTTGGTTTTGGTTCCAGAAGACAGCGTTTCTTTATGGAACCTTAGCTGTCCTGGACCCGCTGTGTAAACGAGGCTGGCCTCAAACTCACAACAACCCACCTGTCTCTGCCTCCCGAGTGCTGGGATGAAAGAAAAGCGTGTGCCACCACCGCCTGGCTACTGAAAGATTCTGAACTAGTTTTTTTCCCCCTGTCATTATGGTTAATTTAAAAGTTTATTTTCAATTTAAAATATTTATTCATTATTATGTGTACAGTGCTCCATCTGCCTGTGTGTATGCCTGCATGCCAGAGGAGGACGTTAGATCAAATTATAGATGGCTGTGAGCCACCATGTGCTCGCTGGGAACGCAACTCAGGACCTCTGGAGGGGCAGTCAGTGCTCTTAACCTCTGAGCCACCTCTCCATCCAGCTCTTAATTTTTGTTTTTCGTTTTCAGAGAGCGAGTTAAGCCTTTATGTGGTTTGTCTTTTCATGGAGCAGCGAGGGAACTGTGTAGATCAGAAGAGGCTTCCCTATAATTCTGTACATGCACATTGGGGTTAAGTTCTGAAACCAGAACTTAAAGAAGCCAGCTCGGTGTGTTCCTGTAGGCCTTGAATCCCATAGCTCTGAAGGCAGAGGCAGGTGAAACTCTGTGAGCTGGAGGCAGGCCTCATCTAGTTAGGGATTTCAATGGTTCCACGTGGGGTACAGAGACTACACTAAATAAAGGACCAGTTTACCCTTGATAGATAGCTGAATAAAGACTTAAATATGTACTTGGAAAAACCAAACACAGAAGTCCACCTGTCTCTGCTGTGATTACATGAGGAAACTATGATGCTTGGCCTCCATTTGTCTTTCTGTCTGTGTATCTTACTTATCTAAGGTTTGTGGAGATAGACTCTCTCTCTCTCTCTCTCTCTCTCTCTCTCTCTCTCTCTCTCTCTCTGCCCCCCTCTGGCTGTCTTTGAAACTGATGTGTAGATGGACTAAGGTTGGAACTCCCAGGACTACCTAGAAACTTTCTTGGAGATAAAGAGCTGAAAGGACCAGCATGGTGGCACACGCCATTCATCCCAGCACTTGGGAGGCAGGGGTAGGTGGATCTCTGTGAGTTTGAGACCAGCCTGGTCTAAAAACAGAGTTCCAGGACACCCAAGGCTACCCAGAGAAACCCTGTCTCAAAAAACCAATATAAATAAGTAAATAAATAAATGAAATTAAAGGAAGCAGGGCCTGGTGGTGCATGCCAGGACAATTAATTATATCTGCTTTATTTTATTTTTTTTCTTATGACTAATGCCATGAAAAATTTAAATATTCAGTGCATTGCTGCCACCAGGCCTGGCTCTTTCCTTTCTTCCTTCCTTTCCTCCTCCTCCTCCTCTTCCTTCTTCTCCTTCTAATATATATATTTTTTCGAGCCAAGGTTTCTCTGTTTTAGCCTTGGCCTTCCTGGACTCACTTTGTAGACCAGGCTGGCCTTGAACTCACAGCGATCCGTCTGCCGCTGCCTCCTGAGTGCTGGGATTAAAGGCATGCGACATCACGCCCGCCTTTACTCCCGGCGCTTGGGAGGCAGAGGCCGCTGGGTCTCCGTGAGTTCCAGGACAGCCATAGCTGTTGCACAAAGAAACCCTGTCTCGAAAAGCCACAAAAAGAAATAAAAAGAAACGAAATAAAAGTAAAAAATGCCTCAGGAGGGGTTAAAAGCACTGGCTGCTCTTCCAAAAGTCCTGAGAGGCAAGCAGAACACTCCACTCTTAATCCAGAAATTAATCAGAAACAGAAAGAGAGAAAAACAAAATGAAAGGCCCCAGCTGAGAGGGAGGTCTGGTGTGGCTCCTGTGGTCTCATTTTTAAAAGAGCAAAATAGGGCTCAATGGAAATCTGGCGTGTTCCATGGGTAGATGGGGACCTGGAGGATCTAAACTAGAAATGGTTTGTTAAAGTGTACAGATGTGATTCTTCTAAGACTTATATACAGCCCAGCATGCATACGAACACACACACATCTTTAAAGATAAATAACAAAACAACCGATTCTGTCTTTATAAATGCACTCATTGTAGATTTTCTTGTTTCATTGCGCGCGCGCGCGTGTGTGTGTGTATGTGAGTGTGTGTGTGTCTGTGTGTGTGTATGTGCTGAGTGATCAGTCACAGTCTCTAGCTATGACCACTGCCTCTGACGTGCTGAGATTGGTTTTTGACCCCGTTCTTCCTTCTTTCCTTCCTACCTATCTCACTCTCAGCAGCCATTTCTTTCCTCTTCAAGAGGACTGCTTCCTGAAAACCTTAAATAAGTCACTTCTAGGTCATGCTAGAGGGGACTAGGATGGACCCCAAACCATTTCACATAAATAGTACCCTGAACGATAAGAAAAGGCATCGGCTGCTCTGTCTTTTAGTCTCGTTGCTCTCCTGTTTATGATAGAGCCTGTATGTGAACCTATACATTTCTTTCCCCTGTAAATTATATTCCAAAACAAATGACCGCTTGTAGTGGTCTTTTGTTGTTGTTGTTGTTGTTAATTGTTTGTTGGTTGCTTGGTTATTTACTTTTTTTCTTCTTCTCTTTTTTATTGAAAGGGTGGGTATACTTTCTATATCAGGAGAAAGAGCCTCCTCACACAATTCTCTCTCTCTCTCTCTCTCTCTCTCTCTCTGTCTCTCTCTCTCTCTCCCCCTCCCCCCTCTCGTGCTAGGTATAGAATCACGCTGATTTTCTGGGCTGGTTATAGAGTCACTGCTGCATTGATAATAAATAGATTCAGTACTGACTGATGACTAATAAACATTAGAAGGGAGCTGGCACTACCTAGACCAGTCTGCCTGACTCTGCTGTGATCCAACGAGGGAACTATGAGGATTGGTATCCATTTGTCTGTCTGTGTGTGTATTATCTATCTATTTATCTATCTATCCATCTATCTATCTATCTATGTTTGTATGTATGTATGTATCTAACATTTATGTATTTATGTATTAGTATACTACGGAGAATACACTAAATAAAGGACATGTTTGTCCTTTTTAAATAGTTGAGTAAAGAATTATATATTTAGCCAGGCATGGTGGCACATGCCTTTAATTCTATCTGTCTTTTTATCTATCTATCTATCTATCTATCTATCTATCTATCTATCTATCTATGTATCTATCTATCATCGATAGATGATACTTACTTACTTATCTACTTACACAGTGTTTAAATTATTTTGGAGACAGAGTCTCTCTATGTAATCCTGTCTGTCTTGAAATTCGCTGTGTATACTGACCTAGTTTGGATCTAGAACTTTTCTTGGGTTAAAGAAATTGTAGTTTTTTGTTTGCTTGCTTGCTTGCTTGCTTGCTTGTTTGTTTGTTCCCAGACAAGGTTTCTCATGTAGCCTTGCCTTTCCTGGACTTGCAAGTGCAAGTGATTCTCTTGCCTCTGTCTCCCAACTGCTGGGATTAAAGGCAAAGAAAAACAAACCCAAAAACAAAGCTAGGCATGTCATGGTGGTGCAGGCCTTTAATGTCAGCACTCAGGAGGCAGAGGCAGGCATATCGCTGTGACTTTAAGGCCAGCCTGGTCTACAAAGTGAGCCGAGGACTGGATAGCCAACGCTACACAGAGAAACCCTGTCTCTGGGCGGAGGGTGTGGGGGTGGTGGTAGTGGGAGACAGAAACAAAGCAAAACAAAACACCAAAACTTAACTGTCACACCTGCCTGGTGGAGAGGGAGAGCCCTGCCCACCTCCTCCATGTCGGGTGCCAGTACTGGAGTGGCGGGGCCAATATTGCCCTTCTCATGGTATCATCCAGGGAGCATCACAGCGCCCGGATGACGGTGTGTTGTTCTCATAAATTACACTCTTTTCTGTGTGACAGCGCCTCAGCATTTAAAACAAAGAGAGCATTACGCAAAATGCAATGGAGCCGGGTGGTGTTGGCGCATGCATGCCTGTTGTCTCAGAACATGGGAGGCAGAGGCAGGCATGAGCTCCAGGGCAGTCAGAGCTGTTACACAGAGAAACCCTGTCTTGAAAACCACAAAAAGAAATAAAATAAAACGAAGTAAAATTAAAAAATGCCTCAGGAGGGGTTAAAACACTGGCTGCTCTTCCAAATGTCCTAAGAGGCAAGCAGAACACTCCACACTTAATCCAGAAATCAATCTAAAACAGAAAGAGAGAAAAACAAAATGAAAGGCCCCAGCAGAGAGGGAGGTCTGGTGTGCCTCCTGTGGTCTCATTTTTAAGAGAGCAAAATAGGGCTCAATGGAAATCTGGCGTGTTCCATGGGTAGATGGGGACCTGGAGGATCTAAACTAGAAATGGTTTGTTAACGTGTACATATGTGATTCTTCTAAGACTTATATACACCCTAGCGTGCATGCGAATACACACACATCTTTAAAGATAAATAACAAAACAACCAATTCTCTCTTTGTAACTGCACTCATTGGAGCTTTTCTTGTGTCATCGTGTTTGTGTGTGTGTGTGTGTGTGTGTGTGTGTGTGTGTGTGTGTGTGTGCTTGCGCACGCAAGAACGAGCATGCATGGGTGTTAATAATTAATCCTCAGCTGGTTGATCATTCACAGTCTCTAGCTATGACCACCGCCTCTGACGTGCTGAGATTGGTTTTAGACCCCCTTCTTCCTTCTTTCCTTCCTACCTATCTCACTCCCAGCACCCATTTCTTTCCTCTTCCAGAAATGGACTGCTTCCTGATGTCACCTTAAGTCAGTCACTTCTAGGTTTCTAGGTCATGCTAGAGGGGACTAGGAAGGACCCCAAACCATTTTACATAAATAGTACCCTGAACGATAAGAACAGGCATTGGCTGCTCTGTCTTTTGGTCTCGTTGGTCTCCTGTTTATGTTTGAGCCTGTATGTGAACCCACACATTTCTTTTCCCTGTAAATTATATTCCAAAACAAATGACTGCTTGTAGTGGTTTTTGCTTTTGTTGTTGTTGTTGTTATTTGTTTGTTTGTTTATTGGTTGGTTGGTTATTTATTTTATTTTTTTCTTCTCCTTTTTATTGAAAGGGTATACTTTCTATATCAGGAGAGAGAGCCTCCTCACACAATTCTCTCTCTCTCTCTCTCTCTTTCTCTCTCTCTCTCTCTCTCTCTCTCTCTCTCACACACACACACACACACACACACGTGTGAATTGGATTTATGTCCCTGCCATCTAGAGGGATGATAAACACAGAGATCACTTTTGAAGAATTTCTTTTCTGTGTGGCTGGGCCTTAGAATTCAAACAAAAGGAACCATCTCATAGGTCTGCTGTTGTTCCTTAGTCTAATTTTGTTTGGTTTTGGTTTTTGGAGACAGGGTTTCTCTATGTAGCCTTGGCTGTCCTGGACTCACTGTGTAGACCAAGCTGGCCTCAAACTCACAAAGATACATCTGTCTCTGCCTCCCGATTGCTGGGATTAAAGAAAAGCGAGTGCCACCAAAGCCTGGCTACTGAAAGATTCTGAACTAGTCTGAACTAGGTTTTTTTTTTCCCCTGTCATTATTATTACTTTAAAAGTTTATTTTCAGTTTAAAAAAATATGTCTTTATTTATTATTTTGTATACAGTGCTCTCTCTACCTGCTTAGTACGCCTGCCTGTCAGAGGAAGACATTAGATCACATTATAGATGGTTGTGAGCCACTGTGTGCTCGCTGGGAATGCAACTCAGGACCTCTGGAGGAGCAGTCAGTGCTCTTAACCTCTGAGCCACCTCTCCAGCTCTTATTTTTTTATTTATTTATTTATTTATTTATTTATTTATTTATGTTGCTGTTGTTTGTTTTGTTTTAAGACGGTGAGTTAAAACATTTATGTGGTTTGTCTGTTCATGGAGCAAGGGGGACTGTGCAGATCAGCAGAGGCTACCCTATCATTTGGCACATGCAAATTGGGTTAAAGTTCTGAAACCAGAACTTAAAGAAGCCAGCTGTGTGGTCCTGTATGTCTTTAATCCCATAGCTCTGAAGGTAGAGGCAGGTGAAACTCTGTGAGCTGGAGGCAGGCCTCATCTAGTTAGGGATTTCCAAGGTTACATAGGGTATGGAGAATAGTTTATCGTTTCTAAGTAGTTGAGTAAAGAATTAAATACTTGTTCAAAAGAATTAAATATTTACCTTATAAGATAAATAAATGAGCCAGGCGTGGTGGCGCACGCCTTTAATCCCAGCACTTGGGAGGCAGAGGCAGGCGGATCGCTGTGAGTTCGAGGCCAGCCTGGTCTACAAAGTGAGTCCAGGATGGCCAAGGCTACACAGAGAAACCCTGTCTCGAAAAACCAAAAAAAAAAAAATAACAATAATAAAATTAAAAAATTATATATATATATATATATATATATATATATATATATATATATATATATATATAAATGAAGGCTACACAGAGAAACCCTGTCTCACAGAAAGCAAAGCAAACAAGCTTTGGGTTTTGGTTCCACATAGGTTGTTATTTCTTCATTTATCTAGCTAGCTAGCTAGTTAGTTAGTTAGCTAGTTAGTTAATTTTGTTTTTCAGGCAGGGTTTGCTTGTAATAGCCATGACTGTCATGCAACTTTCTCTGTAGACCAGTATGGGCTGGAAACAGAGATTGCCCTGTATCTGGATTTGCAGTGTTGGAATTTCGTTTTGTTTTGTTTCGTTTCTGTGCAGCAGTCAAGGGTTTCTCTGTGTAGTAGTCCTGGCCATCTTGGAACTCACTCTGTAGAGCAGGCCGAACTCACACTGAGCGAGCGATTCACTGTCTTCTGCCTGCCAAATGTTGGAATTGTTTTGCTTTTTGGGTGGGAGGGGTTCGAGACAGGGTCTCTCTGTGTGGCCTTGGCTGCCCCAGACTCGCTCTGTAGACCAGGCTGGCCTGCCTGGAAGTCACAGCGCTTAGCCAGCCTGCCTGCCCGCCTCTGCCTCCCGAGCGCTGGGATGGATGGCGGGCGGGCACGGGTGGGCGCCACCAAGCCCGGCTACGTGTTGGATTTCTGTTTTGTTTTCTGTTTTCTGTAAAGTCAAGGTTCCCTCTGTGTAGTCGTGGCTGTCCTGGAAGTCACTCGGTAGACCAAACTGGACACAGACTCAGAGGTTCACTTGCCCTCACCTCCCAAGGGCTGCAATTTTGTGTTTGTGTGTAGGTGTTTGCTTGTTTTCAGGGGTAGCGTTTCGATGCAACAGCCCTGGCTGTCGCGCAGCTTGCTCTGCAGACCAGTCTGCCATTTTGCTTTGGTTTGTCTTTTCTGTGCAGTGAAGGGCTTCACGTTTAGAGTCAGTTTTGGTGCAGGCACGCAGGGGCCATACCTAATATGCCGTGGCTTTCTCAGAACCCTCTCTGTGTATGCCAGGCTCGCCTCCGATTCGGAGCGACCCACCAGCCTCTGGCCCCCAAGTGCCGGGATGGGAGCCGTGTGCCGCCCCAGACGGGCTCGAATTCTATCAATATCTGCTTGGGTTGAGTGAAAAAGGATCTGAAGGTCATCATCACTCCTCCCTCAGCCTTTGGCCTTATGCCAGAAAGGGTGGGTAACTGAACTTCTCATCTCTTGATTACCTTCCAGTGACACCTTAGTTTCTCCTTGGAGGTGGAGAGGCCTCCGTGGCCGATGTGGAAAGTCCGCCGTTTTCAAGTGTCACAGGGAAACGCTCATTTGGTTTTTGGTCCCCCCTCCCCCTTCCCCTTCCCCTTCCCCCTACAGGGTTTCTCTGAGTAGTAGCCTTGGCTGTCCTGGAATCACGTTGTAGACCAGTCTGGCCTCAAACTCACAGTGATCTGCCTGCCCCTCCCTGCCTCAGCAGTGAGTGCTGGGATTAAAGGTGTGTGCCACCACCACGCCCAGATGGTTTTTGTTTTGTTTCGTTTTGTTTTAAGAGATGGTGCCAGTCTCTTTATGTAGCCTTTATTGTCTCAGAATTCACTGGGTTTTTTGTTTTGTTTTGTTTTTTCCTTTTTGAAGATTTCTTGACTATTACGTATACAGTGCTCTGCCTGCATGTACATACACCGGCATGAATTATGTTCATACTTTTATTCATTCATTCATTCTTTCATTTATTTTGTACTCATCTCTACGGTTGTTTATTTATTTATTTTTTGTTTTGTTGTTGTTGTTTCTGTTTTTTGAGACAGGGATTCTGCGTAGGCTTGGCTGTCCTGGACTCACTTTGTAGACTAGGCTGGCCTTAAACTCACAGCAATCTGCCTGACTCTCCTGGGATAAAAGAAAGCCCTGCGCCGCCACCCCCTGGCTTTCAGTTATTTCTTTGAGTCAAGGTCTCTCCCTCTCCCTCTCCCTGTCCCTCTCCCTCTCCCTCCCTCCCCCCTCTCTCCCTACCCCCGGCACTCCCACCCCACTGTATGCCTGTAGTGCTGAGTATAGTAGAATCATACTGTTTTTGTGGACTGGTTAGAGTCACTGCTGCATTACTAATAAATAGAATCAGTACTGATGACTAATAAACATTGGTCTCCATTTGTCTGTCTGTGCCTCCCCTATCTATCTATCTATCTATCTATCTATCTATCTATCTGTCTATCTATCTATTATCTTTGTATTTATGTATTAGTGTAGTACGGAGGCTACACTAAATAGAGGACTAGTTTATCCTTTATAAATAGCTGAGTAATGAATTAAATATTTAGCTTGTGTGGCCTCTGTTTTATCACGCGTGAATTATGTTCATGCTTATATGTATTTAATTTGTATATTTTTTAAAAAGATATTTGTTTGGCTGAGCATCAGTTGCACACGCCTTTAATCCCAGCACTCGGGAGGCAGAGGCAGGCGGATCGCTGTGAGCTCCAGGCCAGCCTGGTCTACAAAGTGAGTCCAGGACAGCCAAAGCTACACAGAAAAAAACCTCTTTTAAGAAACAAAACAAAGCAAAAAGACAGAGAAGGCTGCTGCTTCCATATTGGTGAGGTCAGACGCCATGACGGTTGCCGTCCACATGGGGGCTTCATTATGGCGATGTCAAGAGCCAAACTTTGTTTGAACTTTGACTTGCACATTCCACACGGTGGGGGATGGGGAAGAGAGAGAAACGAACACACACACACACACACACACACACACACCCATCCCTCTCAGAGAGACGGGGGGGGGGTGGGGGGGATTTTGAAAATAAAATGAAGACACACAGAAAAAGAAATATGTGATAGATAAACAGTATAAAAAAACGAGAAGGAATACAAAACGAAAATTACTAAATTCAAGAAATCAAATTGGAGCCGGGCGTGGTGGCGCATGCCTTTAATCCCAGCACTCAGGAGGCAGAGGCAGGCGGATCGATGTGAGTTCAAGGCCAGCCTGGTCTACAAAGCAAGTCCAGGACAGCCAAGGCTACACAGAGAAAGCCTGTCTCACAAAACCAAAAAAAAAAAAAAAAAAATAAATAAATAAAAATTTAAAAAAAAAGAAAAAGAAAAAAAGAAAAAGAAAAAAAAGAAATCAAATTGGCCCTGGTAGTTCATTGCTTTAATCCATGCACTGTGAAGGCAGATCTCTGACTTCTAAGTCAGACCAGGGTACACATAAGCATACAGGTGAGTGATCTCACATCAGTGTACCACAGAAGAATCTTGAAGAATCAGACAAATCAGAAGATAGTGACTGGTTGCATCAATGTATAGTCGGGAATTTTTTTCCTTTCCTTTCCTCTTTCTTTTTTCTTTTTCTTTTTGCGATTCACTGAGTTGTAAGAGATTTGAGTGTTCATGGAACACAGAGGCAGGACAATGAGGGCCTGTCTAATGAGCTGCTTTCTCCCCCCTCCCCACCCAGCAAACACTGCCCCCCCCCGCACCCCATGTATTTTTGTGCACACAGTCTGAGATATTTAATTCTTTTTTTCACCTTCCTTCCTTCCTTCCTTCCTTTTTTTGTTTTTGTTTTTTCCTTCTTTCTTTCTTCTGGGCTTGTGTGGCCCCTGTTTTATCACACATGAATAATGTTTGTAATTTTATTTATTTATTTTTTTACTTTTATTTTTTTATTTAATGTCTCTTCGGTTGTTTCTTTTTTCTTTTTTCTTTTCTTTTTTGGTTTTGGCTTTTGGAGACAGGGTTTCTCTGTGTAGCCTTGGCTGTCCTGGAATCACTTTGTAGACCTGCCTGGCCTTGAATTCACAGCAGTCCACCTGCGTCTGCTTCCTGAGTGCTGGAATTAAAGAAAGGCATGGGCCACCACCGCTTGGCTTTCAGTAATTTCTTCAAGTCAAGATCTCTCTCTCTCTCTGTCTCTGTCTCTGTCTCTGTCTCTCTCTCTCTCTCTCTCTCTCTCTCTCTCTCTCTCTCTCTCTAGTGCTGGGTATAGAATCACACTGATTTTGTGGACTGGTTAAAGAGTCACTGCTGCATTACTAATACATAGAAGTGATACTAATTGTTAATAAACATTCTAGCCAACACTACGTAGAACAGGCTGCCTGACTCTGCCGTGATCAAATGAGGGAACTATGAGAATTGGTCTCCATTTGTCTGTCTGTGTGTCTGTAATCATCTATCTATATATCACCTATGTATTTGCTTGCTTGCTTGCTTACTTATCTACTAAGTTATTTTGGAGATAGTGTCTCTCTATGTATTCCTGCC